>NC_141879.1:231974242-232277272 GCF_056163025.1 Triticum urartu | reverse complement strand
CAAGAAGAAGAAGACATCGTCCGGCCCGGCTCCTCAGGAGGCAGGCCCCTCTGGGCCCGTGCCTGCCCAGGGGGAACCTCCTTCCATCGCATAGGAAAGCGCGCCCGGCGCCCTCCTCAGGCAGGGCTCGGGGGCTCTCCCCTGGGGGGCCACCGACCTGGCTAGGGTCACGAGAGAGGCGCTTGGGCACCACATGGAGGCGTGTTTCGAAGCACGTTTCCCTCAAGAAGGAGTAAGGCAAGGAGAGCCAGACCCTCAGGAGTTCGTCGGCAAGGCCATTCAGGAGCTATAGGAGTCAAGAGTCATGAAAGGCGGCCACCGTCTACCAGAAGTGGCTCCCCATCCAGGCGAGGATGGTGGGCTGCGCGTCTGCATCGACATACCTGGGCTCAACCGAGTCGCCTCTCTGGAGCGCCTCTGGCCCTCGCGAGTGGGGCGCTGTGGAGGTCCACCTCACAGCTACGTTCGCATGCCTTACGGCTTGCCGAACGCGGCTGCCATGTACCAGTGCCTCATGAGGGGCATCATGGAGGCACAAGAGGCCAGGCGTTCCGTAGCCCTGGCGGAGATGGAGATGGTCCACGGGGAGCCGCCAGCACCTCCGGAGCCTCCCGAGGCCCCCGGGCCTGGGGGCTCGTGAGGATTGGCTTCCGCAGCCCACCGAGTCTGCTACACCAACACCCCTTCGTCCTCAACGTCATCAGGTGACACCTTTCAAGTTTCACTTCTAGCTGGGAGCGCCCCCCAGGGCTGCATTATTCCCAGGCCGCGTGGGTCCGTCCCTGCGGCATGTACCCCGTTTATTTCATGTTCTTAGCTTACCTTATTAGGGGCGCCCCTCGGGCTGCATGATCCCCAAGTCGCTCGTGCCAGACCCAGCGGCTTGTATCCCATTTGCATTTATTCCCGGTTCTGCGTTATACCCACCATGTTAGATTATTTGATGCCGGTCCACGGCACCTCTTCTGCTCCATGCCGAGCACTTGCACGCTAAAGGGGGGGTACCTGAGCATCGCGACTCAGGGCTCTTACTGGCTCTCCAGCCCTCACCCTCTGGCCTTGTCCACGGCATCACGACCTGGCATACCAGCGATGGCTGAGACCAGCTCGAGGGCCGGGACCGGAGGACGTAGAGTGCCGACATCTAACTGAATTTTCAGGGACACATCACAAGATAAGGCCCAGTGCCAGGCGCAACCCGCCTACAGGTAGGGCCCCGTGAGTCCCGCGCTGGCTCACGGGTGCCCAAATACACCTCGCCAGGCCCTACCGTGCCAGCCACGTGTCAGGGCGGGGTTGTACACGCCTCGGGGGCTCCTCCGAAGGGGGGCCCCCTCCCACGTACCAGTGGAAGCACCATGCTCCGCGTTGGCTGACGACACTGCCGAGGAGCGGCTATGCCCGTACACATACGGAAGCGCTATGCTCCGCGCTGGTGATAAACAACTGAGGGTGGCCCCCGGGCCGCATCAACCTCAGGGAGCCCAGAGCTCAGTGTCTAGCCTCATCGCAACGCCTCCCCTCGGGAGTGCCGCGCGAGGGGGCTGGGCACGGGGGCTGCGCCTGGGTCACGCCCAGACGCACGCCGCCCAGTCGGGCCCCCCCGGGGCCTGGTTCATCGCGTGTCTCTCCCCGAGCGGAGCCAAGGTATGAAGGCCGTTTGAGCTTCAAGGGGGACTCCTGAGCATTGCGACTCATGAGCCTAACTAGTCACGTAGCCCCTCACTCCTTGGCCCCGTCCTGGTTTCCGGTCGGGACTAACGCTGGGTGAGGTATGCGCGCGGCCGGGCTCTGCAGACGTAGAACTGTAGATCCACCCACTTCACACCTCCCTACTTGCTGTTCGTGCGCCAAGGGGGACTCCTGAGCATCGCAACTCAGGAGCCTAACTTGTCACGTAGCCCCTCACTCCTTGGCCCCGTCCTGGTTTCTGGTCGGGACTAACACTGGGTGAGGTACGCGCGGGGCCGGGCTCTGCCGGCGTAGAACATAAGCAAGTAGGAAGGAAAAGTGCAAATTTCGAGGAATTCAAAAGAAAATATTACAGTCCACACTGTTATCTCATTGCCAAACGCAAGTTTAAACGCCTCCCCGAGGCATGATACATGTGCAGGAATTAAAGGCAGGACAGGAGCCACAACGGAGTCACTTGTCGGCGGAGGAGCGGCGCAGAATGGGTTCGCCTTACGGAGCAGTGGGGTCAGCAGCGCCTTGCTTCGGCTTGGTGCTGAAGGCCCGGAACTTCCCCAGCAGAGCCTCTGCGCTTCCCTTCATGGCCTCGGCAGCGGCAGCGGCACGCTCGCCGCTTACTGGCTCTAGCAGGCTGTCGAGGTCGACGCCGGGATCGCGAAGGTAGATGTGGGTGAGGACCCGCGTCAGTGCTGCAGAAGATAGGACACGCGCGTCGGCCTCAGCCGTGGGGCCAAGGCCAAGGGCGACATCTTCGAGAGCATGAACCAGGAAGGGAAGCAGCTTGGCGGGGCCGTCCTCGGCACCAGCCAGCGGGCTCTCTAGGCTGCTGTCATAAAGCGTCCTCAGCGAGGAGCGAGCCTTCGCCTCCATCTCCGTGAAGGCCACGCGGTCCTCAGCAAGAACCAGGGCCTTGTCGTCCAGCTCGGCCTTCCTCGCCCCCAACTCCTGCTCCAGCGCGCCTAGGCGGTTGCGGCGCTTCCTGAGCTTGGCCTCCCTCTCCTTGACGGCCGCCTCGTGAGCCTTCACGCCTTCTTCCTGCTTTTGGCGAAGGCGGGCCTCTTTCGCGAGCTGGTCCCGCAGGCCTTGCAGCTCGTCCTCCAGCGCCTTGAAGTGACCACGGGCGTCGACCGCCTCCCCCAGGGCTGCGTCACGAGCAGCCTTTGCCTCAAGAACGACCTGTTTCTCCTCATCGCAAGCCGTCGAGGCCTGGACCAGCGCCGCCCGAATCGAAGCGTCGGAGCGAACCCATCCTGAAGCCAGCTCCAAGCGCCCGGCCACCAAGCGAGGGTCGGCGCCAAGAAGATCCTGCCGCAGTGGGTCCAGCTCAGCAGTAGCATGGTCCAGAACGGCAGAAGGAGTCAGAGAGACAGTAGCCGGTGGAGTAGGAGGAGAAGGCGGCAGCGCGGCCACAGCATCCTGAGGCAGAGTCTGCTGCGCCCCAACGGCTGAAGTGGCGGCGGCAGGCAAGGACACCTCGAGTGTCACATGGGCCGTGGGGGCTGAGCTCGCCCCAGCCGGCTCAGCCTGGCCTCGCGAGGACGACTGGGCAGGAGAAGCCCGTGCGTCGCGGTCACCCTCCTTCGCGGGCAGAGGCGCTGCCATGGGTGGAACCTCAGGAGCTCCCTTCGGCTTCTTTGCTGCGGGCGCCAGCCTATCCAAGAGATGCGGACGTCAAGCCTCAGAAGTAGGACAAGAAATAAAGACAAGGATCAAACGCTTACGGGTCGTCGCCAGTGAGCTCGAGCGGCCTCCGGCCAAATTTGAAGCCTGAAAGCCGGCTGGAAGGGTCAACCTCGGGAAGCTTGGAAGCGGAAGGTGCGTCTGTGGTCCGCCTCGGGGCCGGGGTAGACCCGCGGGAGATCAGCCCGGTCCTGTCCTTCTTCGGGATCGGGGGCAAGCTCCCGCCGTCCCGCTCGCTGTCATCCTCGTCGTCATCCTCATCGTCATCCTCGTCGTCATTGCTCGGAGAGAGGCGGAGAATGCGGGACCTGCGCCGGGAGAGGGGAGCCCTCGACTCTCCGTCAGTCGCCTTGGAGTCAGGCCCTCTTTCCCGCTCCCCTCCTTCCTCCTCTTCGCTGGAATCGTCGGAGGGCACGTCCACCGGTTCCTCAGGAGTTTCCATGGGCACGGGCCCATCCCCGTTGAAGACGGGCATGGACTCCACTACCTGCTCCCAGTCGTCGCGGAGGAACAAGGGCGTAGGAGCGCCCTCCAACCTCGCCACATCGCCCCCGACTAGAGATTAGAGGACCGCAGCCAGATCTCCATCGGCCCAGGCCGTGGGGCTCGGATGGGGCCTCCACATCGGAAGTGAGTACCGCCGAAGCGGAGCCAGCTGGTGCTCCAGGAATTCCCTCAGCAGCGACGCGCCAGTCAGCTTCGCCTCCGCCATGTTGGCCGGCCTCAGATCCGCGTCCATCTTCTCCAGCACCAGCTTCGCGCGGGGGTCTGCGAGCTCAGCTCGACCCCAATCGCTGGAGCTCATGGGCTGCTCCGTGGGCAAGATCAGCCGAGGGTGGATGCGCCCAGCATCCACCAAGACCCACTTTCTCCTGAAGCCCTCAATCCTTTTCCCGGGGTTCGAGATGGCAATGGCGCCACCGTACGCGATGAAGCTCGCGCATGCGGAAGCAGGACCGCGAGAGGTTCGGAGGTAGAAGTAGTGGCGCAGCAAGGCTACTGAGGGCTGCACCCCTACGTGAGCCTCACAGTAATAGGCGAAGATTGCCAGGAGAAGGATGGAGTTGGGGCGGAGATGCAGAGCCTGTAGCTTGTAATGGCGCAGGACAGAGAAGAAGAACTCAGAGAATGGAGGCACCAGGCCGGCGGCAATGGCACTTACGAAGAACGGATAGAAGGTGCTCCCTTGGCCTTCCGGGGTGATGGAGCCGGCCTTGAGCGCCTTCGCCCCGTTGATGCCCTGCGCCGCCACCATCCGGCGCAACCGGGCAAGGCTCGCCTCCGACACGTTTGGCGAGTCCAGGGCAGACGAGTACCAAGCTCCGGCCGGGGACTGACGAGGCGCCATGGCTTCCTAGGTCACGCAGTCGGAGTAGATCTAGAGATTTTGGAGGAAGGAAGGAGAGGCGTAAGAAAGGGGATCTGAGCAGCAACCGGAGAAAGCAAAAAGCGAAACCTGGGCAGATGCCGCTCCCTTATCAACTCACGCGGTTGCTGAGGCGCCCACGTCCAGTCAACCGCCATGTGGCGCCCAAGGCCGCAGGCTGTTAGGGCCCGCGGCGCTTCGCTCTTGCCCTTCCGCCTCCCCGCACGGCCAAGTCCGGGCGCGCCTTGGGCCCGGGGGCTACTGTCGGCGTTCTGGGAACGGGGGTCCCCAGACTTGCCTGCCAGCGGCCTGCGGCGTGGCTCAAGGGGGGGCCCAGCACGGCCCATCTTCATCAACACAGACCCAAGACCCTCGCGAGGGGCCAAGCCTCGCGGGGCGGGCGACACGGAGCTTCCTCAGGCACGGCCTCATCAGGCTGGCTCGCGAGGAGGCGGAGAGATCAAGGCGGGGTACCTCACGAGGTGCCCGTGACGCAAGCCATGACGACCAAGGGCACCAGGCGGGTGCCAGCCTGCGCAGTATCCTCCTTTTCTCTTTGGTGCAAAGGGGGCAAGCGCAGCCGCGGAGTACCGAGGCATCAGGCAAAGGTTGCCATTTCGGTGCAACGAGACCAGGACCAGGAAGACTGCAAGACGGAGGTCATCGTGGAGCCCAAGACGGCATCACCACCAGAGCTTTGTGCAGGCGAAGACTACTTTTGTCAGGGTAGCGAGTACTAGCTGCCCCCCTTCAAATTAGCCCGCCATTATTGGCTCCCTTCCCGCTCGATATTTGGGAAGAGGACCAGGGCCTCTATAAATAGGACCAGCCACCCACAGAAGAGAGGGGTTCGGAAAGGTTAAGAGGAGAGGTTCGATAGGAGGTTGAAGCGGAGAAAGACAATCAGAGAGAGAGAGAGAAGGGTGGCTGAACTCCTCCCAGCAGTTCATCGCCCCAGCCAAGAACAGACCCTCGCGAGGCTGTTCTTCCTTGTATCATTCATCATCATCAGCCCAAGAGGCAATCCACCACACCACACACTGGAGTAGGGTATTACACCACAACGGTGGCCTGAACCAGTATAAACCCTGTGTCCCTTGTGTTGTTCTTTCCATAGCTTAGATCTTAGCGAGGCGGAGGGGTGCAGGTAGGTAGGAAGCGAAATCTCCGCGCGCACCCCAGTGTTCGAACATCAAGGGTCTGCCGGAACCCGAAATCCGACATACGCCGCGGGGTATATCCCCGACATTAGCCCCCAGTTTAATTCGGATTTATCCATGTTAAACTGATCCTGTAAAACAAACACAAGAGCAAATTTGACAGATTCTGCTCCGGGTCAAGAATTCTTGTAAACCGGCATCTGATGATCCTTAAGTCCTTGTCATTTCCTCCTTCTAGAAAATCCGGGTTAACAAGCGAGCTTCATACTCAATTTGTTGACATTGGTTTCTCACAGAGAAATATTGTGAAGAATAATCCACTTGAGTCGGCTTCCAGGGCGCCGGCTTAAGAAATATTTGTCTTGAAATACTCATCTGATATTCATCCGGTTTGAAGATGTAAAACTTGTCGGTTTATCATTACAAAATTGCCGGGTTAAAAAACAGACAATGCCGAGTCATAATTATTGTTGACACCGGGTCATGTAATTGATCTTCCTGATTTACTCAAAACTGATAATTTGAAGACGTTCCTCCTTTATATGCATAATCCCTATAGCCCCCAAGTCTTGAGTAGAGGAAAGTGAGGACTTAAGACTTGCTTCAATATAAATATTACCACTTTGAAGAAATCCATGTGTGTTCATCTCAATCATTAGTCAGAACTGAGTATTCCACATATGTAGCCCCCAAGTGCCGGGTTGTCATGCTTGCACCAACCTGGGACTTGAATTTGCCTGATGCTCAAAAAACTTCAACCAGTGTAGCCCCCAAGGGCCGGGTCATTATGCAATAATGAGCAGGGACTTTGTAAATATAATCTTGTAAACTTTGAACAGCAACGTGTAGCCCCCAAGGGCCGGCTCAGTAAGATAATATTGAGCTGGAACTTTATATATACTTCTTTTTGAAAAGAACATCATATGATGTAACCCCCATCATGGGGCTTGAATTCACGTCCACAAGGTTAAGAGCCTTGTGCTTTACCAACTGAGCAGTGGACCCTTCAATGTAATGGATAAAAAGCTTTGTACCTTAAATTGTTGACAGAGTTAATTGGTAGCCCCCAAGGGCCGGCTCATTACAATGTGATGAGTCGGGTCTTCAATAAGGTGAGCAAAAAATGACTTTGCATTAGCCCCCAAGTGTCATGGTGCATGCTTGCAGCGACATGAGACTTGTGTATTTGATGTAATTTCAACTGAAATAATGTAGCCCCCAAGTGCCGGGTCGTAAGCCTGCAGCAACTCAGGACTATTCCTTCAATTGTAGAATAAATCATATCTATTGATAATATGATAGCCATTGCGCTAAAGCGACTTTGAAAATCTTAATCATAATACTGGTTATTGATAACCATAATAAAAATCCAGCCATGTTGGCTATTTGAATAATATACCCAATGATTTATAAGCGCATAATTCCAATGGCGCAATCCAAATATATACTGGCGACTTATAGTCCAAAGCCAGGCCGGGTCAATAAACACCGGTGATTTGTAATTATGCTTTATTCGACCTGTTTCTGCATACAACAAGTTTAAAGTGTCCTGGTGGTTTACCGCCGGACGGGTCATAATGCCCAACATATAACCCGGGTTTATAACCAAGGCTGCACTTAAGAATAATCAAATATGAAATAGATCATACCTGTGACATTGAATCACATCGTTGGTTTACCAAAAAAATTTAGTAACGGTGATAACCCAAATCTTGAGTATGATAACTCCCGTCATATTTTGCCGGTTTGTAATAAAACCGTGTCAGGTTATAATAAACACCGGATAATCATCCTGGCAACTTATAGTCAATGCCAGACCGGGCTAAGAAAACTCCGGTTTATAATTGACTTTGTACTAACAACTGATAGTTGAAAGCTTGTGCCGGGTTAAGAAACACCAGACTGATGAAATGACTTATAGTCTGGCCGGGTCAATGGACGCCGGTTTACCTTAAAACCTTATCAAAGGAGAAGAAACTTTGACAAAAAGGAAATGAAAAAACTTGTAGTCGAGGCTTTTCAAGGGCTGTCAGGCCCAAACTCGAGGCTTTTCATGGGCTGCCAGGCCGCTGAATTAAACCATTTGACAAAGCCTTTTAAGATGGGCCTCCAACTAACCAATCGTCGTTTTAACTTTCACAAGTTCAGGGTCTGTATAAGAGTAACTTGTCAAACGTTCGGCGGGTCATGCCAGGATTACCTGGATAGGAGTGGCTTACTTGATGAAGGCAGGTTAACCCGGGGTTTTAGGTGAATACACCAGGCTTCCAAGCTGTGGGTCGATACCCAATTACAAGGGTCCTTTCAAACTCTTTATTACTTTACACAAAGAGCCCCCAAGTAACTTTGTGAGCTGTGCTCAATGGGTGCCTATGTTTGAGTTGTGGTGTGCAACAAACTCTCTTTGGCCCATTGGGTGTGAAGCTCCCAAGCTTTGTTGTGGCGTGATAGCTGGATTAATGGACAGGACTCCGCTTTGCAAGCAGAAGCCCCCATGTGATATATTTCTGAGCTGTGCTCGCCGGGTGCCTATGTTTGAGTTGTGGTGTGCAACAAACTCTCTTTGGCCCCTGATGATAATATTGTCTTGATAGCCGCATCAAGAGGGTAGTAACGCCATGTTCTCTTTGGTGAATACACATATGTGTGAACAGAAAGCCCCCGAGTAATCATATGAAGATGAGCCCATAAGGCAGGACACCCATATTTGAACCGTGCATCATGGCAGCAAGTTCTCTTTGGCAACCTTTAATTTTTCTGAGAACTAGAATCTTGCGAGAGATTAATTCTTTTTGAACCGGAACTTTAAACCGGATTTGAAAGCTTCAAAACTTTGTGAGAGACAGATTATCCTTGAGCCGGATGTTTGAACCGGATTTGAGAGTTTAAAAGCTTTGTAAGAGATAAATTTACCTTGAGCCGGATGTTTAAACCGGATTTGAGAGCTTCAAAGCTTTGCGGGAGAGAGATGTCTCTTAAACTGGATTTTAAACCGGAATCTTTATTTTGAGCCGGAAATTTTCTGACGGCCTTTTAAGTTTTCACCAATATGGCGGTAGCCTCCGGGACCAGGTTATCTTCCCTTCAGTGACCCGGAGTTCTGGATTATTGATACTGGCCAATTTTGCTGAGACATGCCATTGTAGCCCCCAAGTCCTAAGACTACTCGAGGAGTTGGCTTGAGACTCTCCATATTTGACTGTGATATAAACCGGTATGAGTCCTTCAACAACGCAATGATGTAATAACCCCTTTTTGCAGTAGACAATTTGTCCTACATTGGAAAACTTGCAAACCAAAGTAATTGCTCTTTTAAAGAAAGCAATGTATAATGTAAAAATATAATGGATGGATTTCACCTGATATGTTAGGCCAGAAAATATCCACCGCGGTGTTGATGATCACCATTGCGAAGATGAAATCGGCCGAGTCGGCCGCGAGAGCAGATAGATGAATCGACCGCGGTCTGATTTGTAAGGATGACAAATGGTCTGCAAGTAGCGTCCATATATATCCTCCAGTAATCTCAACGGCAATTTTAACCACTTTGTCCAGAGTAGGCCTCCAAGACACCATTCTTTAATTGATTGCTCGTTGACTCCATCTTTCTCAATTTTTGAATAATAATCAGTAGGCGATCGCAAAGAAAGCCCTGAAACCACTTAATGGTTTCTCCAGCATGTCTACGTACAAACTCACAAAGTCTCTGAGCAACAGCTAGCCTTGCTCATAAAAACTGCTGAAGTGACACTGCTGAAGTGACATACTGCTGAAGCGATCTTCCCCTGTAGTAATTTCCTTGTTTTCCAATGGCAGTAGCTTCCCATCAGACCTAGGGAGGCACGCCATAGTGCTTTTTTCTCATACTCTGATTCCTCACGTCTTGTTGCTAGCAGCTCAGTAGATCAGGAAGGGAAAAACTACTTGTATTGATTTTGTAACACATGTCCATGTACTATACTCCTTTTGATCAACTCCACTGTTGGGGCTGGGGCTGGCCTGGTCATCCGTCGCGGAGGAAATCAGGCGCGATGGCGACTTGCCGAGGCCTTAAGCGAAAAAACAAACTGGAGCAGCAGCTGAATCCACAGCACCAGTTGTTTCTCGCGGCTGCAGGTAAGAAAGCGAGGCGGATCAGGACGCTGCAGGCTCGCGGAAACGACGGGTCGACGAGGCTATGGCAGGCAGAGCCCGGCTCAAAAACGACGGCTTGAACGACACGAGGCAGATGCACGTTGCCGGAAACTTGAAGGCGGCGGCAAGCAGAATCATGATAACGGAGCGGCTTGACGCGCGGCGAGGTCGCGGGTGGCTCGACAACTTCCGCGAGGCCACGATGGTGGCTCGGCGCAGGCGGGTCCGCCACGGAGCGGCGGCTGGCTGGTTGAGGCCAGGGAAACTTTGGAACAGAGCCGCAGGGACGAGGCCGTGGGCGACTCGGCGTAGGACAAGGAAGGAGGGGCAAGGCGCCGGCGTTCTGTGGCGCGGCCAGCAAGGGCGACTCTCTGCAGAAGTCCGACAGGACGGCCACCCACAAGTTGGGGCGGTACGAGGCCGAGATGACAACAGGCGACACGAGTCTGGGCTCGAGGCCGCTGCGGCTCAGAGTCGAGGCGCCTCGACATGGGCGTGCAGGAGCCGGAGCCAGCGAGGGGCTTAGCAACTCTGGTGGCGCGGCGGCGGCCTGAACCTTGGTCAGGGCAGAAGTGGAGCAGGGCGGCTGAACGGGGCGTCTCCCACGGCGGCGAGGGAGACCGACCGCAGGCGGATCAGCATGAGGCCCAGGCGGCGGGGCGTTGCAGCAGTAGTGGTCGACTCGGAGGCAGTCGGCGGACTCAGGACGCACCCGTGTCCACAACGGCCAAGGAGAAACGAGTCCGGTCAGCGCGAGATTGGAGACGGCTCGGAGTTGTCGCGCGCGAGACTGAAAATGGCTCGGAGATCAAATCCTCCTCCGAGCTGTCGTTGGTTTGACTTTTCCTCATGCTAATGGATCAATGGATGGGTCACTTTTGCCTTCACGTCTGGAACCAGTAGCAATGGCTGATGGAGTAGCAGCAGTATCACGACCGATCGATTTCTTGGGAGTTGTAGCGAACATGAACACAAAAATCAGCTGACGCCTTCAATCAGCAAAACAGGCTGCAGTGATTTGTACAGCTAGTAATCGGAGTCTCAGACACGCAGCAGAATCTTCAAATTTGATCTCGGCAGGTAGAAACTTTTACAGGGCGGCGTAGCAACAAAGATGGATCTTCCATTGACCTCGGAGTCAAAGCGCCGTAAATACATTGCTCGTATAGTAAACCTTGTCTCGGATTCGGCGTGTTGAAACGACGGCGGACAGATCGCGTGCAAAGGAGGTTGACAAACCAACCCTAATTCCTTTGAACCTTAAATCTCACAAATCTTCAAATCTGAACTGACAAATTTGACACTGATGCAAATCCGTTCAAACCAGCTTTTCTTCATCCGAAAAATTGTGAGCCCCTCGATCCCTAGGAGAGATCCCTCCAAGAACCCAACACCACCGTGCGCCAGCCCCACGGTGGGCGCCAACTGTCGTAGAATCGTCACGGCAGATGTCCTTAGTGTGAGGACTTAGTCCCGAGGCCAACGCATCTATGTGGTAGATTGAGAGGGGTTGAGCGGAATCGAGAGACGCAACACAAGACAAGGGTTTAGACAGCTTCGGACCCCGAGAAACATCATCCGGTAATAACCCTACATGCTGTTTGTGGCTAGATCTCATTATGCTCATGAGAGAGCGCCGCATAAGCTGGCTCCCCCTTTGTGTCTAGCCTTAGAGATTATTTTTTGTCCCCCTTTGGGGAGCCCTGCCCCTCCTTATATATGTTGAAGGGGCGGGTTACATGTGGAGTCCTAGTAGGACTAGGACTAGTCTATCCTTTCTCACAAGTTGAAAACAAGTTCGGGTCTTGCTTCCTCGTAAAGGAAATATTCATCATCCCTTTCCTCTTAAGCCGGCCCACCATTAACATAAACCGGCCTTCTGGGCCTTGGGCCTTGTCATTCATCTGACCCGTCCGCCGGGTCACTAGTGTGTCATAATGTTCCGGCGGGTTGCTTGTAAACCGCCAGGTCAGGGCGGGTCGCCAGTGAATCGCCAAGTGTAAACCGGGTCTCAAGTAAACCGCCAAGTCCAGCCGTATTATACTTCCGGCCGGTTTACGCCGCGGGGTATATCCCCGACACATCCCGTGATGCCATTTAGTAGTAGGTATTCTACTCCCGGGTTCTTGACCCAAGATTCACTCTACTTACCTCGTGTTGATAGTGTTGCTCGTACCTTTAGGATATTAGTAACCTTTGCGATAGTCCTCGAGGTCCGTGGTATTTCCTTCTTCCAAATACCATGAACCATTAAGGCAGAAGTTCTTTGAACCAAAAGCTCACAATCGGAGTACTCTTGAGGAGTTCTCCATCCATAATTGTGATTCTGCCAGTTCTACCTTTCTGCATGGGTATCTGGAAGAAACCTGTTGAACTTGGTTCGGCATATTAATCTACGTATCCACAACTCAGAAAGATATATGTCCCGTTGAGTTGTCCCTCTTCATTTTTATTCCGACCATCATCTATCAATTGATAGTCAAGAGTATGTGTGCATTCGTTCATCGGTGCCTATCATTCTTGTGGTCCGTCAAGCCATTCTATTCCGGAATGACTAGGAGAAACAAACTCCAGTACCTTATCCATTTCTAGGATTGGGTCAAAGCAGATGTAATCCGCAGATCCAAATGCCAATCTAGCTTTTGCTCTGTTCTACCGTGGAGTGTCACCTTCTCTCTTATCAAGAATGTCATGAGAATTGCACCACCTCTTATGAATTCTTGATTTAGTGATACTTCCTGCCATCATTGTTCATTCCTCGGTTCCGTGTTGTTGTAACCGGAATGCCGACAAGTGAATTGTGATGTGTGAAATCAATACCCCGAGCAACTCGTTGCTTTGTAGTAAATGGACAATATTCTCATTCTTAGCGTGTTGGTTATCGAATCATCATCCTAAGATTGATCGTGCTACCTAGTCCATATTTCTGGTGCACACTTCGATCAATGAGTTGGGATTGTGCCAACCCTCGCTTATTTGATCATATTGTCTTGCCCTGAAAAGCAAGATTGTTTTCGAGCTTAATAACATATCGGTGGTTCGTGATTTCCGAATATCTTCTCGGAAGTATCACCAGGTTGTCCCCTGACTGTTATGTTGAGTTCGTGATCAAGTTGGTTTTCCATTAAACCACCCTTTCTCCAAGAATCTGTGTTGGATACCCCTGAGCTAATTGGTTAAGCTAAACAACAACTTGGAGAGTTGGAAGATAAAAGCTTGTCTGACTTAGTTCGTGTCAAGGGATATCTTTTGTGTGTGTGTGTTGAAGAAAGATGATATCTTCATCGATTGGTCCTCGTGATCAGTTGTTGGACTTATTGTCTTGTCAAAACTTTGATTTGAGTATGGGCTATCACCAAATCAAATCAGAACCAATGATGTTCGTAGTGTTGTCTTACTCGTGGTTGATCCTCGAGCATCCACCATTATATCATTTGTTCTGACCAATGCTATTGCTTTGTTCACATAGTTGTGGGATTCCATTTTCATGGAAATCTTTATGATTTGTTGTTGAGCCCATCAGCATCATCTTATCTTCTCCATGGCTCATGTCGAACATCAAGCTAGTGTTGGAAACTTGTGCAAGCATTTCTTCGTATTTCATTCATGAAGCATATGTTTGGATGAAACAAGTGACTACCTTTGATTCACGTGCATTTGGTGAAAGTTGCCGCTGTGAATTCGAGAAAGTTAGTTTTGCTTCCTTTGGAATCATCCCAAGTCAGTCATGCACATGTGCGAAGTATTCTATGGCTTGGAGACTTGCAACCTTCATTCTATATGTATCCCTAGCACATGAAGCCACTGATTGATTTGTTCAAGGATAAGAAGTTTAAATGTTATTCTCGAAGGGCTCAGACGGACATGCACAAGACTTCGTTATTTCAATGATGGTTCCCCATCTGAACCCGGTAGTGTTTTATTGTAAGACTACTATGTGATCATGCTTGTCTTGCAGAGCGTGTTCATAGGTTTGTAGCAGAACCAGCTCATGTTTTGGAGCTTGCTATCGTAGTTTACTTCCCGAGAATCTTGCAACGCCATCTCATCGACTTGTGTTGCAAACTTTCTTTTCAGACATGCTGTGTCTGAAGTATCCTATCACCAATCGGATCTGAATCTCAGGCAGATATGATGGTTGGAACATTCCCAACAGTTGCATTTTGTTCCCGCTTGCACCGCCATTGTGCCAATTCCCCATGGGCTGCCCTTCTCGGTAGTTGCTGTCCAATATCATCTTCAAAAGCGGACTTACCATGAGTCCCATCCATTTCCGATGATAAGCAAAAATCATCCATTGCGTTGTCTTCAACAAGGTAGTCCACATCATCCATTCTAGTCCGGGTATGCCATTCCTCTGAACTTCACCAAATGATTGTTGGTGAATTGCCTTAGGCTGGTATAGAGAGTTTCAATGATCTCCGTATCAAAAGTAATTCTTTTTGCCACTTAAGGGAATATTTCCGCGAGTCACCTTCCTTAAGATGCCTCGTTATGGTATCATGGCAATTATCTCCTCGCTACATCGAAACCATGCACCATCCTACTTAAGCATGGAATTGTTGCTTACCAAATTGAACCTTTATCATCCGCTTCTTTCCATCACCCCTGATGTGTGTTTCATGTCTCAGCTCAAGAGATGTTTTATATCTCACTCAACGAGTTGATCTTGAGTGCTCAATCTTCGAGGAGATCGATTCCTATAGAATTTCTTTCTGCTATCATCATGTTGGATGAAGATCCCGAAAGCAACGACGTCAAGATCAAGATGACGTAATGAATCAACATCCTCGGGAAGGGCAGTTGGTTCGAGAAGATTGTGATAGTTTTGTGACCCCCTTCCTTCTTACCTCACGTCTTGAATCTCAGGACGAGATTCCTATTTAGTAGGGGTGAGTTGTCACACCCCTACCTTTACCTTGTTCTAGACTAGCTAGTCATGTGTGCATCATGTTTAAGTTTCAATAAATTTGCATTGGGGACTGTTGAAACCCTAGCACAAATGATTCCAACTAGGTTCATATAAAAAAAAATCATTTTCAATGATCCCAAAATTCCTTTGGAAAAGTTCATCATTTTTGAATTGGTCTAGAACCTCTGCCAAAAATTGTGCACATTTTCCTAGGTCACTTTGGATTTTTGAATGAATTCATAAAGTATTTGAATTTGGGCATTTAATTGCTATAAATAATTAAAATGCCCAAATAATTCTGAAAGTGGTTGAGGGCTATTGGAAATATTTTCAAAAGTGCCCACAATTATTTTCAGGGTTTCTGAAAATGCCTTAGCATTTTATTTATGTCAAAACAATTACAGAAAAATAGAAAACAGAAACTAAATTAGGAAAGAGAGAGAAGGAACCTCACCTGGGCTTACCTGGCGGCCCAAGTGGCCGGCCCAGCCCACCACCGCAGCACTCTGTCGCCTTCCTCCTCGCGCCAGTAGGCAGAGGGTGTGTGCCCGCGGCGCGCCGGCACGCGCCAGCCACCTCCTCCCTGCCTGGCTGCCCCCTCCTTCCCCTGGATGTCTCTCGTGACGCCACGCACCCCCTGCACCGCTCCCCTCTCCCCCTGGACCTCTCCCCCTCCTCTGGCTCCCTCTCTCCGCCCCACCGAGCGGAGCTCGTCGCCGCCGCTCGCTGTTGCCATGGCCACTGCCACTGTCTTCGCCTCGCCGACGTGTCCCTGAGCTCCGCCACGACCTCGTTATCCTCCCCGCCGAGTCGAGCAACGCCGGACGCCCCGAAGCGACGTCCATGCCATCTTCTTCAACCTCGGCTCGCCGAGATCGACCCCGCCACTCTGTCCGCTCCAGAGCTTCCCCGGGCCGGCTAAGCTACTCATCTGGACCGTTGTGAGCACCTTCCCCTTCCCCCTTGATCACCCCCTCCCTTCCCGCTCGCTAGCTGCCGTCCACGCGAACCCGAGCTCCGGCCGCCGCCATGGCCGGTGAGCTCCATGCTTCCGAGCCCCTCCACTCCAACCAGTTGCTCCTGCGTGATTCTGCTGCTCTTTACGTGCTGCCTAGCGCCTCCATTCGCTCTCCCTCGAGCTGCAGCACCGTGCCCGTGCATAGCCGTGCTCCGGCCGCCGCTGTTGTCATCGCCGTCGCCGCTGCAGTCCGACCCAGCACCGCCCACGGCCACCAACCGAAGCGCCTCCTCGCGCAGCAGCCGTAGAGACCAACCCCGCCTCCTCTCATTGCCGGAATCGCCGGAACGAGTGCCGTCGCCGCATCTGTGTGTCGCCAGTGGTTAGCCGCCGACGTGGCCACTTAATTAGTGCCTAAACACCCAGCTAATCACTCCCTAGAGCCACTGCCAAATAGGCCCCCATGCCTAAATTAATTAGTTTAACTTCTCTCTTAAATTAGTACTAATCTCAGAGGGGCCCGTCTGTCACCGTTGACTTGGGCACGTCAGCATTGACCGGACCCACACGTCAGCCTCTGTAGTTGACATTGTGTCACTAACCAGTGGACCCCACTGGTCAGGTTTGACCAGGACCCATCTAGTTGACCTGCTGACATCACCTTGACGTAGTGCTAACGTACTAAAGCTTTTTCTGGAATTAAAATAAATCAGAAAATAATTAGAAATTCCAGAAAATAGTATAGACTTCAAAAATTCATATAAATTCATCCGTAACTCAGAATGAAATAATTTATATATGAAAAATGATCAGAAAAATCCAATCTATCCATCTGTACCATTTTCATGCATGATAGAACAACTTATGGCTGCTGTTTAGGCCAAATCTTATAATGGCATTTAAACCTTCACATATGGAGTTTGAATTTGAACCTAGGGTTCAAACCAACTTCATTTAACCTGTTGCTAGTTGCATTAGCTCAAAACACATCTTATTGCCATGCCATGATCGTGCATCATATTGTGCATTGCATTGATTGTGCTCTTCCTTGTTTGCCGGTAATTGTCCCCTCTTGGTAGACGCTGCTCCGACGATATGATCGATGACACCGATGGAGAACTATATTATATTTAGAAGTGACAGGCAAGTAAAACCCCCTTGTTCATTCCGATACAATCCCACTCTCTCGCTCCTGCTCTCTTTTACTGCATTAGGACAACAACGGTTCAAATGTTACATGTTGCGGTAGCTGAACCCCTTTCCTCTGCATGACCTGTCATTGCCACAGTAAATAGATGAAACCCACTAGCATGAGTAGGAGTTGTTTGAGCCTTGATGTGCCTACTCATTCATGTTTGTTTGTCATGCCTGCTACTGCTTAGAGTTGAGTTAGGTCTAATTCATCGGGGATGAATTGGAATATAGTGAACATGTCCTACTGTTGAGAGCTAAGTGTGTGAACACGATTTGGTAAAGGTGGCGGTGAGAGGCCATGTAGGAGTACATGGTGGGTTGTCTCATTGCAGCCGTCCTTAGGAACTGAGTTCTGTGTTTGTGATCCATGAACAGCTACTACCATGCATTGGAATGCTTAAGTGCCCCTCTCGACTTATTAATCAACCTGATCTCTGTCCAGGAGTTGCAACTAGTTTCTGGTGTTTGTAGGTAGTGTTAGTAGTCTACCAAGTGGCACCCGGTACAGGTGGGCTTGGGACAGACTAGGCACCGTGGCCCAGTGTACCAAGTGGCACCCGGATGGTGGGCTTGGGAACCCTGTACACATCGTTTGGGGCCGTGAGCGACACCCCGGCCGGATCTCCTTGCGGATGGAACCCGAATAGGCGATAAACCTGGACTAGAGACTTTTTGGTGAGTCAGGTCGTGGCCGACTCCCTCGCCAGGCTTCCGCTTGAAGGTTGCCGAGATACACGAAGTGTACATGGTGGTAAGTGGCGAGAGCGTGTGTGAAGAAGTACACCCCTGCAGGGTTATCATTATCTATTCGAATAGCCGGATTCCTCGGATATGGAAACTTGGACCCCCTGCATAGTTCATAGATAAGTGAAAGTGGATACTCTAAAATGCGCAAGATAAGCGTGAGTGCTATGGATCGCGTTCTCGTAGGAAGATGGGAGCGGATCCATAGTTGAGTATTGATATGGTGAATATGTGGACTCGTGTGCGCCACCTCAACAGAGTTCTTGCAGTCGTAGTTCAGGATAGTCACCGGGTCAAAGCTGGCTTGCTGCAGTCAAGCTCCACCACCTCTTTGTTGATACCGATGCATAAGTAGTTAGTTCTGATGTAAGTCTTGCTGGGTACAATTGTACTCATGTTTGCTTATTTTATGTTTTGCAGAGAGACTTCAGTCTCGCTAGTAGTTCCACGTGGACTTCGACGTTTAGGTTGTTACCTCAACTATGATCTTGTGTCCTTGGGAGGGTCTTGTAGATAGTCAGGCTTCTCAGCCTTTTTCATTTGTAGATGTCTGTACTCAGACATGTTAAGCTTCTGCATGTGCTTGTTGCTTGTCTGCTCTGTATGTTGGGTCATGAGACCCATGTTTTTAATACTTGGCTCCTCAGAGCCTAATGAATAATACTCTGAGTCGTAGAGTCTTGTTGTGATGCCATGTTGTATTGCACATGTTGAGCATATTGTGTGTATGATTGAAATGCTTGGTATGTGTGGGATCCGACAACCTAATTGTTTATCCTTGGTAGCCTCTCTTATTGAGAAATGTAGTCTTGTGCTTCCATGAGTCATAGTAGTCCGCTACAGCCCGGTTCACCAGAGTCCTGCTAGCCCAGCACTACTGCTCCGGAACACTTGACTGGCCGGCATGTGATTCACTTTGTTCCTATGTCTGTCCCTTTGGGGAAATGTCACGCGGTGACATCCGGAGTCCTGCCTAGCCTGCTACAGCCCGGGTTCCCGGAGTCCTGTTACCCTAGCGCTACAGCCCGGATTCACACGTTGCTGACCGACATGCTCGATGTTGATTCATGTATGCCTGTCCCCGTAAGTTATTGCCACTTCGGGTTCACGACTAGTCATGTTGGCCCGGGTTCTCTTTCATATGGATGCTAGCGACACTATCATATACAAGAGACAAAAGGCGCAAACGGTCCCGGGCCATGGTAAGGCGACACCCGTGGGAATACCATGCGTGAGGCCGCAAAGTGATATGAGGTGTTACAGGCTAGATCGGTGTGACTTAGAATCGGGGTCCTGTGATCTATTCGAGTAGCCGTGTTTGCGGTAAAGGACTTCTAGGTTGCCTATAACAGTTCATAGACAAGTGAAAGTGGATACTCTAAAACTCGCAAGATAAGTGTGAGTGCTATGGATGGCCTTCTCGTAGGGAGACGGGAGCGGATCCATAGTGGTGTATTGAATGGTGAATATGTGGACTCGTGTGCGCCACCTCAAAAGAGTTTCTTGCAGTCATAGTTCAGGTTAGCCACTGAGTCAAAGATGGCTTGCTGCAGTTAAACTCCACCACCCCCTTTATTGATACCGATGCATATGTAGATAGTTCTGATGTAAGTCTTGCTGGGTACATTTGTACTCACGTTTGCGTATTTTATGTTTTGTAGAGAGACGTTAGTCTCGCTAGTAGTTCCATGTGGACTTCGACGTTTAGCTTGATACCTCAGCTACGATCTTGTGCCCTCGGCAGGATCTGGTAGATAGTCAGGCTTCTTAGCCTTTTTCATTTGTAGATGTCTGTACTCAGACATGTTAAGCTTCCGCATGTGCTTTGATTTGTATGCTATGATTGTTGGGTCATGAGACCCATGTTTGTAATATCTCGCTCCTCGGAGCCTAATGAATAAATACTTGAGTTGTAGAGTTATGTTGTGATGCCATGTTGTATTTACACATATCGAGCATATTGTGTGTATGATTGAAATGCTTGGTATGTGTGGGATCTGACAATCTAGTTGTTTATCCTTGGCAGCCTCTCTTATGGGAACATGTAGTCTAGTGCTTTCATGAGCCATAGTAGTCCGCTACAGCCCGGTTCACCGGAGTCCTGTTTCCAGCACTATGAATTCATAGAAAATCAACCGTAGCTCAGAATGAAATAAATTATATATGAAAAATGATCAGAAAAATCCAAAGAATCTGTTTGTGGCATTTGCATGCATGTTAGAGCAACTTATATCCTCTCTTTAGGACAATTCAATTAAATGGCATTTAAGAAAGCACATATGGGGTTTGAATTTGAACTTAGGGTTTAAACCAACTTCATTTAATATGATTGCTAGTTGCATTAGTTCAATCAATAGCATATTGCCATGTCATGAGCATGCATCATATTGTTGCATTGCATTGATTGTGTTTCCTTCTTATTTGCCAGAAGTTGTCCCCTCTCGATAGACGTGGTTTCGATGATGAGTTCGATGACACCGATGAAGAGCTATACTATCTTCAGAAGTGCCAGGCAAGCAAAACCCCCTTGTTCATTCTGATACAATCCCACTCTCTCGCTCCTACTCTCTTTTACTGCATTAGGACAACAACGATTCAACTGTTACTTGCTGCGGTAGTTGAACCCCTTATCCTCTGCATGACCTGTCATTGCCACAGTAAATAGATGAAACCCACTAGCATGAGTAGGAGTTGTTTGAGCCCTGATATGCCTACTCATTCATGCTTGTTTGTCATGCCTACTACTGCTTAGAGTTGAGTTAAGTCTGATTCATCGGGGGTGAATTGGAACAGTGATGAACATGTCCTACTGTGTGTGAACTAAGTGTGTGAACACGATTTGGTAAAGGTAGCGGTGAGAGGCCATGTAGGAGTACATGGTGGGTTGTCTCAGTGAAACTGCCCTCAGGAACTGAGTTCTGTGTTTGTGATCCATGAAACAGCTACTACCACACATTGGGCCCTGAAATATGACCCCGCTCGACTTATTGACCCCTCTCGTCCTCTGTCCAGGAGTTGCACCTAGTTTCTGGTGTTTGTAGGTTTTGTGTTGGCGGCCGTGCATAGCGCTGACCCTAGGGGTGGGCTATGATGTGGTAGATACACTGTGGTCGGGTATGCCGAGCGCCCGTTTGGCGTCTCGGGACCCTGTACACATCGTTTGGGGCCGTTGAGGACACCCCGGCCGGATTTCCTTGCGGATGGAACCCGAATAGGCGATAAACCTGGACTAGAGACTTGTGCGGTTAGTCAGGTCGTGGTCTACACCCACGTCGGCTTTCGCTTGAAGTCTGCCGAGGACATGCCATGTGCAGACGCTAAGTGGTGGAAACATGTGTGAAGAAGTACACCCCTGCAGGGTTATAAATGATCTATTCGAATAGCCGTGTCCACGGTAAAGGACTTCTGGGTTGCCTATAATAGTTCATAGACAAGTGAAAGTGGATACTCTAAAACTCGCAAGATAAGTGTGAGTGCTATGGATGGCCTTCTCGTAGGGAGACGGGAGCGGATCCATAGTGGTGTATTGAATGGTGAATATGTTGACTCGTGTGCGCCACCTCAAAAGATTTGCTTGCAGTCGTAGTTCAGGTTAGCCACTGAGTCAAAGCTGGCTTGCTGCAGTTAAACTCCACCACCCCCTTTATTGATACCGATGCATATGTAGATAGTTCTGATGTAAGTCTTGCTGGGTACATGTGTACTCACGTTTGCCTATTTTATGTTTTGCATAGAGACGTCAGTCTCGCTAGTAGTTCCGTGTGGACTTCGACGTTTATATTGATACCTCAGCTACGATCTTGTGCCCTCGCAGGATCTGGTAGATAGTCAGGCTTCTTAGCCTTTTTCATTTGTAGATGTCTGTACTCAGACATGTTAAGCTTCCGCATGTGCTTTGATTTGTATGCTATGATTGTTGGGTCATGAGACCCATGTTTGTAATATCTCGCTCCTCAAAGCCTAATGAATAAATACCTGAGTTGTAGAGTTATGTTGTGATGCCATGTTGTATTTACACATATCGAGCATATTGTGTGTATGATTGAAATGCTTGGTATGTGTGGGATCCGACAATCTAGTTGTTTATCCTTGGTAGCCTCTCTTATGGGAAAATGTAGTCTAGTGCTTCCATGACCCATAGTAGTCCGCTACAGCCTAGTTCACCGGAGTCCTGTTACCAGCACACGAGAACCACCATGGCCACAGCTACCCCCTCGCCCCTCTGTTGTGCCCACGAGCTCCGTGTCGTCTTCCTCGTTCTCCCCACCGAGCTGCGCGATGCCGGACGCCCTCGAACGCCCTCACCGCCATCTTCTTCAACCTCGGTCGCCGGAGATCCCCCTCGCCACTCCGCTCGCTCCGGTGCTTCCCCGAGCACGCCGAGGCCACTCGTGCAGTCAAACTCCACCACCTCTTTGTTGATACCGATGCATAAGTAGTTAGTTCTGATGTAAGTCTTGTTGGGTACAATTGTACTCACGTTAAGTATTTAAATTTGGTCATTTAATTGCTATAAATAATTAAAATGCCCAAATAATTCTGAAAGTGGTTGAGGGCTATTGGAAATATTTTCATAAGTGCCCACAATTATTTTCAGGGTTTCTGAAAATGCCTTAGTATTTTATTTAACTCAAAACAATTACAGAAAAATAGAAAACAGAAACTAAATTAGGAAAGAGAGAGAAGGAACCTCACCTGGGCTTACCTGGAGGCCCAAGTGGCCGGCCCAGCCCACCACCGCAGCACTCTGTCACCTTCCTCGTGCCAATAGGCAGAGGCGTTTTCCCACGGCGCGCCGGCACGCGCCAGCCACCTCCTTCCTGCCTGGCTGCCCCCTCCTTCCCCTAGATGTCTCTTGCGACGCCACGCACCCCCTGCACCGCTCCCCTCTCCCCCTCGACCTCTCCCCCTCCTCTGGCTCCCTCTCTCCTCCCCACCAAGCAGAGCCCGTCGCCGCCGCTCGTTGTTGCCGTGGCCACTGCCACTGTCTCGCCTCGCCGACGTGTCCCTGAGCTCCCCCACGACCTCGTTATCCTCCCCGCCGAGTCGAGCAACGCCGGACGCCTCGAAGCGACGTCCACGCCATCTTCTTCAACCTCGGCTCACCGAGATCGACCCCGCCGCTCCGTCCGCTCCAGAGCTTCCCCGGGCCGGCTGAGCTGCTCATCTGGACCGTTGTGAGCACCTGCCCCTTCCCCCTTGCTCACCCCCTTCCTTCCCGCTCGCTAGCTGCCGTCCACGCGAACCCGAGCTCCGGCCGCCGCCATGGCCGGTGAGCACCGTGCTTCCGAGCCCCTCCACTCGAACCAGTTGCTCCTGCATGATTCTTCTGTTCTTTACATGCTGCCTAGCACCTCCATTCGCTCTCCCTCGAGCTGCAGCACCGTGCCCGCGCATAGCCGTGCTCCGGCCGTCGCTGTTGTCATCGCCGTCGCCGCTGCAGTCCGACCCAGCACCGCCCATGGCCACCAACCGAAGTGCCTCCTCGCGCAGCAGCCGTAGAGACCAACCCCGCCTCCTCTCATCGCCAGAATCGCCGGAGCGAGTGCCGCCGCCGCATCTGTGTGTCACCGGCGGTTAGCCGCCGACGTGGCCACTTAATTTGTGCCTAAACACCCAGCTAATCACTCCCTAGAGCCACTGCCAAGTGGGCCCCCATGCCTAAATTAATTAGTTTAACTTCTCTCTTAAATTAGTACTAATCTCAGAGGGCCCCGCCTGTCACCGTTGCTTGGCCACGTTAGCATTGACCAGACCCACACGTTAGCCTCTGTAGTTGACATTGTGTCACTGACCAGTGGACCCCATTAGTCAGGTTTGACCAGGACCCATCTAGTTGACCTGCTGACATCACCTTGACGTAGTGCTGACGCAGTAAAGCTTTTTCTGGAATTAAAATAAACCAGAAAATAAGTAGGAATTCCAGAAAAAAGTATAGACTTCAAAAATTCATATAAATTCATCCGTAACTCAGAATGAAATAATTTATATATGAAAAATGATCAGAAAAATCCAATCTATCCATCTGAACCATTTTCATGCATGATAGAACAACTTATGGCTGCTATTTAGGACAAATATTATAATGGCATTTAAACCTTCACATATGGAGTTTGAATTTGAACCTAGGGTTCAAACCAACTTCATTTAACCTGTTGCTAGTTGCATTAGCTCAAACCACATCTTATTGACAGCTTTGAGCATGTCGGTCAGCAGCGTGTGAATCCGGGCTGTAGCACTGGGCTAACAGGACTCCAGGGAACCCGGGCTGTAGCAGGCTAGGCAGGACTCCGGATGTCACCGCGTGACATTTCCCCGAAGGGACAGACACATGAACGAAGTGAAACACATGCCGGCCAGTCAAGTGTCCTAAGCAGTAGTGCTGGGCTAGCAGGACTCCGGTGAAGCGGGCTGTAGCGGAGTACTATGGCTCAAGGAAGCACTAGACTACATTTCCCCATATGAGAGGCTGCCAAGGATAAACAACTAGATTGTCGGATCCCACATATAGCAATACACGTCACACGTACGCATAACATGCAAGTATGTGCTGTACATAATGGCATCACAACATAACACAACTCATATAGATAAAGGCCCAGAAGAGCCACATAGAATTAGATACAAACAGGGGTCACATGACCCATCATTCAGAGCATACAAGCAACGGAAGCATTACATGTCTGAGTACAGACAACTACAAAAGAAAAAGGCTAAGCCTGACTATCTACAAGTCCCTCCCAAGGGTACAAGATCGTAGCTGAAGTAACAAGCTACTCGTCGAAGTCCAAGCGGTACTACTAGTGAGACAAATGTCTCACCTGCAAAACATAAATAAAGCAAACGTGAGTACAAAGGTACTCAGCAAGACTTACATCAGATCCTATCATACATGCATTTGTATCAAGAAGGTAATGTGGGGTTTAGTTGCAGCAAGCCAGCTTTGACTCAGTGGCTATCCTGTTCTACGACAACGAGAAACTTCTTTGAGGTGAGGCAGCGCACATGAGTCCACTAAACACCAAATTAAATACACTACTATGGATTCATCCTCGTCTCCTTACGAGAAGGCCATCCATAGCACTCACACTTGTCTTGAGCATTTTAGGGTATCCACTTTAAGTTGTCTATGTACCACGTAAGTATCCAAGAAGTCCATAACCGAGGACACGGCTATTCGAATAGATCATGATGACCCTGCAGGGGTGTACTTCTTCACACATGCTCTCACCACTTATCACCATGTACACGTCATGTATCTCGGAAACCTCCAAGCGGAAGCCTGGCGAGGGTGTCGGCCACGACCAGACTAACCACACAAGACTCTAGTCCAGGTTTATCGCCTATTCGGGTTCCATCTGCAAGGAGATCCGGCTGGGGTGTCGCTCACGGCCCCAAACGATATGTGCAGGGTTCCCAAGCCCACCTTGCCGGATGGATCTACGCTTGGTACACCGTGCCACTTGTGCCTAGTCTGTCCCAAGCCCACCTGGCCGGGTGCCACTTGGTAGACTACTAACACTACCTACAAACACCAGAAACTATTTGCGACTCCTAGACAGAGATCAAGTTGGCTAATAAGTCGAGAGGGGCACTTAAGCATTCCAATGTGTGGTAGTAGCTAGTCATTGGACAACATACACGTAACTCAGTGCTTAAGGACAGTTCCAATGAGACAACCCACCATGTACTCCTACATGCCCTCTCACTGCTACCTTTACCAAATCGTGTTCACACGCTTAACTCTGAGCACCAGAACATATCGTACCACTCCAATTCATTCCCGATGAATCAGACCTGACAAAACTCCAAGCAATAGCAGGCATGGCATGGCAAGAACACAACATGGCTCAATCAACTCCTACACATGCTAGTGGGTTTTAACTATTTACTATGGCAATGACAGGTCATGCAGAGGAATGGGTTCAACTACCGTAGCATAAAGTAGCAGTTGAATCGTTGTTGTCCTAATGCAATAAATGAGAGCAGGAGCGAGAGAGTAGGATTGTATCGGAATGAACAAGGGGGTTTGCTTGCCTGGTAGATCAACAGGGGGGCACTGCTCCTCAGACAAGTACTCTGGATCGGTCTTCGGAGCAGGACCTATCGAGAAGGAACGGTGTCGATAGTCAAACACAAGCATATGCAACAATATGATGCATGATCATGGCATGAGTATGTGATGTGCTTTGAGCTAATGCATTTAGCATTCTATTTGGAAGAGGTCCATTTGAACCAAAGGTTCAAATGCAACTCTAAATTAAATCTTTATAAATGCCATTTATATGTTTTCACCTATACAGCAAGTATAAGTTGGTTAGACATGCATGAAACAGGTACAGATGGATAGATTGAATTTTTCTAATTATTTTTCATATATAAATTATTTCAGTCTGAGCTACGGTTGAATTTCTATGAATTTTTGAAGCTTATAGCATTTTCTGGCATTTTCTGATTTAATTTAATACCAGAAAAGAAATAACTGCGTCAGCATTACAGAGGCATGACGTCAGCGAGTCAACCATGGCTGACCAGGTCAAACCTGACATGTGGGGTCCACACGTCAGTGACACTAGGGCTAAACACGAGTCAAACCCAGCTGACCAGGGTTTGACCGAGCCCTGGGGCCCATAGTCAGTGGCTTAGGGGGTGGATTAAGTGGCAGGGTTAGCAGCTAATCAGGTGCCACGTCAGTCACCGGAGTTTCACCGGCGACGACCCCGAGCCATGGCGGAAGTTCGCCGGAATGAGCTGGAGGCCATGGTTTGGCACACGGAGGCCACTGGCGGGTAGCCCGTGCACGGGCGCATCCAGCCGCGCTCAGGGGAGGCCACGGGAACGACGGAACTCGCCGGAGCAGAGCTTGCGGCGGCGGTCGGAGTCGGAAACGTGCGGGTTAGGTGCTGCGGGGCACTAGGGGGGCTGCGGTTGGGTGCAAACGACGCGCGGGAGGGCACTAAGAATGGCGGTGAGCTCGGTTGCGAGCTGTGGCAGCTGTGGCCACGGCGGCGACATGAACGGCGGAGCCGAGCTCTCGGCCGCGACGGCGATGGTGTTGGAGGAAGAATTCGAGCAAGGGGAGAGGGGGGTTCGACGGCGGGACTCACAGCGAGTCGAGCAGAGGCAACGGCGGCTCGGGGAAGGCTCTGCAGGCGACGGACGGGCGATGGAGATCCACGGCGGCTGAGGTTGAAGATGACGGCGGAGGCGGCTCCACAGGGCGTCCGGCGACGCGTGGGGTGACGGAGAGGTAGCGGGCGAGGTGGTGGAGCTTTTGGGAACGACGGAGGGGTTAGGGGACTACGGTGGGCGCGTCAAACGACGTCGGTGGCGATGGTGGCGCTCGGGCAGCAGCGGGGAAGAGAGCAGAGGAGGAGAGGGGCGACCAGAGGGGAGGGGAGTGGACGAGGGGTTCGGGGGGTGCGTGTCGCCCTCGGATGCCTCCAGCGGCGAGCAGGGAAGCAGGAGGTGGCCGGCGTGTGCTCGCGCGCGGCGGCCACGCGCGCGTCCTCCTGGCGGGAGGAAGACGACAGGGGAGGGGGGCAGGTGGGCTGGGCTGGCCAACTGGGCCGGCTAGGCCGCACAGTGCTGGGCCAGCATAGGAGCTCGCCGCAGGTAAGTTTCTTTTTTATTTTTGTTTTGTTTTCTATTTTCTGACATTTGTTTTGATTTAATAAAATACTAAATCAATTTATTTTCTTCTGAAATTTATTGTAGGAGCTAGTTGAAGTATTCTAGATCCCCTCACATAAAAATCAGAATTGTTGGACATATATAAATAAATATATCATATATATATATATATCCAATGAAATAATTATTGCATTAATTCCAAATGGCCAAAATAAATACTTATGAGCTCCTGAAAATATTTGTGTGAATTTTACCTCTAACCAATATTTTTAGAGAGCTACATGAACATTTTCTTGGACCTTTTTGGAGCAATTTTTATCTGGGTTATTTCCAGAAATGATTCTGAGGGTTTCACAAATCCCCATTTCAAATTTAAATGGAATTTGAACATGATGCACAATTGACTAGCTGGTCTAGGTCATACCAGAACTAGGGATGTGACAACTCGCCCCCACTCGGAAAAATCTCGTCCCGAGATTCAGGAGTTGGCGGAAAGGAAGCGGGGTACTCAAGTTGAAGACGATCTTCACGCTCCCAGGTAGCTTCTCTCTCGGAATGATGAGACCACTGAACCTTGAGAAACTTGATGTTATGATGTCGAGTGACATGCTCTGCTTGATCCAGAATGCGGACGGGGTACTCTCGATATGTGAGGTTATCTTGGAGATCAAGCGTTTCGTGGTCCACAACGCGGATGGGATCCGAGAAGCAACGCCTGAGTTGAGAGACGTGGAAGACATCATGAACTCGGGAAAGATGTGGGGGTAGTTCCAACTGGTAGGCAACCTCTCCTCGTTTAGCGAGAATGAGAAAAGGACCAATGTAATGAGGAGCCAACTTGCCCTTGATACCGAAACGATGGGTACCCTTCAAAGGGGTAACCCGAAGGTAAGCCTTGTCGCCAACTTCATAAGCCACTTCCTTATGCGTGGTAGTAGCTGTTCATGGATCACAAACACAGAACTCAGTTCCTAAGGATGGCTGCAATGAGACAACCCACCATGTACTCCTACATGGCCTCTCACCGCCACCTTTACCAAATCGTGTTCACACACTTAGCTCTCAACAGTAGGACATGTTCACTACATTCCAATTCATCCCCGATGAATCAGACCTGACTCAACTCTAAGCAGTAGCAGGCATGACAAACAAACATGAATGAGTAGGCACATCAGGGCTCAAACAACTCCTACTCATGCTAGTGGGTTTCATCTATTTACTGTGGCAATGACAGGTCATGCAGAGGAAAGGGGTTCAGCCCCGCAGCATGTAACATGCAGTAAAAGAGAGCAGGAGCGAGAGAGTGGGATTGTATCGGAATGAACAAGGGGGTTTTGCTTGCGTGGCACTTCTGAAGATAATATAGTTCTCCATCGGTGTCATCGATCACATCGTCGGAGCAGTGTCTACCGAGAGGGGACAATTACCGGCAAACAAGGAAGAGCACAATCAATGCAATGCACAATATGATGCATGATGCATGATCATGGCATGGCAATAAGATGTGGTTTGAGCTAATGCAACTAGCAACATGTCAAATGAAGTTGGTTTGAACCCTAGGTTCAAATTCAAACTCCATATGTGAAGGTTTAAATGCCATTATAAGATTTGGCCTAAACAGCAGCCATAAGTTGTTCTATCATGCATGAAGATGGTACAGATGGATAGATTGGATTTTTCTGATCATTTTTCATATATAAATTATTTCATTCTGAGTTACGGATGAATTTATATGAATATTTGAAGTCTATACTATTTTCTGGAATTTCTAATTATTTTCTAATTTATTTTAATTCCAGAAAAAGCTTTACTGCGTCAGCACTACGTCAAGGTGATGTCAACAGGTCAACTAGACGGGTCCTGGTCAAACCTGACCAGTGGGGTCCACTGGTCAGTGACACAATGTCAACTACAGAGGCTGATGTGTGGGTCCGGTCAATGCCGATGTGACCAAGTCAACAGTGATAGGCGGGGCCCTCTGAGATTAGTACTAATTTAACAGAGAAGTTAAACTAATTAATTTAGGCATGGGGGCCCACTTGGCAGTGGCTCTAGGGAGTGATTAGCTGGGTGTTTAGGCACTAATTAAGTGGCCACGTCGGCGGCTAACCGCCGGCGACACATAGATGCGGCGGCAGCACTCGTTCCGGCGATTCCGGTGACGAGAGGAGGCGGGTTGATCTCTACGGCTGCTGCGCGAGGAGGCGCTTCAGTTGGTGGCCGTGGGCGGTGCTGGGTCGGACTGCAGCGGCGACGGCGATGACAACAGCGGCGGCCGGAGCACGGCTATGCGCGGGCACGGTGCTGCAGCTTGAGGGAGAGCGAATGGAGGCGCTAGGCAGCACGTAAAGAGCAGCAGAGTCACACAGGAGCAACTGGTTGGAGTGGAGGGGCTCGGAAGCACAGAGCTCACCGGCCATGGCGGCGGCGGGAGCTCGGGTTCGCGGGGACGGCAGCTAGCGAGCGGGAAGGGAGGGGGTGAGCAAGGGGGAAGGGGCAAGTGCTCACAATGGTCCAGATGAGCAGCTCAGCTGGCCCGGGGAAGCTCTGGAGCGGACAGAGCGGCGGGGTCAATCTCGGCGAGCCGAGGTTGAAGAAGATGGCGTGGACGTCGCTTCGGGGCGTCCGGCGTTGCTCGACTCGGCGGGGAGGATAACGAGGTCGTGGCGGAGCTCAGTGACACGTCGGCGAGGCGAGACAGTGGTAGTGGCCACGGCAACAGCGAGTGGCGGCGACGAGCTCCGCTCGGTGGGGAGGAGAGAGGGAGCCAAAGGAGGGGGAGAGGTCCAGGGGGAGAGGGGAGCGGTGCAGGGGGTACGTGGCGTCACGAGAGACATCCAGGGGAAGGAGGGGGCATCCAGGCAGGGAGGAGGTGGCTGGCGCGTGCCGGCGCGCTGCGGGCACACGCCCTCTGCCTACTGGCGCAAGGAGGAAGGCGACAGAGTGCTGCGGTGGTGGGCTGGGCCGGCCACTTGGGCCGCCAGGTAAGCCCAGGTGAGGTTCCTTCTCTCTCTTTCCTAATTTAGTTTCTGTTTTCTATTTTTCTGTAATTGTTTTGAATAATTGTGGGAACTTTTGAAAATATTTCCAATAGCCCTCAACCACTTTCAGAATTATTTGGGCATTTTAATTATTTATAGCATTTAAATGCCCAAATTCAAATACTTTATGAATTCATTCAAAAATCCAAAGTGACCTAGGAAAATGTGCACCATTTTTGGCAGAGGTTCTAGACCAATTCAAAAATGATGAACTTTTCGAAAGGAATTTTGGGATCATTGAAAATGATTTTTTTATATGTACCTAGTTGGAATCATCTGTTCTAGGGTTTCAACAGTCCCCAATTCAAATTTATTGAAACTTAAACATGATGCACACATGACTAGCTAGTCTAGAACAAGGTAAAGGTAGGGGTGTGACAGGGGGGCCCATGCCCGCCAGAACATGTCTTTGAAAGGAGAGGCCACCCTGCCAGCAAACTGCAGCTTGTAAGCAGCGGCAACGGAGTAGGTTCCCGATGTAGTTGTTTTCCAGGTGATAGAGTCCGCAGCGCCGGTGATGAGGCTTGCCTCTACATCTCGGACTAATTGCCAGAGGCAGCGGAATTGCTGAAGGAAATCGTCGGTGAACGGTGGTTTTCTTATATCTTGGATCCACCTGTGTCCGTGCAGCGTCTCCCTAACAGATCCATCCTTTGCTCTAGATCGCTTGTACAACACTGGGGCAATTTGTCGCAGAGGGAGTGGGCCTATCCATGTTGAGTCCCAGAACAGAGCAGTTTTGCCGTCGCCGATCCTGACATTTGTGGCAGCAGCAAAAAGGGCTCGGTCCCGCTCATCGCATGGTATGGCCGAGCCAACCCAAGGTCTGTTTGGTTCGGCCCAGGACAACCAAAGCCTACGAAGGCGAAGCGCTCTCACAAATTTCTGGAGGTCATGGATCCCAAGGCCGCCCAGCTCCACTCGAGAGCAAACTTGGCACCAACTGACCTTGCTCTTGCCCCCCGTAAGGTTTTCTTCTTATGCCCATAGGAACTTTCTGCAGATTTTATCTATGTCCTTAAGGAAGCTTGCGTTTACCTGGATTGCGGTGAGCGCATAGATAGGCATAGCTGTGAGCACTGAGCGCATGAGCGCACGCCTGCCGGCTATGTTCATCAGTCTGCCCTTCCAGCTAGCCAACTTTGCCCTAATTCTGTCGTAGACAAATTGCAGCTGCATCTTTTTGAGCCTACCTAAGGTGATTGGAAGACCAAGGTATGTGATCGGGAAGGCAACTCTTGCTCCAGCGAAGGCCTCCAGGATATGGTCAAGGTTGATTTCTTGGCATTGGATGGGGGCAACTGGATGCCGGCAACGCCAGAGGAGGGTCCTTTCTAAAGTCATAATAATCCCACCTTGCTCCTTTACATCTAATCTGGCCAGTTTATATACCTACGGCCTAGAGAATTAACAAGTGGCCCTGAAATCGGGCAGGGAATAAGGGAAGCGAAAAAGAAATCAGCGAACGGCCCCTGAAGAAATTAACTTAGCAATGGCACAGAGGAAGCGGCATCGGAAAAAGGAATAAACAAAATCGCCCATGAAAGACAGAAACGGGGCTGCTCTGTGGGGCGGCATGGAGGTGCATAGGCAAGGAGGAGGCCATCAATGAGGGCCAGAAGCACAACAGCGGCATGAGGGGGAGGCCATAGCGGAGTAGGACGACATCGGGTGTTGGACGCCGACCTATAGCCAGCAGGAGGCGGCTGGGGATGTCCATGGTGCTCCGGCAGGGCGCAGACGGCGGAGCGGAGTGGGAGAGAGGCGCGGCTGCGAAGCTCACTCACCTCGCCGGTGAACCCTGCTGGCGACGACGAGCAAGGGGAGGCGCGGGGGAGACTGAGGGCGCACGCAGGCAAGGAGGACCAAGGTAGGAGAAGGGGCTGTCCCCAGGACAAAGAAGAAATATAAGGAAAGAATGAGAGGCCCAGGGAATTAGAATGGAGAGAGGCTAAGTAAGGGAAAGGGGGTTGTCCCGTGACAAAGTACAAATATAAGGAAAGAATGAGAGGCCCAGGGAATAAGAAAGGAAAGAGAGAAATAAGTAAGGGAAAGGGGTGCTGTCCCGTGACAAAGAAATATAAGGAAAGAATAAGAGGTGGGCAATAACGAATCCTGGAGGAGGGGAAGAGATACATTGGCGACCAAATTAGGCCGACTGATTAATAATAAAATCCCCTGATCAATAACGTGAATTGGAAAAAAAACTCATGCACTTTGCCGGGTTGAAAATTCACAGGAGAGATAATGTTGCCCGTGGTGTGCTCATTTTTTTAACTCAATTTGAATTTGTTGTTGTTTGTGTGCTTCACGGATGGTACTAACTACATACAATGTAAAAACCGGAAAGAAAACAAAATAGTCCAATTAGGATTATAAATGTCAGGCCAATATATATACACATGTTACACGCGGTAAGCACATACACCCGGACAAGTATACAACAAAGATTTACGCACAAAGGCAGAATACAAAACAAATTTTCTTTAGGCAATGCTGAAGTATGCTCAAAGATTTACACATGGAAGCAGAATAAAAAAATATTGTCTTTGGGCACTGCTGATATCGCCTTATACACGATTGCATAAACCACATATGCTAAAATATAGACATTTAGAAGTTATGGCCATAGAGTCTGATATCAGTGAAGTTGTTTTTCCGGAAAAAGGAAGGAAATCAAATGCTTACCGTCCATGAAGGTGGACATGCTAAGAGGTGGTATGGGGGAGCAATTGTGTTAAGATAAAATTCCTTTGACAGAAGTACTATGTATATGAATTTTTTTTGTCGAGGTAGCTTACCACAATTGTCATGTGGTTGTATAATGTCAGTAACTCATTAGGATGGTTAATTTGCCAGTGTGATATACTTCATCACTATGAATCAACGTCCAATCAGCATCGCTATACTGAAGTTGGACGAAAATGTCGTGTTTATACCAGTTCTCTTACTTTGATATCATTTTTTTGTTTCCTAAATTGCATCTAGGAAAAACATGACATTCTATCAAGACAGTCACCGACATTAACTAACTCATTCATGCTTATTTCAAACTTTTTGTAGGGATACCACAGTACAAAAAATATTTTTAAAACAAATGAATATAGTAAACGAAAGTACCTTACTTTATTAAATGAAAAGTAATTACGATAACCGCTATATTCTCCCACTGTAATTATAATATGAGCATCTATCTTGGTTTACGAAAATGATGTAAATCATCTAACTTATTGAAAACTGAGGTCACAACATTACTTTAGTATAATAATCATCTAAAGAGGATAGAGAGAGAATATGAAAGTTGGCTAATATCAGCTTAAACCTCCAAGCTAAAATGGCTATACAAATTTAAAAAGGGACCGTGGATAAGTAAATCATTACGATGCAGAACCATGCATATATCTCAACAGATAAAGCTAGTACATATATATAGTGAGGACTTCATGGTTAGCACACACACAACAGAAGCATATATGCATGGATGCCCAATGTAGTATAGAATATTTCTATTGTATGATGTTAGTAACTCGATAGGGGTGTCATGTGTACAACACTTCTATTATCAGTATGACGGTTATTGTGTTGGTATGCTATGCTTTATCACTAGGCATCAAAGACCCAATCTACAAAGACATACAGAAGTCGGACAAAAACATCATGTATATAACAGTGCTATTACTTCAAATAATATATGAAAATCCTTTGAATTAGCAATTGAACTCTCTTAGAATAGGCTTCAAAGTTGAGAAAAGAGGCACCCGATTGAAGTCCTCTGTGCTCCCCTTCCTCTCCAGCTATAACCCATCAACCATCTATTTCTCACACACAATATTTCTTCCATGCATAACTCATCTTCAACCCTAGGGTAGTGGAGAGTTAAAGGAGGCAATGCCGAAGGGAGTGAGTACGGTTCTCCAGATCTATGACCCATGGTCCGGACAATGACAATCCTAAATGAGCTAATTGGATCAAAATAAAGAGTGGACTTCAACTAAATTCTCCATGGCCAAAAACCATCAATTAAATAAACCCGTAGCAACGCACGGGCATATTTACTAGTTAACTACTATACCCCCATCCTGGTTTATAAGTAGGATTTAACTAATGAAGTATGAATGCATGTCGCCAAAGATTATATCGTTGAACATAGTTTCCAGCTATACAATTTTTGTAACATGCATTAACACTTTTTTGGTTAAATTTAAGGTTATATACCAGCAAGCGTTTACCGGGAACACACACGGCTTATTCCATCACAAACAGCTCGGATGGATTAACTGTTTGCCACGTATCGCGCACGCAACTCTAATCTGATTCGTGCTTGATGTCTCCGACATCGCTCGCATGGTTCGTCTTATTTGCCACCTATCACTGTGCCAGCCTTTGCTCGCATCCCTCGGCAAGCTCTGCTCACCTATAGGCATCGCGATGCGCTCTGCTCGCGTCCGTCGGTGCGCTGGGCTTGTGGACACCTTTTCCTTGCGTAGTAGTTGAACACATTTTGTTGATCGTTGTCCCAAAATCCTTACAATTTTTAAACAAAATTTAAAAACCTAGAAATTCTTCAAACACATTTTCGGTGTTTTTGTGAAAGAAGTTTTCAAACCATTTGTCGGAATGATGCGTATAATACACCATTGGAAAGCTATGGATTAGCCCGAACTTTGGTATATAGAACTCGTTTTCAGATTCGCCATGGTTTAAGAGTAGTATTCAAAAACTAACGATATTTTTGTCATTTTTTCCCGAACTGCTACAGTACATGCTAACTGCCCGAGCAGAATAGCTAACTGACGTATGACGACAGAGCTAACTGCAGTGACTTAAGACACTTTTTTCCCTAGTTTTCCCGGATCAAGCTAACTGCCGGTATTGAAATAGCTAACTATCGAGGATTGCGGCAGTTAACAACAAGTTAACGGCAGGACTGAAGGTACTATTTTTTATTTTTTTATTTTCCATGGGTCATTCCAACTGCAGGTCCTGAAATAGCTAACTGTCGGGACTGCGGTAGTTAAGAACTAGTGAACTGCTTGACTAAAGATATCCACTTTTTTCTTTCGTTCTTTTTTTTGCCAAGGTCACGCTAACTGTTCAAGGGCGCATGGCAGTTGAGTGTTCAAGTTAACTTTCACAACTCGCCTATTTAACTGCCATATGCAATAAAAATTTGTCGGCGTTCTGGGAACGGGGGTCCCTAGACTTGCCTGCCTGCGTCCTGCGGCGTGGCTCAAGGGGGGGCCCAGCGTGGCCCATCTCCACCAACACAAACCCAAGACCCTCGCGAGGGGCCAAGCCTCGCGGGGCGGACGACGCGGAGCTTCCTCAGGCACGGCCTCGTCAGGCTGGCTCACGAGGAGGCAGAGAGATCAAGGCGGGGTACCTCACGAGGTGCCCGTGATGCAAGCCATGACGACCGGGGGCGCCAGGCGGGTGCCAGCCCGCGCAACGTCCTCCCTTCCTCTTTGGTGCAAAGGGGGCAAGCGCAGCCGCGGAGTACCGAGGCATCAGGCAAAGGTTGCCATTTCGGTGCAACGAGACCAAGACCAGGAGGACTACGAGACGGAGGTCACCGTGGAGCCCAAGACGGCGTCATCACCAGAGCTTTGCGCAGGCGAAGACTACTTTTGTCAGGATAGTTGATACTAGCTACCCCCCTTCAAATTAGCCCGCCATTGTTGGCTCCCTTCCCGCTCGATATTTGGGAAGAGGACCAGGGCCTCTATAAATAGGACCAGCCACCCACAGAGCAAGGGGGACGGACAGGGAGTGAGACAAGGCAGAGAGAGAAAGAGAGAGAGAGAGAGAGAGAGAGAGAGAGAGAGAGAGAGAGAGAAAGGTGACTGAGCTCCTCCTAGCAGTTTATCACCCCAGCCAAGAACAGACCCTCGCGAGGCTGTTCTTCCTTGTATTGTTCACCATCATCAGCCCAAGAGGCAATCCACCACACCACAAACTGGAGTAGGGTATTACACCACAACGGTGGCCCGAACCAGTATAAACCCTGTGTCTCTTGTGTTGTTCTTTCCATAGTTCAGATCCTAGCAAGGCGGGGGGGGGGGGGGGTGCAGGTTGGTAGGAGGCAAAATCTCCGCACGCACCCCAGTGTTCGAACCTCAAGGGTCTGCCGGAACCCGAAATCCGACAAAATTGAACTAACATTATAAAAAAACTTTGTTATATTCACATTTTTTTTCTGAATTGCTACAATACATGCTAACTGCCCGACCAGAATAGCTAACTCACGTATGACGACCAAGCTAACTACAGCGAATTAAGACACTTTTTTCCTTGTTTCCCGGATCAAGCTAACTGACGGTATTGAAATAGCTAACTGTCGAGAATTGCGGCAGTTAACAACAAGTTTACTGCAGGACTGAAGGTACTAATTTTTTTTTAATTTTCCCTGGGTTATTCCAACCACAAGGCCTGAAATAGCTAACTGTCGGGACTGCGGCAGTTAAGAACTAGTGAACTGCTTGACTGAAGATATCAACCTTTTTTTCTTTCGTTCTTTTTTTGGCCAAGGTCACGCTAACTGCTCGAGGGCGCATGGCAGTTAAGTATTCAAGTTAACTTCCACAACTCGCCCACTTAACTGCCATTCCTAAATAAGCTATTCATGAATCGTTACTAACTGCTCGAAAACAGATAAGCTAACTGTGCGTCATATACTAGTTAACTGTCGGGCAAACTTTTTCTGGCATCCTTTTTTCGCACTATTTTTATCGTAATTTTTGAACAGTTTATTGGAATGATGCAAATGGCCTGCAGACCCGAGCTCGCTCGCTCCCTCGCGTCGCTACCGCGCCGCTCGCTCCCTTCGGGAAAAGAAAGAAGTTAGGAGGGGTTGGTTCCTAAATAAGCTTATTTAGCAACTCTAGAGGGGGGTTTCTAAATAGTCCCACCCTAACTGCCGCGCGCTCTCTGCAGTGGTTGGGCGTGCGCAAGATCACGTCGGGGGGCCCATATGCATGCAGTTGCGCTGCGCGCGTTGCCACGCGATGCAGTTACGTGCGACACGATGGATTTATGCGCTGCAAATTAGAACTACCATCAGGGCTTGCCGATATTTCTATCCATCCGGCTTCCCCTTTAATTCTCGCGGCCATTATAACCTTAGTCTCTTCAACCTTTTGATTGCGCCCCACAACACAACAAGCACACCCACGACGACACATAGAGAGGGGATGTCTAGCGGCGCTCCAATGGAGTTCGGTGAGCATAGAGTGGAGACCCACGTGAGGGAGACAGATCTCCCGGTGGTGTACACCGTCGACCCGGCCGTGGTGGACGACTACACCAACAATGTTGAGCAGTTTCTTGCTCGAGACAAGTACAAGGTGGTCGGCATCGACCTCCAGTACACTGCCGGTCGTCCCGGCATAGATCAAAAGGTTGTCGTCGCCTAGTTGTGCATGCGCCATCATGTCCTCATCTACCACTACTGCGTGTCCACAAAGCCTTGTGACCGTTTCAATAGGTTTTTCAACAACACCGACTACAAATTCGCCATGGTGGAAACCACCGACGATGTAAAAGCGCTCAGTGTTACAGGCTTGGCCTGCAAGAACCTTGTCAAAATTCGTGACCACTACAGGGTCTAGGGTAGCACGAATAAGGACTCCCAGGTCAAACTCGCCTCGGCCATCATCGACCCTTACTACGAAAATACGAAGCATGATGCCCAGAGAACAAGTCCCCTATCCTGGCACAGGGCCTGGATGTGGCAACTGGATGAACCTCACCTTAGGTTCACGGCCAAGGGCATGTACACATGCTACGAGATGCACAGGTAGATCGTTGACATGAGGAAGTGCCTCGTTACCCAAATCGACGAGCCTAGATCGAGCCACAAGAAGGGCAAGCATCACAAGAAGTAGATGATGATCAGGTGATCGTTTATGCTAGTTAATCATGCATGTAATATATAGTTTACTTTATTGGTGTGTGGAAATGTCATGTTTATACCAGTTCTCTTACTTTGATATCATTTTTTTGTTTCCTAAATTGCATCTAGGAAAAACATGACATTCTATCAAGACAGTCACCGACATTAACTAACTCATTCATGCTTATTTCAAACTTTTTGTAGGGATACCACAGTACAAAAAATATTTTTAAAACAAATGAATATAGTAAACGAAAGTACCTTACTTTATTAAATGAAAAGTAATTACGATAACCGCTATATTCTCCCACTGTAATTATAATATGAGCATCTATCTTGGTTTACGAAAATGATGTAAATCATCTAACTTATTGAAAACTGAGGTCACAACATTACTTTAGTATAATAATCATCTAAAGAGGATAGAGAGAGAATATGAAAGTTGGCTAATATCAGCTTAAACCTCCAAGCTAAAATGGCTATACAAATTTAAAAAGGGACCGTGGATAAGTAAATCATTACGATGCAGAACCATGCATATATCGCAATAGAAGATAAAGCTAGTACATATATATAGTGAGGACTTCATGGTTAGCACACACACAACAGAAGCATATATGCATGGACGCCCAATGTAGTATAGAATATTTCTATTGTATGATGTTAGTAACTCGATAGGGGTGTCATGTGTACAACACTTCTATTATCAGTATGACGGTTATTGTGTTGGTATGCTATGCTTTATCACTAGGCATCAAAGACCCAATCTACAAAGACATACAGAAGTCGGACAAAAACATCATGTATATAACAGTGCTATTACTTCAAATAATATATGAAAATCCTTTCAATTAGCAATTGAACTCTCTTAGAATAGGCTTCAAAGTTGAGAAAAGAGGCACCCGATTGAAGTCCTCTGTGCTCCCCTTCCTCTCCAGCTATAACCCATCAACCATCTATTTCTCACACACAATATTTCTTCCATGCATAACTCATCTTCAACCCTAGGGCAATGCATAACGCCGAGGGAAGGCCCCCACCCGTTCCCCGAGCCGGGTTGGGTAGCGGAGACACAAAAGGCTGAGGCTTTCCACGAGCCGTCCGGATGCTTCTCCGACCCCTCCAACAACAACAGTCGCTGGGTACAGTCGATATCTCAGGAGCATGATTACGATAACCATGGACCGCAGGTGAACCAGGTCACAATGGCGGCCAGAGACCCCAAGACGATGGCCCCGCTCCGGGCGAGCGAAGCGCACCGGGGGCTGCGTGGGGGAGCCCGGAGCTAGGGCCTCCCCCGCGCCGCATGGAGCAAGGCGCTACACGGAGGTAGGTCCTCTACCGGGGAAGGTGCCGGCGAGCTCTTCCCCCCGGCGGAGGGCCTGCGGTCGTCGAGGGCGCCGCTAGCGTCCCCCTTGTCCCTTGGTCTCGTCCTGGTTTCCGGACACCCCAACGGTGGTCGGGAGAGGCACAAGGCGGGGTCCTCGTAAGGCGACATGAAGCAAGGCCCCGTGCCTGTGAAGTTCTCCGCTCTTGACACTCTCACGTAATAATGAGTGGGGCTGTACACGCCCCGGAGTCTCCTGAGCGCCGCCCTCGGGCCTCCCGGGGGCTCCTACCCACGTCCAAGTGGAAGCACCATGCTCCGTGCTGGCTGTCGACACTATCCCCCGATGACTATGCTCACACCCAGTGAAAGCACCTAGATCCATGCTAGTGAGAAGACAAGAAGACTAGCTAGGTGCCGGACGAGGCCATTTGCTTTTGCCCCTTTTTCTATAACCCGATTCGCCACCTTTTGGACTGAGATTTTGAGTTTCTTTTGTTTAAGAAAAACAGGGGGAACTTTTCTTGTCTCATTGCGATTTCTTGCTTTCTAGTTTCGTGTTTTGACAATGAGGCTCGCACCTGCTACCCCTCCCCACAAGCGCATCGCGAGCGGGGGCTAGTCCTTGTATGCGCACATCGAAGCACGCTCGGGTTGGCCCCAGGGTGTTGGGGGCTGGAGTGCAACCACCGCAGGACCGTCACGCTCACACCTTGCCGTGATCCAACAATCGGCTCCTTGCGAGACCCTCTTGGGCAGGCCAGCAGGCCCCTCGGGAGACCTAAAACCTCGTGAGCCTCGGAGGGCTCGCCTTAGGAGGAAGGCATGTCCGTGACCTTAGGACCCGTTCAAGACCTACTGAACCATGATAATTCGCAACAAAAACCCCGCTCGGGAGCTCACAGCCTCACAGTGACACATTTCAAATCCTATTTTGAAAGACATATCATCATTTCATACATTACAAGGGGCTCCCCTTTTTTCAAAATTTCTTTCACGCCCAGCGGGGCTGTGCCCGAAGGTTTTTACATGCAGATCAAGGCAAAGATGAATGCAGGCCTAGCTGGATGCGCTGCTTTCGGCACCGTCGTCGTCATCTTCGTCTGCGCCATCCACGTCGTCACCAGCGTTGTCTTCATCATCGTCCTCCGTACTACCTTCATCGGTCGCGATCATGACCGCATCATACTCGGGGGCAAACTCTGCGATCAGGGCATCCACATTGTCATCCACACAGTTCGCCAGGTTGTCCTGGATGACCCCGGGCATGGGGGCTATGTCGGGGTCGAAGTCAAAATGGGGGGCGAGGCTCAGGAGGTGACTAAAGACGCGTGAGAACGCGTGCCCGAGAAGGCCCCGACTTCTCTCTTTAATGAGCTTGTGGCCCCTCACAGCCCGGTCTTCCAGACGGGTCATGATTTTAGTGAAGAAGCGGAGGTGGCTAGCGTAGTCACCCTCATGCAGGTGAGGGGTGCTCTCCTCGTAGATGGTGCTCAAGGTTCGGTTGGCCCACACCCTGAGGGCCTGGAGCATTGAAGCATGCTCGCGCTGCAGCGTCCGACGGCTCCACGCTTTGTTAGCATTCTTTTTCACGAGAGATGCGGTGCCCTCGATCTGCTACTAGAGTGAGAGCAGGTCAGCGCGAGTGGAGGACAAGTCAGCCTGGGCAGAGGCCAGAGCTTCCTTGGTGGTCCTCTCACGCTGTTGTGCCTCATCTAGCTTTGTCCTGAGGGCGGTGGCTCTGCCCTCAACCTCGACTTCTAGGAGCTCCAACTTCAGGCGGTGCTCGTTGGCGAAAACCGCGCGAGCTTTTGCTACCCTCTGGCCGACCTCCTCCTGGATCTTGGCTTCACATGCGGCGACGGCGTCCTCAGCCACAGCTACCTGGCGCTCCCTTACCACCAGCCGCTCAAGCTCCAGGTTGCGCTCCAAGGCTTCCAGCGCCAGCGTCTCCTCATGTTTCCGGATCTCTTTCTCATCGGAAGGTGCCTCTCTCAGTGATGCAGCCAGGGCGGCCCTGTGCGCTTCGATCCGCCGCTCAAGGGCGGCGTTCGAAGCTTGGAGTTCACGCTCTCGCTCCTCGGCCACCTCATGATGGTGGTCGGTGGCCCTGGCCTCTTCTAGGGCATAGGCACAAGCCTCACGAGAAGTCGCAAGGGACACTGCGGCACTTGTGCTGGCGTGCTCGTACTGAAGATGCCCGAGGTTGATGGCGACCTTCAACTAGTGCCACTCATGCGCTAGGCGAAGGTCCTCCGTCTCAAGGCGAGCGTCAACATTAGCAAGCTCTTCTCCAAGTTGACTCAGCATGCCCATCGCCTCTCGAAGAAGCTCATGGCGGACGGCGCAGCGCCCACGCGTGAGCCCTGGCGCATGGCGAAGCCCATCCTCCGCGACGGGGGCTGTCGGAGGGGCTTGGAGTGGCCCGCCTGATCTTGGCAGGGGACTGGAGGCCGGTGCCTTCCCGGCCGCTCTCCGGGCCTCGACGAAGGTAATGGGCGGCGCGCTCTCGTCGCTCGAGGATAAAGCCAACGCTGGGGTCGCCCCGCAACCGACGACGATCAATGGGGGAGCCCTCGACACGCCTTCTACACCCCAGGCTGGACCGCGAAGGAAGGATGTTGGAAACACAGGCTTACGACCTCTCGCCGACACTTCCGCCTCCTGGGCGGGCCCCGTGTGTTGCGCGGGAGTCCGGTGCGGGGGGCTCGAAATCAAGAGCGAGCCAAGGACTTGTGGGGTCGCTTCTCGGGAGGCCCCGCTGCCACAACCGAAGGGACCCTGAGGAGCCATTGTTAGGAAAGGACGCGAAATGTAGGAAATCACAAAGATAAGGTACTTACGTCTATGGCTATGTATTTCCTCTGCTTCAGCGGCCGGTGGGCGCCACCACTGCAGCTTGGAGGCCCTTTCCTCTTGCGAAGTGCTTTGAGGTTCAGGCGCAGTTGGCCAAAGCTCGAGGCATAGCTATCAGCAGCTGGGGAGCTCAGCGAGGTTTCTTCGGCAGCAACCCCAGGAGTAGCAGGCTGTGCCTGATCACCAGCCACCACCTTGGGACCACTCGCCCGAGCTTCGGTGGCAATCGCCTCAGGAGCGTCGGGCCACGCCAGCTCTCTAGTGGGTCCTTCAGGAGCGCTCACCAAATCTTAGGAGCGACTGCCTCGGGAGCACCTGGCGACACCTGCTCCCCAACAGTCGTCCCAATGGCACCCGATGGCGTCCGCCCCCCTGCATCCTCATCCGGGGCGTGCGTCATAGGGTCGACGAGCAAGGGAGCCACGAAGATGGGATTCTCGCGAGGCTCGGGCGCAGCCCCCACTCATCAAAAGGGGGCATCTGCCTCACGAAGTCCTCCTTGTTCGAGCACTAGTGCAAGAGGCAGCCCACCTCCGGAAGCATGGCTGGTGCCGTGTCGCCCGTCAGGAGCTCATGTACCGTGCACAGCGTCTTGGAAGGAAGCACGGGCAACCACTACAAAAAAAAGACACATCCGTGACATTTTGGTCCAAACGAATTTTTTTGTCATGCTTATGACACTTCTGTGACGATAATTGTGACAAAACCCAGTATCATCATAGATGTGGTGGGGTCCTACTTCTATGAAAAAAATCATGACAGAAAATGGGCTTTTCATCCTAGGCGGGCCGGAGACGCAGCTGCATGACATTCTTTGGGCCGTCCATGATGGAAAAAACCATGGTAGAAGCGAGGGCGAGGAAAATATCAGGGGAGTTCCCGGTTACGGTGGGTGGTCGGGGGCCGAGCGATGCGCATTTCTCTCGTAGGTACGCGCATGTGTGCGAGGCGTTGTGCTCTAACTGAACCCGAGCGATTGCACTTCAGGCTACGCGTTACTGAACCGGAGCGATCGATCGATCCCTTGCTATTAATTGAACCTGAGTGATTCCTTCTCTACTGCTGCTAACTGAAACCGGTCGAACCTCCTGCCTCTCGATGAACATTGAGCGTTGTTGGGGGTTTGGATAAACAATTCCCGGTGGGGGGGGGGGGTTGGATGAACAGGAACCCGTGGTAGTAGAGGTCGTTGCCGCTGGATGAACAGGACCCCGATCGATCGAGCCCGTGGAGGGGTGGATGAACAGGACCCCATGGAGGGACGGTTGAACAGTAGCCGGTTGAGGGCTGGATGAACAGTAGCCTGTGGAGGGGTGGTTGAACAGGATCCCGTGTAGATGGCTGGTTGAACAGTAGCCAGTGGACGAGCGCGCGGTGGAGGCTAGATGAACAGGAGCCCGTGGATGAACAGTCGCAGGTGGAGGCTGGAGGAGGTCGACGGTGGATGAATAGTAGCCCATGGAGGCAGTCGACGGTGGAGTTGAACAGTATCCTATGGAGTCCCGTTTTGTGGTACGCCACACTCCTCCCGATGAATAGGACCCCCGTTTTAACCGTAGCGCTCCAACACAAGTCCGTTTCCTCCATTTTGTGGTACGCCACACCCCTCTCGATCAACAGGACCCTGTTTCGATCATAGGAGGTCCATTTCCTCCGTTTTGTAGTATGCCAGACCCCTCCTGATGAGTAGGATCCCATTTCAACCATGGCCAGTCGAACACAAGGCTGTTTCCTCCGTTCTGTGGTACGTCAGGCCTCGTTTCCATCAGCTGTTCCATCCAAGCCGGTTGGCTCCCGATGAACAGCACGCGTTCCGTTGCCTCCCGATGAACACGACGCATTTCATTTCCTCCCCATGAACACGACGATGCAGTTTCTCCGTTTCGATCCAGCCATGTACACGAGCCATGGCCGTACGTATGCGCGAGTAGGCGTTCAAGACCCTGTCCATATGTACGTCAGTGGTCGTATTTACTGTAGCGACCAGACCTCAAACAGGCTGATCTATGTGCATCAGTGTCATCCCTGGATATGTAATGCTGACACGTACAGTACTTGAGGATTTATAACAGAGTAGCAATCACACACTTATTACATCGGATGTCTCAAAAGAGAACTTATTACAATAAATATGGCTTAAGGCCATCTAATACGATAACAGTGGAAGGCTTGGAAGATAAAGTGAGTCCATCAACTCCAACGGCATCACTGAGTGAAAGACAACGACCTATGGCTCCTTACTCGTCGTCTGAAAAGTCTACAACATGATATGTTGCAGCCCGAAAACGGGTCAGCACATGGAATATGCTGGCAATGTAACACAAGAGAGTAATGAACAGAATAAGGCTATCACTACATGCATATTTGGCTGGTGGAGGCTGTATGGTTAATATGTTTTGCGGAAAGCCATTTTTTCCCAACAACAAAGGAATAAATTTTATTTAACTATCATGGTGGTTGTTAAACATTGAGAAGGTTCACCCAACTCAATCCCAATTAAACATCATCATTAAAGCCAATCAAATTATATTAAGAGTGATGAGATCCACATGATAATCCAAGAACTAGATACTCAAGATGTCCATAACCGGGGACACGGCTAACCATGATTAGTTTGTACACTCTTCAGAGGTTTGTGCACTTTTCCCCACAAGACTCGATCTCCTTCGTTGGGTTTATCGCACTACATAATGTTTGAGAAATGGATGACCGAGACACAGTCTTTCCAAAGAGGTCCCCTTAACCGATAGATAGGCCCTACAATCCCCTACATCTGCTAGCCCATGGAAAGGTTTCCCACAACTTACTCAACGATGCCAGAGCCCTTAATGGCATGTGGCTGCACATGGAAGTTTCTAGCATGAATAATCTTATGATCCCTTTGAGCCTGGGTGACAGTCCATAGGAGAATCACACGGTACCCCAGGATTTCCAAAAATACAGGCAACACTGGGTTCGCCAGGTGCCTCAATCCACCCAGATGTGTATTATAGTTGCCACCTTAAGTTAACCATTAATTAACAATACTCACATCTTGTCATGAATACACTCAAATCCAAACCACGTCTACGAGCATAGCATAGCAATATAAGCAACATAGAAGTAACTCCCATAGGTTTGATAATAAACAGGATAGTAGGTACTACCTCATCTACTTCCCAAAACCCACATATTAGTCAGATCCTAATCATGCAATTGTTTGAGGATTGATCTAATGCAATAAAACTGGGTCGTAAAGAGGTATGATCAAAGTGTTACTTGCCTTGCTGATGATCCGTGAAACCTAGAGACTCGCAGTAGCATGCTTCGCACTCCGGGTACTCTATCACAAACAAACAAGCATACAATCAGAAATCAAGCAAAGATGCACGGGTAAAACTCAAATAAGAAGATCTAACTAGAAATTTCAACTTAAAAACTCCGGTTTGCAAAAAGAATCAAATCAAACGAAGCAACGAAACTCAAACTGCGAAAGAAACAAGCTTCGTTTGCTAATCTGGACTAAAGTCAAATTTTATAGTAGCAAAAACTTGTTTAATTTGATTAAACAGAAAGAGGGCTTCGAGATGAAACTCTAGGCACCTAAATCGCCTGATTCCGATAAACGAGCGAAAAGATAAACTAAAACGAAAATCGGATTGGTAATCGCAACCAAAAATAATCGCGAAAAATCCGAGAAAAGGAAAAACTGATGAATAGGCTAAGGAACGAACGTTCGCTGTCTGCGGCTAATGGGAGAAAACCATTCGTTAAAATGAACACACGGCCGAACATCCGCTATATAACTAAACCGAAAAAATGAACCAGATCTGGAAAAAACAGATCTCGTTTTTTTTAAAACTTTCAGTTTTTCGAGAAAACCGGCGGCGGCTACCTCGACAAGATCTGGCGAGGGCGGCGGTAACTCCGGTGGCGGCAGCGCACTCCGGCGGGCATCGGGCGTGGCGGCGGCGACGGGTTCCAGCGGCGGCGGCACACGGCGGCGGCGCGGGGCTAGCGGGCGGTGGCGCGGGCGGCGGCGGCGCGTGGCAGCGGCGGCAGCGGGCGGCTGCGGCGGTGGCGGCTCGGGCGGCGGGGCTAGGGTTCGGCTAGGCTGGGGGTCCCGGGCGGGCCTTATAAGAGGCCGGATGAGTCCGGGTCGGGTACGGCCCGTAGGTCGGTTCTCTTTTTTTGAAATAAATTCCGCTCAGAAAAATGAATAAAAGAAATACTAAACAGACTCCAAAAATCCTAAAATAAATTTTCCCCGTCCTCTAAAAATCTAACGGACAAGGTGAACATTTATTTGGGACTCTAATGCAATTTTGAAAACGCATATTTTTCCTAATTCAAATTAAATAGCGATAAAACTCCGAATAAAATTCTTATTTGGTTTTACTATTAAATCTCCTATATTTCTTTATTTTGAGGAAGTCATTTTATCCTCTCTCTTTTATTTTTATAAAATAAATATTCAAAGAGAAAATAATTAAAATCAAACGATCCTATTTTCAAAATTTGAGAAAACTCAAATATGAAAATAACGAAATCCCCAACTCTCTCTGTAGGTCCTTGAGTTGCGTAGAATTTCTAGGATCAAACCAAAATGCATTAAAATATGATATGCAAAGATGATCTAATGCATAACATTCCAAATTGAAAATTTGGGATGTTACAAACCTACCCCCCTTAAGATGAATCTTTCCCTCGAGATTTGGGTTGGCTAGAAAATATGTGAGGGTGATCCTTCTTTAACAACTCCGTCATAGGCTTTGCAATCTTGGAGAAATTCTCAATGAACCTCTGGTAGTATCCTGCAACTCCAAGAAAACTCCGGATCTCAACAACTGACATGGGTGCCTCCCAATTTGTCACAGTGACAACTTTGGTGGGGTCTACCGCTATTCCTTCTCCAGATATAATATGTCCAAGGAATCCAACTTACTTCAACCAAAACTCACACTTGCTGAACTTGGCGTATAGCTGATGTTCTCTGAGCTTCCCAAGTACTAATCACAAATGCTCTTTATGCTCCTCTTCATTCTTCGAGTAGACTAGAATATCATCAATGAACACCACAACGAACTTATCTAAAAACTCCATAAACCCCTTGTTCATCATGTTCCTGAAATAGGCAGGTGCGTTAGTCAGGCCAAATGACATAACGGTATACTCATATATCCCGTACCTCGTGGTAAAAGCTGTCTTAGGTATATCCTGCTCTCGGATCTTCAGTTGGTGGTACCCTTATCGCAGATCGATCTTGGAAAACACCTTAGCTCCTTGCAGCTGATCAAACAAATCATTGATCATTGGCAGTGGGTACTTGTTCTTGATCGTCACCTCATTCAATCCTCGATAATCAACAACCATCCTTAACGATCCATCCTTCTTCTCCACTAGAAGTACTGGTGATCCCCAAGGTGACGAGCTTGGGCGAATATATCCTTTATCCAGTAACTCCTTAATCTGCTTCTTAATTTCCTCTAAATCCTGTACGGGCATCCTATACGGTCTCTTAGATATTGTCCCTGTGCCTGGCAAAAGCTCAATCAAAAACTCGATGTTTCTATCTGGTGGCATGCCTAGCAACTCTTCTGGAAATACATCCGGGAAATCCTTCACCACTGGTACTTCCTCCTGTACAACTCCTGATAAGGAATTTACTTGAGTCCTAATTGGCATATGACGGGATACATACTCGATCCTTCTACCTTCTAGGGTGGTGAGAAAAATCCACTTACTGGCGCAATCGATGTTTCCTCCATACATCGATAGCCAATCCATACCCGGAATCACATTCAAACCTTGCGACTCCAAAATTATCAGATCTGAGGGGAAAACATGCCTACCTATGGTCAATGGCATCTGAAAACATCCTTGGCTTGCCATATACTCTGGTCCTGGCGAGCTCACTAACATAGATGTACTAAGAACTTTGGTGGCCAGCTTGTACTTATCCACAAATCCCCTTGATATTTATGAATGCGATGCACCAGTATCAAAAAGAACAACTGCAGTAAATGACTTAACCAAAAACTTACCTATTACTGCATCTGGCTGGGCTTCAATCTCCTCCATGTTACCGTGGTTCACTTGTCCCCTGTTGAAAGGGTTGGGCTTCTTCCCAGAACTTCCATTTTTGTTTCCATTCTTAGCTTCAGAACATTCATTGGCGTAATGTCCAGTCTTCTGGCACTTGTAGCAAGTAACATGTCTTAGATCTTTCTTGGCGGGTGTTGCTGGGTTGGAACAGTTCTGGCCGTTGCTTCCTCCATTACCATTCCCATTCTTGGGGCCACTATGGTTGTGCGAACTTCCTCCAGTGTGATTGTGACCTCCATGGTTATGCTGAAGGGGTCCTCCCGAGTTCGGGGAAAAATGGGGTCTCTACTAAGCTCCAGAATTATACTTCCCTTGTTCATACTTCCTCTTGCGGTTGTCAATATGCTGCTGCTTCCCTTCAATCATGAGAGCTCTATCTACCAACTGTTGGTAGTTATTAAAGGTTGCTACCATCAACTGCATGCTCAGCTCATCATTCAGTCCTCCCAAAAACTTCTCCTGCTTAGCTGCATCCGTAGCAACGCCATCTGGGCATAACGTGCTAGCTTGCTAAAGTCATCCACATACTGGCCAACGGTGCGTCCTCCTTGGCGTAAGTTGTGAAACTCACGCTTCTTCATGGCCATAACTCCTGCTGATAGATGGGCAGTTTGAAAAGCCTGCTGGAACTGGTCCCACGTAACAGTGTTGATGGGATAGGTGACAGTGTAATTCTCCCACCATGCTGCTGCGGGTCCATCAAACTGATGTGAGGCAAAATGTACTCTTTCCGCATCTATGCATCCTGTAGTGGTCAACGCCCTTCCAATCTTGCGGAGCCAATCATCTGCAACTATCGGCTCGGTGCTACTGGAGAACACCGGCGGATTCAGCCTTAGAAAATGGGCTAAGTGATCAACAGGTGGTGGTGGTAGGTTGTTGTTGTTGTTGTTGTTGTTGTTGTTGTTGTTGTTGTTGTTGTTGTTGTTTTCCCCTAATTCTGATTCTGGACTAGTATCTGCATCAATGCATTTTGCTGCTGGATCAACTGAGTGAGCTCTGGTGGGAAAGCAAATCCATTGTCGCGCCTCGGAGGCATCTGCTGGGTTTAGAAAATATGAGAAAACAGAGTAGAATGAGGTCTAGGGGGAAAACACTATCCATATGCACATGAGACAAACACAATCATATCACTCAATCAATCAAGCAAGGGCATACAATCTGTCTAGAACTATCATTACAAAAGTGCTCGGACTATACTATATACATGGTGGAATACTACTATTGTTTTGGTGGTTGACTAGAAAAATTGATCGGTAGAAGACTCCATAATATCCGCTCCAGCTTCATCAACAAAGTCATCATCGCTATCATCGGGGTCTGAGTCGGTGTCGTCGATGATGATGTAGTTCTCCGGGCAAGTGGAATCGTCATCTTCTCCTCCTGGCGCGGGGTCTCCCATGAAGACTCCAATCTTCCTTGTCAGGTCGTCCTTCTTCTCCACTAGTAAAACGATTTCCTCCTCATAATCTTCGTGAGTTGCCTTGAGTTCTTCTTCAATCTCGGTTATTCTTGTCATTGCCTTGTTCAGATCTATCATGCCTGTGCACATCTGGTTCTCCTAGCGATGTATGTGCTGGTTTAACTCCTTGATGAAAGCAGCAATTGATCTATCCTTCCTGGTGCTGATCATCTCCCATTGCTCATCTCGGCGCCCACAAATTTAGTAGATAGTATCCATGAGATTCTTGTGGTAAACTTCTCCAATGCGTCCCATGGTGATGTGGGCTGCCATACTCTTTCCTAGACTCCAGGTTGGTGCATCAAAGGAAAACTCTATGGGCTTAGTGACTGGCGTAAATGTCCTTCCTGGAACTTGAACTTGAATCATCCAGCGCTCCTCTTCTGGTAACGTGGCGTTGTACGTCCCGGTGAAGCATGGTATTCTGATGTTCAGGTACCTAGTGACTTCCTTCAAGTGGCGTCCAAAAGGTGTGTCTTCATCCGGTTGTGCAAACTTGTTCCTTGCGCCCGCCATCCTAAAGACTAGAAAATGGAGAGGAGTCAAAAATGAGAAGAGCGTAGTGATCTAGGGCTTTAGCTTAGTGGTCGTGTCCTACAGTCAGCGTATGCTCTGATACCATCTTATAGCGACCAAACCTCAAACAGTCTGATCTCTGTGCATTAGTGTCATCCCTGGATCTGTAATGCTGACACACACAGTACTTGAGGATTTATAACAGAGTAGCAATCACACACTTATTACATCGGATGTCTCAGAAGAGAACTTATTACAATAAATATGGCTTAACGCCATCTAATATGATAACAACGGAAGGCTTGGAAGATAAAGTGAGTCCATCAACTCCAACGGCATCACTGAGTGAAAGACAACGACCTATGGCTCCTTACTCGTTGTCTGAAAAGTCTGCAACATGATACGTTGCAGCCCGAAAACAGGTCAGCACATGGAATATGCTAGAAATGTAACACAAGAGAGTAATGAACAGAATAAGGCTATCACTACATGCATATTTGGCTGGTGGAGGCTATATGGTTAATATGTTTTGCGGAAAGCCAATTTTTTCCTACAACAAAGGAATGAAGTTTATTTAACTATCATGGTGGTTGTTAAACATTGAGAAGGTTCACCCAACTCAATCCCAATTAAACATCATCATTAAACCCAATCAAATTATATAAAGAGTGATGAGATCCACATGATAATCCAAGAACTAGATACTCAAGATGTCCATAACCGGGGACACGGCTAACCATGATTAGTTTGTACACTCTACAGAGGTTTGTGCACTTTTTCCCACAAGACTCGATCTCCTACGTTGGGTTTCTCGCACTACATAATGTTTGAGAAATGGATGACCGAGACACAGTCTTTCCGAAGAGATCCCCTTAACCGATAGATAGGCCTGTACACCTACAATCCCCTACATCTGCTAGCCCATCATGGAAAGGTTTCCCACAACTTACTCAACTATGCCAGAGCCCATAATGGCATGTGGCTGCACACGGAAGTTTCTAGCATGAATAATCTTATGATCCCTTTGAGCCTGGGTGACAGTCCATAGGAGAATCACACGGTACCCCAAGATTTCCAAAAATACAGACAACACTGGGTTCCCCATGTGCCTCAATCCACCCAGATGTGTATTAAAGTTTCCACCTTAAGTTAACCATTAATTAGCAATACTCACATCTGTCATGAATACACTCAAACCCAAACCACGTCTACGATCATAGCATAGCAATATAAGCAACGTAGAAGTAATTCCCATAGGTTTGATAATAAACAGGACAGTAGGTACTACCTCATCTACTTCCCAAAACCCACATATTAATTAGATCCTAATCATGCAATTGTTTGAGGATTGATCTAATGCAATAAAACTGGGTAGTAAAGAGGTATGATCAGAGTGTTACTTCCCTTGCTGATGATCCGTGAAACCTAGAGACTCGTAGTAGCATGCTTCACACTCCGGGTACTCTATCGCAAACAAACAAGCATATAATAAGCAATCAAGCAAGTATGCATGGGTAAAACTCAAATAAGAAGATCTAACCAGAAAGTTCAACTTAAGAACTCCGGTTTGCAAAAAGAATCAAATCAAACGAAGCAACGAAACTCAAACTGTGAAAGAAACAAGCTTCGATTACTAATCATGCCTAAGTCAAATTTTACAGTAGAAAAAACTTGATTAAGTTGATTAAACAGAAAGAGGGCTTCGAGACAAAACTCTAGGCGCTTGAATGGCCTGATTCCGATAAACGAGCGAAAAGATAAACTAAAACAAAAATTGGATCAGAAATCACGATCAAAAATAATCGCAAAAAATCCGAGAAAAAGAAAAACTTATGAACAGGCTAACGAACGAACGTTCACTGTTTGCGGCTACTGGGCGAAAACCGTTCGTTAAAACGAACGTACAGACGAACGTCCGCTATATAACTAAACCGAAAAAAACCGAACCAGATCTGAAAAAAACAACAGATCTAGGGTTTAAAAAACGTTCGGTTTTTTGAGAAAACCGGCGGCGGCTACCTCGACAAGATCTGGCGAGGGCGGCGGCGGCGGTGCACTCCGGCGGGCGTCGGGCGGGGCGGCGGCGACGGGTTCCGGCGGCGGCGACGGGGCTAGCGGGCGGCGGCAGCGGGCGGCGGCGGCGGCGGGGCTAGGGTTCGGCTGGGCTGGGGGTCCCGGGCGGGCCTTATAAGAGGCCGGCCGGATGAGTCCGGGCCGGGTACGACCCGTAGGTCGGTTCACTTTAAAAAATCCGCTTAGAAAAACGAATAAAAGAAATACTAAACGGACACCAAAAATCCTAAAATAAATTTTCCCTGTCCTCTAGAAATCTAACGGACAAGGTGAACTTTTATTTGGGACTCTAATGCAATTTTGAAAACGCATATTTTCCAAATTCAAATAAAATAGCGATAAAACTCCGAATAAAATTCTTATTTGCTTTTAATATTAAGTCTCCTATATTTCTTTATTTTGAGGAAGTCATTTTATCCTCTCTCTTTTATTTTTATAAAAGAAATATTCGAAGAGAAAATAATTAAAATCAAACGATCATATTTTCAAAATTTGAGAAAACTTAAATATGAAAATAACGAAATCCCCATCTCTCTCCGTAGGTCCTTGAGTTGTGTAGAATTTCTAGGATCAAACCAAAATGCATTAAAATATGATATGCAAAGATGATCTAATGCATAACATTCCAAATTGAAAATTTGGGATGTTACATTTACTTTCTTGCACCCTGGCCGCTGTACGTACGTGTACAAGCTACGTGCGTGCCTCTACTACGACACGTGCGCGACCCTACTACGACATGCACCCTTCCTTACACGGCCATGGTTCATTGCTGCCGCCTGCAAACAGACCGATCGTATGTACGCACACATTCGCGACCAGTATGACAACGCTACGTACGCTTCGACCAGGTGGATCCCGACTGTCAGGCACTTCCTTGCATGCGAAGATGTAGGTGGTGGGTCGCAGCAGTCAGCGGGGCGAATCATTTTTTTGCCCGTAATATGGACACACTTCCTTGCTTGCAAAGATGTAGCTGGTGGGTCCCAACAGTCAGGGGGAAACGTTTTTTTCGTGAAATACGATGGCCCGTCCGGTGGATCCCTGCTGTCAGGTGGAGGAATGATTATTTTGCGCGTAATAAGGAGGCACTTCCTTGCTGCGGCCGTGGACCCAACTGTCAGCCTCTCCATGTACAGTACTCTTTCGATGGAAGTCGTTCGTTGACCACATTGACCATGCTGCGCTGAGAGCACCAAGGTGGTGTACGATGGCCAGGCTTAGGAAGGGGACGACGCGGAGCCGGGGAAGACGCGACAGTGGATGCCCACGCGGAGAGGAGTAAGAGGGTTCACTGGTTCGGCTGCGATGTGAGGCTGTCGTTGCTCCAGTGCCTAGCTAGCGATGGAAGTAGTAGGGCGATGAGGCCTCCGCGGCAGCACAGCCGGCCACGGGAGGCAGGAGCAGGCGGCATGACCGGCACTGCTTTGGGTGGCTGGAGTAAGAAGACCAGAGGTTGAAGAAGCACTACAGCAGCCGTTGGATAGACATCGTCCGGTCACTGGAGCTAGAATCGTTCATATTAACTAAGTTGACAAAGCCCTCCGTCCCCGTCAACTTAGTAGGCCCACATGTCAGCCTCCCATTATGCTGGGTCCCAGCTAGCAGGGGGAGTATTCATTTTTTTGTGCGTAATAAGGAGGCACTTCCTTGCGTACGAAGATATAGCTGGTGGGTCCGACCCGTCAGCGGGGGGGGGGGGGGGGGGGGCGGATTTTTCCCAAAATACAGAGGCCCTTCCGGTGGGTCCCAGATGTCAGGTGGAGGAATCATTATTTTGCGCGTAATAAGGAGGCATTTCCTTGTGTGTGGTCGTGGACCCAGCTGTCAGCCTCTCAACGTACAGTCCACGTTCGATGGATGTCGTTCGTTGACCATGTTGACCACGGTGCGCCGAGAGCACCAGGGCGGTGGATGACAACGAGGCCTAGCAAGGGAACGACACGGAGCCGGGGAAGACTCTGCAGTGGTTGCCCACGCGGTGGGGAGTACGAGGGTTTACTGGTCCAACTGTCGTCGACGGAAAATAACAGGAGGTGTGGGTGAGTAGAGGAATGGCCTGGCAAGTAATGGAGTAGGGTGGGGCAGTGTGGCCTGTGTTTGGGCCGCTGGAGCAAGAAGACCAGAGGTTGAAGAAGCACTACGGCCGTTGGATGGACATCGTATGGTCTCTATAGCTAGAATCGTTTATATTGACTAAGTTGACAAAGCCCTTGGTACGTGTCAACTTAGTAGGCCACAGGCCAGCCTCCGAAATGGTGCACCCCAGATGTAAGGGGGAGGAATCATTTTTTGGGCGGCTGAAGCTAGAATATCTGAGATTGAAGAAGAAGCACGACATCCGTTGGATGGACATCCAACGGGCACTGCTGCTAGAACCGTGTGTTGATTATAAGTTGACAAAGCCTTGGATACGCGTCAACTTACTTTTTTGAGGGGACGCGTCAACTTAGTAGGCCCACAAGTGTGTGGTAGAGAACTTATAGCCTATTTGTGATTTGTAAGAATGTACAGCCCATTTTTGAATTCTAATGGAATTTACTATAGCCCATTTACAGTTTGTTAAAAGTACAACCCATTTTCTAGCTAGGACAACGATTAATAATTTCAACCAAACGTTCAAAATAGAATTCAATAAAATTTCCCACATTTTGATGGGACCTGAAATATTTTTATCCTGAAATTTCTAGTCAGATTAAATACAATTCCAATATAAATTTGTATTACGTAAAAATCCAACGAAACATTGCGCGCGCAACAATTAATGAAATTAAAATTTTCAAAATCCAAAAAAATTATAAACTAATTACGTGTTTGGTGCATTTTTTATAGTTACTGCCCAGTTTTTATAATTACATCCCATATATTATTTCTTAAGGCCCATTTTCTTGTTAAGCCTAATGCATCCCTTCTTGGAAAGATTTGCAGCCCAGTGGGGCGGAGAATAACAAGTTGACCTTGCCTGGGTATTCCTCAAAAATAAGTATAGCTAGGCTAGCCATTTTCAGCTTCAAAAAAATTAATATCTGGGTTGGATATTTGGCCTGGGCTAGACGGGCCATAGCCCGCCCAGTTAATACCCTGCTCTCCTCTGAACAACAACAAAAACATTGCTCAAGAAAAACTCTGCAGTGCTCACACATCAAAAACACAAATACTGCTCGAGCTGCTCGGTCCCAGCTATCTGCCGCTCCTTGTGCAATTCTCTCATTTATTGACTACATAGGTTGACAATGGTGTGGGACACTAATGCCAGGAAACTAGGAGGAAGCAAAAAATATTATAGTTGTATATAATAAGGAGGCACTTGCGTATGTGCGGCTATGGCCCTGGTGGGTCCCCACTGTCATCCTCTCCAAGTAAAGTCATCTCCTCATTCCTCATGTCCGTTGACCATGTTGACAACCGCGAGACGGCGGTGCCACGGTGAGCACAACAACTCGATGGACAACGGAGAGGGCCTCGGGGGCCCTACAGATGGTGTGATACAGCGCCCGCTGCTCATTCGGGAACCCAGGATCATAGGACCACATGTCCGCGACGGCATTGTCGTTCGCTTGTTCACCGGTACTCGTTGAGGAGCCGAAGGTTGCAGCACATGTCCTCCTGCGCTGGTAGCTCTTCCGCCATTAGGGCGTCGAAGTGCGGCCGCACCTTCTCTATGGTGAACACGACATGAACCGGCTTGGACAGTGGCGCCGGCTCCTGGTCGGAAGCTACGTCCATCATCTGATTGTCGACGCTTAGCTTGGCGAGCTCGTTGGCGAGCCAGCATGTCTGGCTACTGGACTGACCTGCTGCCAAGCACGAGTCTGACTGCCGTGGCCCACCCAGACTGCCTTCCTCGCCCGCGCGCGTTTTCCGCCTGAAACGGTCAGCGGCGCCCGCCACGCTTCCCGGTGTAGGCGATTGCTTCGCCTTCAAATGACACAAGTGTAGTACTTCCGTCCGTCTGCTGCCCACATTAGTGATACGCGGTTACCGAGGCGGCTAGTCCGGCGCCACACGTCCGTCCCTTTGCCGCCGACCATTGCTATGTAAACTGCTGCGCCGACCATAGCCGTAGTCATCCGCCTCCGTTCCCTTTCTCCTGTCCACACCACCACTGCCCACCATGGCTTCCTCGCGCTCCAGCGCTCTTTGGGACGGGCGGACGACGGACCACAAGGAGATGGCAGCCATTGCTGTCGACTAACTGGCCGGCAGGCAGCCGAAGGACGATGACGTCCCAATGGATATCATGGAAGTCGACGATCCGGCGCCAACCCCCTCCTCCACGCCATCCTCGCCAGTGCATTGCACTATGAACATCGGCGAGGCCCGTGCCCAATACATGGAAAAAGTGAGGGAGAAGCGTCAGGAGCAATTCCAGGAGGCGCAGGCCGATGCTGCCTACAACCACCATCTCCTCCAAGAAGAGGAGCAGATCGCCGTAGAGCGGACGAAGCAGGAGGCACTGCTCGACTCGTACCGCTCCGCCCGCGAGGGCCACCTCGAGCACTAGCAGTACCACATGTGGGCGGCGGAGGCTGCGACCGCATACAAAGAGGGCGATGAAGCGGGCGAGGAGCTGTTTCGGGAGACCGAAGACGGGGCAGAGGACAATGCCGGCTCCGATGAGTCCCCGCTCCGCTGGCATCGACGAGGCCCTGCTCCGCCGAGGCCCCGCAGTGCCAAGAACGAGGCAGAGGACACCACCGGCTCGGCCGAGGCCCCGCCCTACCGACACCGAGGCGGAGGACCTCACCGGCTTCGGCAAGGCCCTACTCCTCCAAGGTCCCGCCCCGCAACAACGAGGCAGAGGACATCGCCGGCTCAGCCGAGGCCCCACCCTACCAGCAACGAGGGGAAGGATTTCCCCCGCTCCGCCGAGGTGCCGGCAATGAGACAGAGGACATCGCCGGCTCCTTCGAGGCCCCGCCCCGCTGCCAACGAGGCCGCGCCACACAAAAAACAAGGAAGAGTAGAACACGGTAGGTCGCCGCTGCTCGGGTCCTAGTAAGGCCACCGCAGCTACCCTCCGGTTGAAGCCAAGCTAGGCGGGTTGACCATTGATGGCTGATTAGCTTCTTGGCGGCGTCGTAGAGTTGGAGAGCTATGTTGGAGAAGGACGCTTCTTTAGTTACTTAACTGTTGGTGTAGTTGGGTCACTAACACATGGTCCCAATAGGCATCTAGGCCAGATGTCAGTTATGCAACTGCACCTACAGTTAAGTCACTGAAGCTCAGCCCGCTGGAGAATAAGCTTATGTTCGGCTCAGCCGGACACATGTGGGTAGATTCGGTTAATTAATTATACCTCCAACGCACCCCTTTTTAGTTGAAGAATGTATGAAATGTAATGAAATCTAGCATGTTTATATGAAATCCGACTATGTATGAATGAATTTAGTTCGATTAGTTCGAATTCTTGTATCACTGGCATTGGATGAACATGCAAAACAATACGTACTAGGATTATTCCCAGGGTGATTACCTCGTTTGCAGCAGTTTCACATGTACTCCATCCGGCCCTTTTTAGCCTGTATACAAGTTTTGTCTGCAGTCAAAGTATCTCTACCTTGACCAATATTTTAGAAAAAGTATGAACATTCACAATGTAAAATCAACTGACATGAAAGAAATCTAATATGCGAAGTAAAAAGGAACAGAGGGAGTACAAAGAGTTTGAGCTGCTTTTTAGCATTCATGTACATTGCAATCAAACACACATGCCTGGAAATTCATAGAGAACATCCAAAACTATCGATGATTATGCATCTCAGCGATTCACATGTCAGAGCCAATATTTACTTCACAACTAAACAGTAAAGAAAAATCGATCGATGTTGCTGACAGCAAAGGGCGTCCCATTCCAAAATATCAAATGCCTATGATTGTGGAATGGGCAGGGTTTGCCATTAGTTTGGACATTGACATGGCACCTCGTCCTAAATAAATAGTTGTTCTTTTTTGATAGTTCCACCAAAATCAACCAAATTCGCGCGTAGCTGTTATTATTTCGCCTTTATATGTTACAACACCTTGAACATATCGACACCTCCTTTCTTGTGATGGAAATGAATGATTCGATGTATTCATGAACATTTTGTGCAGTTCCCATTGAAATGAAGCTGAGCACCCCTGTTTGCACAAATACAAAATAAGTGATTAGTATAAAGCAAACTATACTACGAATTAACAGTTTAAACAGGCATCTACATGGGCCATGTAGAGCACACTTTAAAAAATGGAACTCACTGGAAAGAATCCTAGAACAACATTGTACTTGCGCATCACAGCAAAAAAGATGGAGATCTGTCAGTCTTTCCGAGCTGAAGTTAGTTTGTTCTTGTGGGGAGTAATGTAACCATCCTTCATCTGCTCCTTCTGATGAGAAGATAGAAAGGGCTTCTTCATCCTGACATAATCGGAACTAGTCACTTCACGTACTCCATATTCTTCTTCGGAGGAGGATGATCCTGTTGTGCAAACACAAGAGGACAACTAAATGCTAGCATCCCTATTTGCTTGAAATAAGGAAAGGAAATATTTAAAACAACACGGATGAAGCACTTATCAAGGACAATACCACTTTCTCATGAAAGTATCTAAACAGTAGCACAACACCAATAGAGATGACAAAGCTCAATCATGTGGATGAAATCCGTGGGCGAGTAACAACCTATGTCAGGAGGCTTATTGTGTAGAGCATACAGATCAAGCACTTCTCCGGAATCATCTGTTGTTATCTACTGTGGTTGCCATGCTTACTATATACTCCTCGATTAGTTTAATGTTTCCAACATCTTGTGCAGTTCCACTAAAATATATGGTATCTTCAAAGAAGATCCATGTTTGCACAAGTAGAGATAATTACATATTACATTAAAAGCGGCATCAAATCAGTGGCAAAACAATTGCTCGTTCCATCCATAGCAATATATTAAGATGCAAAACTATATCATTACTTGTGTCATCACAGTTCTAGTGCTTCATTATAGCACTGGGAGTTGATTTTTGTTTTTCTTCCACTTTTTCTTCCCCTTCATCACTTGGTTTAGTAACATACAAGCTTCGCCTTCAATGTAAGATTTGGCATATCAATTAGGGAGCACAAGTATAGCACTAAAAACGACATTAGTTTTTTGATAAAGTGGCAAAATACTGGCCAAAAGTTGTCAATATCCTTATCTTACCTCAATGGGATATTAAGGTGCACAAACATATTGGAAGTCTTGTCTCCATTTGTGCAGTTCACTAAAATCAAGCAACATTACCATACAAGTAGCACAACATATGAAAGCACACTGCACAATCATGTGAAAGAAGGCTAGTACTGACCTCTCATGACGCGGAATTCAAACAACCCACAAGAAGAAGATCTGAACCAAATTTGCCAACACGGATAGGAAGTAAGATCTCCTCTTGTGCAGTTCCACTAAGATCTAGCAATCAAGCAACGTTATCGGTGTCACATTTTGGTTGAACTGCACAAAACAGTCTTAAAACAAAAGTGCTTTGTGCAGTGCAACAAAATGTCACAATGGCAATGAGGTGAAGTAGATAACCCTATTTACACAGAGGTGCAAAGGAAACAACAAGTGGTTAATAACGGTGGATGACACAGAAACCAACAAAAAGAAGCATCTAACTTATCTAATTGGGAAATAAAGCAAGATAGTAGCATTTCTCAAACGGTGGCATTGATTCATATTAACAGAGAGATTATATTAACAATAAAATTCGTTAAACATGTAATTTGCTTTTAACTGTGGCATTGCATCAATTTTCTAGCAGCATTATTAGAGGGTGTTTGTTTACAAGGACTTTTTGGTGTAGGGACTAAAAAAAGTCCCTTTCAGTCCCATCTAAACCAAATAGGAGGGACTTTTAGGGACTAAAAGTGGGCATTTGGGACTAAAGAAAGAAGACCCCAAGGGAGAGCCTTTTTGGGACTTTTTCCAATAGTTGCCCCTGCCCCATATCGCACCTTATCTCTATTAGTTCATTACTAGGTGTAACATGGTCTTTTAGCATGTCATTTAACAACCTCTAGTCCATGTATAGTCCTTGGAACCAAGCAGGTAGGGACTAGGGACTTTTTAGTTGGGACTAAAAAAAGTCCTAGGACTTTTTAACCAAACAGGGCCTTAGATTAACAACAGCTAAAGAGTTGCACGGGACAATGGACTCACCATCACCATGTGCATCTACCGATGTATGAAGGGGTGATGCACAGTCTGTTGCAACAAAGAACAAACAACCAAGGAGCATATTTGTGTTGGTCCCAGTTTTGTTATCTTTAAACACCTTTCCCTATGTGAGCGCAACAAATCTAGTCCTACTGAAAATCTATAGCCTTGTCTCCCAAAAGAAAAAGATCAGTTTGTTACAGATGTGTGTACTGTGTTTGTCATTGTTTTCCCTTTTCGACCAACGTAGGTGCTGGATAGCCAGTCTGTACTAGTACTTTCCCCCCTTCCTTTCCTCTTTGAACCACGTCCTAGATTCATGCTATACAACTTTCCCTACTACTTTCCCCCTTACTTTCCTCTTTGAACCACGTCCTAGATTCATGCTATACAACTTTCCCCACTACTTTCCCCCCTTCCTTTCCTTTTTGAACCACATCCTAGATTCATGCTATACAACTTTCCCCACTACTTCCCCCCATTCCTTTCCCCTTTGAACCATGTCCTACATTCATGCTATACAACTTTGCCCACTACTTTCCTGTTTTATCCAACAACAAGATTCGAGTGCAGAAGCGGAAAAAGCCCACATGTAGCTGGAGCAATGCATGTGGAATAAGTAAATTATATCTTAAGGTTCTTGGGGTGTGGTTCGGTGGGAGACCGGAGGCCGTTCTGCCCACACTATGTACGGCAGCGAGGAAGAAGGGGTCAGAGGCCCTCCCTTGCCGCCGCTGGGTGAAAGAGAATAGCTGCGCCGGTAGTGGATTCCCTCCATCGCCGACGACGACAGCGTTAAGCCTCCTTCCCTTCCTGGCAGACGGATCTTGTCGGCTCTTTGACCAGCAGTGAGGGGAGAGAGAGGCCAACGAAGTCTTGTTTAGATCTGGAGAGGGTGAGAGAGTGTGAAGAGAGCCACTACAAGAGATGAGGCTCCAGCATGTATATATATAGTGGAGAGAGTGCGTGAAGAGTGCAAACCCTAGAAAACAAGCGTCGAGGCCGAGATCGTATAGATCCGTATCCATCCTTTCTGACCAGTCAAAGAATTCTCCTGGGACCACCCCTGATCACTTTCTCTCTCTGTCATGCGGGGCCTACCTGTCATTGGGTGGAAGAAAGAAGTCGAACAAAAACAAAATTATGCTCAAGTGTGGTTATCGAACCCGAGATCTCAAGTTTGATGAGCGAACAGGCTAGATGTTTAACGAGAGTAAAGTAGCCTTTTATACATTCCTGCATTCGTGTGACAAGCATGTCGTGTTTCTTTTGCGTGGGAGTCATTGGGATTTAAATCATAATCGTGTCATGTGGCTTTGGTGGTAAGGTCTTTTGGGATTTAAAGCAGTGTTGGTAGTACAGAAATAATGCAGCCTTAGTCACCTTACCTCTCTCGATGTAGTACGTTGGGTCCCACCAGTCAGAGGGTGAAACAAACAAATTAATAAGAAATAAGTTAGTACACGAAATACAAATTAATATAATTTTTTGTGACATGCATGAACATTTTGTTAGTTCAATCTATGGTCAAAATTTGACACGAAATACAATGGGGACCAATAAACCAGGACAGAGGTAGTACACAAAGTTTGCCGTCGGAAGCGAGCCGATGTCGCTCTCCTGAGCTAGCAAGATTTTTCTAGCCCACCCAAGCTAGGTGGCCCACAAAAGCTAACATATTTTAATAGTTCCAAACGCCAAACCTTGCCCGGCTAGGCTATAAACTGTTCTTGCTAAGGATCCAAATGCTCCCTAAGTAACTCGCATGATATTACTATTCTATGAACCTGTGTGTGTGTGTGCGTGTGTGTGTGTGTTTAACAACATGTGTGTGTTAGAGAGAGGGACACATCAACCTACTCCTACAGAGAGATGGTGTGTAGTCTACGATTTAGCCGCGAGAGTTGGTGCACATCCTCTCGTTTCCGGGCGTCCGGGCAGGACAGGCGGACCACTGCCACGCCCGCTCCTGACCAGCCTGGCCCACCCAAAACCCCTCCATCGCCCGCACGCGCTTCCCACCGGAAACGGTCAGCGCCACTCCAAAGAATTGGTGCCGCATTCATGCCTAGGCAGAGCGGACACGACCTCTCACCGGTGCCTGCGTTGAAGAGAGAAGCAGATTCAAGAGTGATGGTTGCTTCATCCGTCCAACTTACTGCTGGGTCTATGTGATTTGACGGTTCATTGGTCATTATTATTGAGGTGGTAGGACTGCTGGATGTCCCACGCTTTCGGTGAAATGAGGTACTACTAGATTACAATTTTCTCCATTCTTACAGCGGAGGAGTGCGAGAGCAGTGAAAACATGCAGGCTCAGTGATTACATGGCCCACCTCACATTATCACCATATTTTTTAGACACCGTGTGATACCTAACTCTTTACATAGTACTACTATAGTACATACTGTAATTTATCAGCAAGATAAATTTGTACAATGCTATGAAGCTTCTAGCTTCTGTTTCGTGTATCTTGCGTCCAAGGTTGCCCATTGCAACATTTCATCAAATACAAAGGAGACTAACATGCATGCTATTGCATCTCAATGATTGACAGATCATAGCCAATATGTACTCCCTCTGTTCCAAAATAAGTGTCTCAACTTTATGCAAACTTCAGTACAAAGTTGTACTACTACTAAAGTTGACACTTATTTTGCAACAGAGATAGCTAAAGAAAAAAATGATCCATGCAGTCCCTAGCACTTGAACCAAAAACCCTAACCAGGCTTTAATTTGCTGGCAACGTTGGAGCTTCCGAAGAAATGAAGTTTGCAACCCTTTGACCAACAGGTCATTTTGTGCAGTTTCACCAAAAGATGAGCATCCCTGTGGCAAAGAAATTGAAGAAGAGTGATTAGAATAAGATTACTGGGACTAGTTGGTGAGACATAAACTCATCACAAATATGGTACGTAGAAGCCAATAGAGGTATGTGCGGGGCAAAGAAGTAGAGAAATATCCACATAGAGTGATGTGGGCAGCTGGAGCAGTGGTGCAAGCCTGCTGTAAAGGAAATTGTACGTGAGGGATGTCGGGATGTAGCTCAACCTAGAGGAGGGCGGCGGGAGGCAGCAACTGTCCATGTCGCGGTAGTGAGCAAGAGACGAAGGCAACCTCATTGGCTTTGTGACAGAGAACGGCGGGGACCCCTGATCGGGTCGTGCCGATAGTGGGTTTTCGCCGTCAGCGACGGCGACCGCATCTACACTAAGCATCCACCCCTTCCCCCGGTGGGCGTGATCCGCCGGGATGTTAGAGATGTCGCCGCAGTCGTTTTGTGCGAGAGAGTGTGAAGAGAGCAACCCCAGCAAGCAACCATGTAGGCTCGTCCTGGCTATGTATATAGTGGAGCGGTTTGCTTTTCTCTCCATATGAACCTATTTATATTGCATATGTGCCACTGAAGAAAAAAAACTTTATTTATAAATGACGCAGCACCGTTCATGCGTGGTTCTGTACCCTCCATTATTTATAAGTGAGTAACTACTAGATGTGTCAAATTATCACATGGGCTGCATCATCTTATAGAAATGAGCTCCACCGTGTCACGTGTGTGGTTGGGGAAGACGCAAAAGACACAAAGAGTGCTACTAGTACACTATGTGCGCGGGTGCGTGCAACTCTTCTCTTCGAGCATGGTTATTAAAAGTATAGCCCACTACTGTACTACCACGTGGTTATTATATATGGGCAAAGAGTATAGGCAGTAATAAAGACTAATAAGCCATGAAATCACGAGGCCCACCTTTCTCTATGTTTGACCGAGGAAGCAGCCATCATTTCAGTCCTCGTTGAATATCCATCCGCTGCTACCTCCACGAATAAATAAAAATCCTCTTCTACCTCCGTAGCATGGTTAATAATATAGCCATGTTAATGACGACGTAGAAATATCATTCACTGATACAATAGGCCTGGATCTAAGGCTGGTGATTTTTTACTTTGTCTCTTTCTCTTTTTGTCTCATTTACTCATTTTACATAGGAGCACGTGTAGAGGATGGCTATTCCTTTCGATGGGACTTCTTCATGGGGTTTAAGACTATGGCTGGTCATAGTGGGGAGTAACTTAGACTAGTAACATGCTTTTGTTACTAGTCCATGTTACTACCTTCATAATGGGTAGTAACATATAGATGGTAACATACAAACCTTCATAAATTGAGACATGCATAGACTCATTTTACCTCGGGGTGTGCTATGTTACAGTAACATATTATGTTACCACAAGCATCTCTTCCCTCATCAACTCCATGCCACATAAGCAAATTTGTCTTGGGATGTGTCCTGTTACTACATAAGTTACTCCCACTATGACTAGCCTAAGCAGCTCTGAATTATGCCCGCTACCCACCACTCTGAATCGTGCCATCTATGATAGGGAGTAGTCCCATTGCAACAGTGAGGTCCACTAGGTCTAGCACGTCCTGTAAGAAGAGGCTGTCACGCAAAACATACATCTTGTTGCCTTCTTCCTCGTACAGTACGTACCACTGGTACGTAATACTAGTACTACTACTCGCTCTCCTATAAAGCTTGCACTTGGCATCTCCAAAATATTAACCTTGCGATTGGCTCTTCGCCTCTTCGAGAAGTTGTTCAATAATGGTACTGCACTATATATCATTCTGGCTATATGAGACCAAATGAATTACTACACGTCCACCACGTGGGTGAGGGAGAGTGCGTACTATTACGTCCATTTCAATATTGACTACATACGGAGCAAAATGAGTGAATCTACACTCTACAATACGTCGATATACATCAATGTTTGGAGTATGTACTAGTAGTTCATATTGAAATTTACTAAAGGACATATATTCCAAACAATATGATAATCTCTCTAACCATGGTACGGACGAGGAGTAAACGAAGGGAGTAGTAACATTTTCTCCTCGTCCTATGAGCCACCGCGCGTGTGGGCGAGGGAGCGGGCGTAAGGCGTAGTAAGCAAGCTTCACCTCGTCCTGCGAGCCACCGCGCCTGTGGGCGGGGGAGACGGCGTACTAAGCAAGATTCTCCTTGTTTTGCGAGTTGACGGGACACATCAAAAGTAATACGCACAGAGCATCCCGAGTGTATAGAGCATTGCCTCTAAGGTAGGCCCCACATGGTTTGCCTCTTTTTTAACACAACGCGTCAAGTCACAATTTGTTTTTTCACCCGTGGTAGATGATCCTCCATCAAGTGGACAACCAGTACACGTGTCAAATTACCATGTGGGCTGCCTTTTCATACAGAAATGAGCTCCACCGTGTACCCGTGCGGGTGTGGTTGGGAAAGAGACGGGAGTACGTGCGCCGTGCATGCACCTCTTCTCTTCGTGCACGTCCCCCACCTACGTGGGTGTGTGTGAGAGAGATAGAAACCTAGACAGATGCCGTGTGCGTTCGTGAGTGTTTTTTGTTTGGAGGTGGGGGTGATTTCGTGAATGTATTTGTGGGAATATGTGTCGATGACATCTCAAACAAAAATTTGACACATGCAATTTGTGTGAAATAGAGGCCTATCGATATCATATATAGAGGGGGTGATCCACAGAAGAGAGGGAGGGGTCATAGTTATCGATAGAGTCGAAGAGAGGATCAAGTGGGTGGGTGCGAGATCGATTAAGAGAGCCATCGAAATTGTGTGTGTGCAATTCAAAGATATATGGTGACTGGCCTACCGGAACATCAGAGGGCACGGGGCAAGTTTATGTGTGGCAGGGAGACATGGCTAAAGCGCTCAATGTATCGGTGTGTGTGTGTGGGGGAGGGGGGAGGCAGAGGCCTAACTAGAGAGGTAGAACAACTCGTATATGTGTTGAGAAGGAGAGACCCAGCTATGTCTTGAGGGAGATCAGTCGACATCCATACATAACTAAAGGACGGGAAATAGGTTGGGACAGAGAGAGTGAGAGAGAGGAGAGGGGGGAGGGAGAGGGGTAGAGTGTTGGATGGGTGATGGAGTTGCTTCTCGAAGATGGTGGGAGAGGCCTACTAGATAAACTGAGGGTAGAACTGCAATATTATCAATAAGAGTGGGGATGTGTTTCTGTGTGTGCATCTGCGTGATAAATGTGTCGGGACGCATGCATGGATGATGAAGGGGAACCATGTGTTTGGTAAGCAAACCTAACTAGATCGGTAGATCAATTGTTGTTTGTCGGAGGAAGGGAGAGACATAACTAATGAGGTAGATCGATCGACGCGTGGGGAAAAATGAGTTATAAGGACCTAGCTAGCTATATGTATGGTGGGAGATCGGTCGGTGTACATCCATTTGTTAGTGGCAAATAAGGCCTAGCGAGACGGATAGACAGAGAGAATGGAGCTAGGAGGTGGTGCCAAATGCCGAGCTACTAGCTAGATAGGGGGAGGATTGTGTGATTGTGAGATCGATGAAAAGAGGGGTGAGAGTTTACACGTGTGTGGGACCGTATGAGAGACACGAGGCATGGACATAGAAAGGAGGAGATGGAATGTGCGTGTGTATGTTGTAGGCAGACATCGCTGGAGAGGTTTATGAATCGGTGTGTGTCGGAAAGGAGTTGTGGAGACTGTGGGAGAACGACCTAAAAAAAGAATGTGCGCGATGGATAGAATGTTGTGGGAGGGGGAGGGCATGGAGGGCGTGTGCATGAACGAGTGAAAGTTAATGGTAGCTACAAAGGTTAGAGGATTGTGTGGGTGTAAGAGACTAACAAAGATGATATTTTGATATGAATGTGGATTCATATATTTGAATATGAGATCATAGTGTTATAAACATATGCATGCATGAATATAGCGGTGATACGCGTGCTGTGGTTTTGCACATGTTATACCATAACGTGATAATGCATGGCGTTAGCAACTCATAGCTAAATGTCGAACAATCTAAATCATATCGCACAATCTCACATTTTATTTGAATTTGTGATAATGTGTGGCATTTGCATCTTACAACTAAATATCGAACAATCTAAACGATGCTATATATCAAACAATCTCACATTTTATTTGAATTTGTGGTAATGTGTGGTGTTTGCAACTCACATCTAAATACTTGTAGGAGTAGGGGGCGGGGCACCATACATTATGTGATAAAAACATTATACATATGAGACATGGTTTAGATTATGAAGATCTAGCCAGAGTTTGAAATGTACTGTGATTTGAAATCAACATAAAGTGGATTCAAAAAATCGAGTTCGAGTTCATATAGTACACATAGTTCATATCTAACTCGACAGTAATCATGTGGTGTGCTATGAAGATAATACACAAACAATGGTTTAACTTGACAATAATGATGATTGTAAATATTATTAAAATAGAGAAATGAATTCAAATGGTTTGACTTCACAACAATCATTATTGCAGATGTTATTCAAATAGAGAAACAAATTCAAATTTAGTTCATATTAAAGCGGTAGTACATACGTTTGGAATGCACTAAAACGTTCATTTGAGTAGTAGGTTGCATGCATTATACACGTAGCAAAATATTTTAATTCAACATAACATGAATTCAAAGTTTTGAATGGCATTTGTAGTACGAATTTATTTGGTACAGTACACGGGACTAGACTCTCTTGTGTGGTGCGAATTGATTTCTTTTTATTTTTCGTCAATGGAAGTGCGAATTAATTTGGTGCAGTACACGTTAGGCTTGTCCAGAAATTTCAAACCGCGCCTTGTTTCCCCAAAATATTTAAGATACTTCCTTGTCTCGTTGTACTCCGAAAACTCCCTCCATCTCAACCTGCGCCTTGCTATCCCAAAATTACAACGTGCGCGAAAACTCCCACCACCTGCGAAATCCCGACACGCGAAATGCCCGTGATACCCCTGAACTGAAAGAACTACCTAGCACAAATCGGTGGGGGTACTTCCGTAACTTACCCCACATTTCGGACAAGCACATCCCTAAGCCATGGCCGCAAAAACCCACGAAGCCCGCCCATTCGTACACCGAGGCTGCGAAAAACTGCGAAGCCCCACACCCTCCTCCGTCCACCACTCAGCGGGAGCCTCTTCCCCGACGATGTCGTCCACAGCAACACCTCAACGCCCCTCATCCATCGTACCAGATGAGGATCCGTCGTCGATCTCTTCGTCCCGCCATTTCAGCCACCCTGTCCTCCACCTTGAAGAAGCTACCCCGACGTTCCCCTCGTCTTTCGCGCCACCTCCATTCCCACACTGCCGTCTTCACCTGCACCACTAGAAGAGCAGCATCACCACCATTTCCTCGGATGAAGGTGAGGCCTAATAGGCGCCACCAAAGAGGTTGTCCATTAATTGCCGCATTTTCTTCTTGATTCGATCTCACAGTGCTGTTCGCGCTCGGTCCCGAGCCGACATGGCGCGGCTCCATCCACGGCGGCATCACCGGCCACTTCCTCCACAACGTCGCTCCCTCGGCGGCGATGTCCACATCAGTAGGAGCTACTACTGCTTTAGCTCTTGCTCGTGCAACTGCTCTGTGATATGTCTCCGTCGTATCTATAATTTTTGATTGTTCCACGCCAATATTCTACAACTTTCATATACTTTTGGCAACTTATTATACTATTTTTGGGACTAACATATTGATCAAGTGCCTAGTGCCAGTTCCTGTTTCTTGCATGTTTTTTGTTTCGCAGAAAATCCATATCAAACGGAGTCCTAACGGGATAAAAATAGATGGATATGTTTTTGGAATATATGTGATTTTTGGGAAGAATAATCAACGTGATACGATGCCCGAGGGGGCCAAGAGGCATGGGGGCACGCCCCAAGGGGTCAGGCGTGCCCTGGGCCCTCGTGGCCACCCCTTAAGGCGGTTGGTGCCCTTCTTTCGCTGCAAGAAAGCTAATATCCAGATAAAAATCGTGTCCAAATTTCAGCCCAATCGGAGTTACGGATCTCTGGTAATTTAATAAATGGTGAAAGGGCAGAATCTGGAACGCAGAAACAGAGAGACAGAGAGACAGATCCAATCTCGGAGGGGCTCTCGCCCCTCCGCCTCCATGGAGGCCATGGACTAGAGGGGAAACCCTTCTCCCATCTAGGGAGAAGGTCAAGGAAGAAGCATAAGAAGGGGGGCTCTGTCCCCCTCTCTCCCGGTGGCGCCGAAACGCCGCTGGGGCCATCATTGTGTGATGGTGATCTACACCAACACCTCCGTCATCTTTACCAACATCTTCATCACCTTCCCCCATCTATCTACAGCGGTCCACCCTCCCGCAACCCGCTGTACCCTCTACATGAACGTGATGCTTTATGCTTCATATTATTATCCAATGATGTGTTGCCATCCTATGATGTCTGAGTAGATTTTCGTTGTCCTACCGGTAATTGATGAATTCCTATGATTGGTTTAATTTTCTTGTGGTTATGTTAATGTCCTTCGGTGCCCATCATGTGAGCATGCATGGATCACACCATGGGGTTAATTGTATGTTGATAGGACTATGTATTGGAGGGCAAGAGTGACAGAAGCTTCAACCTAGCATAGAAATTGATGCATACGGGATTGAAGGGGGACCAATATATCTTAATGCTATGGTTGAGTTTTACCTTAATGAACGTTAGTAGTTGCGGATGCTTGCTAATAATTCCAATCATAAGTGCATAGAATTCCAAGTCAGGGATGACATGCTAGCAGTGGCCTCTCCCACATAAAACTTGCTATCGGTCTAGTAAAGTAGTCAATTGCTTAGGGACAATTTTGCAACTCCTACCACCACTTTCCCACTCGCTATACTAACTTTATTGCTTCTTTACCTAAACAGCCCCTACTTTTTATTTACGCGCTCTTTATTATATTGCAAACCTATCCAAAAACACCTACAAAGTACTTTTAGTTTCATACTTGTTCTAGGTAAAGCGAATGTTAAGCGTGCGTAGAGTTGTATCGGTGGTCGATAGAACTTGAGGGAATATTTGTTCTGCCTTTAGATCCTCATTGGGTTCGACACTCTTACTTATCGAAAGAGGCTACAATTGATCCCCTATACTTGTGGGTTATCAAGACCTTTTTCTAGCGCCATTGGCGGGGAGTTATAGCGTGGGGTGAATATTCTCGTGTGTTCTTGTTTGCTTTATCACTAAGTAATTTTTATTTGTTGTTCTAAGATGTTCTCTATCTTTAGTTATGGATATGGAACACAGAATACCAAAAAAATAGGTTTACTTGCTACTCATGGAGATGGGGAACCTCCTAAAACCCTCGATGCTCATTATGTGAAAGATATTATGTACTACTTTGATAATCCTGAGATAACCCCATTCAACCTTATAATGGGAGTAACGTTGGATCAACGTGAATACTTTAGGGATTATCACTTGACTCAAAAAGGGAAACTATTATGGGATCAAATTTATATGTTTCATTGGTATGCTCGGCAACTATGCTTGAGATATGATTATACTTGTTGCTCTAGGATGAAGGCTCCACACCTTCCCTTTTCATGTGAATTTAATGATGATGAAACCTTTGCTTCTTATGCTAATGGTATATATGATTATTATGATGTGGAACAAATAGAAGAATTCGTTGCTTTTATGGGTGTTTATGAAATTGAATCTTTGTTTAAAGAGTTTGAAGATTTTGATGATTCACTTTATAGACCTGAAAATTTAGCTCTCCTTAAATATTGCTATGAGAATTATAAATACAATTATGATATTGATGAATTTATTGAGAAAGTCTCCGCTGTCTGAGAAGAGACTAATATTTTGCAGGAGTCTATGGAAGAAGAAATTGATGAAACTATGAGCTCATTGGAGGAAAAAGATGATGAGGAGAGCGAAGAACAAAAGGAGGAAGAGCGGATTAGCTACCCGTGTCCACCTTCTAATGAGAGTAACTCTTCAACTCATACATTGTTTAATTTCCCTTCATGCTTACCGAAGGATGATTGCTATGATGATTATATTGATCCCATTGATTCTTTTGAAATATCCCTTTTTGATGATGCTTGCTATGCTTGTGGTGAAGATGCCAATATGAATTATGCTTATGGAGATGAACTTGCTATAGTTCCTTATGTTAAACATGAAATTGTTGCTATTGCACCCACGCATGATAGTCCTATTATGTTTTTGAATTCTCCCGACTACACTATATCGGAGAAGTTTTCACTACTACACATGATGATTTTGATAGATATAATATGCATGTGCTTGATGCTCCTACTTGCAATTATTATGAGAGAGGAACTACATCTCCGCCTCTCCATGTTTCCAGCACGATAAAATTGCAAGAAACTGTTTATACTATGCATTGGACTTTACTTTGTGTGCATGAATTGTTCTTTTATGACATGCCGATGCATAGGAAGAGAGTTAGACTTCGTCATTGCTTGATATATGTTGCTTTGTGCTCACTACTAAATCACAAATCATTGTTAATTAAAATTGGCTTTGATATACCACGGGATCCGGGTGGATCCATTACTTGAGCACTATATGCCTAGCTTAATGGCTTTAAAGAAAGCACTGCCAGGGAGACAACCCAGATGTTTTAGAGAGTCATTTTTTCTGTTGGGTGCTTCTATAGAGTTTAAAAAAAAATATAGAGGGGAACCCAAAACTTTTCCAAAAGGAATGTGAAAGTGAGAAAGACAAGCATTGTTGAAGTGGGGGAGCTCCTTGAACTTTTGTTCATGCTCACGGAAACTTTGTGAATCTTAATTACAGCAACTTTTCAACAAAAATAATTATCCCCTTGTACAATTCCTTTGTATTATAAAAATAATGTGCCAAGGTTTGCCTTTAGGATGTTTAGATTGCTTGTTGATTTGTGCAGTGATAGAGAGAAACTTTGGCTGTAGTGCGCGATTTTACACTGTTTACTGGAACGTCAAACGGATCTGAAACTTTTTTCCCTGTCTTTCTATACAAATTGTTTATTTTTACTAATTATTTCAGAATTGTTAGAGTACCAGAGGTATGGTGAATGTTCAGATTATTACAGACTGTCCTGTTTAAGACAGATTCTGTTTTTGATGCATAGTTTGCTTGTTTTGATGAAACTATCGATTTCTATCAGTGGATTAAGCCATGGAAAAGTTATATTACAGTAGCTACAATGCAAAAATAAAATATCAATTGGTTTTCAACAGTACTTAGAGTAGTGATTTGCTTTATTATACTAACGGATCTTACCGAGCTTTGTGTTGAGTTTTGTGTGATTGAAGTTTTCAAGTTTTGGGAGAGATCACGATGGATGAAGGAATAAGGAGTGGCAAGAGCCTAAGCTTGGGGATGCTTGAGGCACCCCAAGGAAATATTCAAGGACTCCCAAGCAACCAAGCTTGGGGATGCCCCGGAAGGCATCCCCTCTTTCTTCTAACAATCATCGGTAATTTTACTTGGAGCTATATTTTTATTCGTCACATGATATGCGTAAATCTTGGAGCGTCTTTTGCATTTAGTTTTGACTTTTCTTTGATGCACTAATCTGGTATGAGATAGTCCTTGGTTTATTTATAGAATTCTCATTGCACTTCACTTATATCTCTTGAGTATGGCTTTATAGAATCCTTCATGTGCTTCACTTATATCTTTTGAAGTTTGGATTGCCTGTTTCTCTCCACATAGAAAACCACCATTTGTAGAATGCTCTTTTGCTTCACTTATATTTATTAGAGCGTGGGCATATCTTTTGTAGAAATAATTAAACTCTCTTTCTTTACTTATATCTATTTAGAGAGATGACAGGAACTGGTCATTCACATGGTTAGTCATAAAACCCAACATAAGACTTGTAGATCACTGAATATGATATGTTTGCTTCCTTGCAATAGTTTTGCGATATAAATATGGTGATATTAGACTCATGCTAGTGGGTAGTTGTGGATTTTAGAAATACTTGTGTTGACGTTTGTGATTCCTGTAGCACGCACGTATGGTGAACAGTTATGTAACGAAGTTGGAGCATGAGGTATTTATTGATTGTCTTCCTTATGAGTGGCAGTCGGGGACGAGCGATGGTCTTTTCCTACCAATCTATCCCCCTAGGAGCATGTGCATAGTACTTTGTTTCAATGACTAATAGATTTTTGCAATAAGTATGTGAGTTCTTTATGACTAATGCTGAGTCCATCGATTATACGCACTCTCACCCTTCCATCATTGCTAGCCTCTTCGGTACCGTGCATTGCCCTTTCTAACCTTGAGAGTCGGTGCAAACTTCGCCGGTGCATCCAAACCCCGTGATATAGTACGCTCTATCACACATAAGCCTCCTTATATCTTCCTCAAAACAGCCACCATACCTACCTATCATGGCATTTCCATAGCCATTCCGAGATATATTGACATGCAACTTCCATCATCATCATATACATGACTTGAGCATCATTGTCATATTGCTTTGCATGATCGTAAGATAGCTAGCATGATGTTTTCATGGCTTGTTTATTTTTTGATGTCATTGCTATGCTAGATCATTGCACATCCCGGTACACCGCCGGAGGCATTCATATAGAGTCATATCTTTGTTCTAGTATCGAGTTGTAATATTGAGTTGTAAGTAAATAAAAGTGTGATGATCATCATTATTAGAACATTGTCCCATGTGAGGTTATCAAAATAAAAGTGGCCAAAGAAGCCCCCCCCCCCCCAAAAAAAAAAAGAGGCCAAAGAAGCCTACAAAAAAATAAAAAAAAAATAAAAAAGAGAAAAAATAAAAAAAAATTAGAGAAAAGAGAGAAGGGACAATGTTACTATCCTTTTACCACACTTGTGCTTAAGAGTAGCACCATGTTCTTCATATAGAGAGTCTCTTGAGTTATCACTTTCATATACTAGTGGGAATTTTCATTATATAACTTGTCTTGTATATTCCAACGATGGGCTTCCTCAAATGCCCTATGTCTTCATGAGCAAGCAAGTTGGATGCAGACCCACTTAGTTTTCAGTTTGAGCTTTCATACACTTATAGCTCTTAGTGCATCTGTTGCATGGCAATCCCTACTCCTCGCATTGACATCAATTGATGGGAATCTCCATAGCACATTGATTAGCCGCGTTGATGTGAGACTTTCTTCCTTATTGTCTTCTCCACACAACCTCCACCATCATATTCTATTCCACCTATAGTGCTATGTCCATGGCTCACACTCATGTATTGCATGAAAGTTGAAAAGGTTTGAGAACGTCAAAACTAGGAAACAATTGCTTGGCTCGTCATCGGGGTTGTGCATGATTTGAATGCTTTGTGTGGTGAAGATGGAGCATAGCCAGACCATATGATTTTGTAGGGATAACTTTCTTTGGCCATGTTATTTTGAAAAGACATGATTGCTTTATTAGTATGCTTGAAGTATTATTGTCTTAATGTCAAAAGATATACTATTGCTTTGAATCACTCGTGTCTTAATATTCATGCCATGATTAGATTACATGATCAAGATTATGCTAGGTAGCATTCCACATCAAAAATTATCTTTTTTATCATTTACCTACTCGAGGATGAGCAGAAATTAAGGTTGGGGATGCTGATACATCTCCATCGTATCTATAATTTTTGATTGTTCCATGCCAATATTCTACAACTTTCATATACTTTTGGCAACTTTTCATACTATTTTTGGGACTAACATATTGATCGAGTGCCCAGTGCCAGTTCCTGTTTATTGCATGTTTTCGTTTCGCAGAAAATCCATATCAAACGGAGTCCAAATGGGATAAAAACTGATGGATATTTTTTTGGAATATATGTGATTTTTGGGAAGAAGAATCAACGCGAGACGATGCCCGAGCGGGCCATGAGGCAGGGGGTGCGCCCCAGGGGGCCAGGCGCGCCCTGGGCCCTCGTGGCCACCCCTTAAGGCGGTTGGTGCCCTTCTTTCTCCACAAGAAAGCTAATATCCGGATAAAAATCGTGTCCAAATTTCAGCCCAATCGGAGTTACGGATCTCCTGGAATTTACGAAATGTTGAAAGGGCAGAATCTGGAATGCAGAAACAGAGATAGACAGAGAGACAGATCCAATCTCGGAGGGGCTCTCACCCCTCCGACGCCATGGAGGCCGTGGACCAGAGGGGAAACCCTTCTCCCATCTATGGAGAAGGTCAAGGAAGAAGAAGAAGAAGGGGGTCTCTCTCCCCCTCTCTCCCGGTGGCGCCGAAACGCCGCCGGGGCCATCATCCTGTGACGGCGATCTACACCAACACCTCCGTCATATTCACCAACATCTTCATCACCTTCCCCCATCTATCTACAATGGTCCACACTCCCGCAATCCGTTGTACCCTCTACTTGAACATGGTGCTTTATGCTTCATATTATTATCCAACGATGTGTTGCCATCCTATGATGTCTGAGTAGATTTTCATTGTCCTACCGGTAATTGATGAATTGCTCTGATTGGTTCAATTTTCTTCTAGTTATGTTACTTTCCTTTGGTGCCCATCATATGAGCGCGCGCGTGGATCACACCATAGGGTTAGTTGTATGTTGATAGGACTATGAATTGGAGGGCAAGAGTGACAGAAGCTTCAACCTAGCATAGAAATTGATGCATACGGGATTGAAGGGGGACCAATATATCTTAATGCTATGGTTGGGTTTTACCTTAATGAACGTTAGTAGTTGCGCATGCTTGCTAATAGTTCCAATCATAAGTGCATAGAATTCCAAATCAGGGATGACATCCTAGTAGTGGCCTCTCCCACATAAAACCTGCTATCGGTCTAGTAAAGTAGCCAATTGCTTAGGGGCAATTTCGCAACTCCTACCACCAATTTCCCACACTCACTATACTAACTTTATTGCTTCTTTACCTAAATAGCCCCTACTTTTTATTTACGCGCTCTTTATTATCTTGCAAACCTATCCAAAAACACATACAAAGTACTTCTAGTTTCATACTTGTTCTAGGTAAAGCGAACATTAAGCGTGTGTAGAGTTGTATCGGTGGTCGATAGAACTTGAGGGAATATTTGTTCTGAAGGAAATATGCCCTAGAGGCAATAATAAAGTTATTATTTATTTCCTTATATCATGATAAAAGTTTATTATTCATGCTAGAATTGTATTAACCGGAAACATGATACATGTGTGAATACATAGACAAACAGAGTGTCACTAGTATGCCTCTACTTGACTAGCTCGTTGATCAAAGATGGTTATGTTTCCTAGCCATAGACAAAGAGTTGGCATTTTATTAACGGGATCACATCATTAGAAGAATGATGTTATTGACTTGATCCATTCCGTTAGCTTAGCACTTGATCGTTTAGTATGTTGCTATTGCTTTCTTCATGACTTATACATGTTCCTATGGCTATGAGATTATGCAACTCCCGTTTACCGGAGGAACACTTTGTGTGCTACCAAATGTCACAATGTAACTGGGTGATTATAAAGGTGCTCTACAGGTGTCTCCGGAGGTACATGTTGGGTTGGCGCATTTCGAGATTAGGATTTGTCACTCCGATTTTCGGAGAGGTATCTTTGGGCCCACTCGGTAATACACATCACTTAAGCCTTGCAAGCATTGCAACAAATGAGTTAGTTGTGGGATGATGTATTACGGAACTAGTAAAGAGACATGCCGGTAATGAGATTGAACTAGGTATTGAGATACCGACGATCGAATCTCGGGCACGTAACATACCGATGACAAAGGGAACAACGTATGTGGTTATGCGGTTTGACCGATAAAGATCTTCATAGAATATGTAGGAGCCAATATGAGTATCCAGGTTCCACTATTGGTTATTGACCGGTGACGTGTCTCGGTCATGTCTACATAGTTCTCGAACCCGTAGGGTCCGTGAGGGAGTCCTGGATTAGGGGGTCTCCGGACAATCGGACTATATCCTTTGGACGGACTGTTGGACTATGAAGACACAAGATTGAAGACTTCGTCCCATGTCCGGATGGGACTCTACTTGGCGTGGAAGGCAAGCTCAGCAATACAGATATGTATATCTCCTCCTTTGTAACCGACCTTGTGTAACCCTAGCCCCCTCCGGTGTCTATATAAACCAAAGGGTTTTAGTCCGTAGGACAACATACAATCATACCATAGGCTAGCTTCTAGGGTTTAGCCTCTCCGATCTCATGGTAGATCAACTCTTGTACTACTCATATTATTAAGAATAATCAAGCAGGACATAGGGTTTTACCTCCATCAAGAGGGCCCAAACCTGGGTAAAACATCGTGTCCCCTGCCTCCTGTTACCATCCGCCTTAGATGCACAGTTCGGGACCCCCTACCCGAGATCCGCCGGTTTTGACACCGACATTGGTGATTTCATTGAGAGTTCCTCTGTGTCGTGATCTTTAGGCTTGATGGATCCTTCAATCATCGATAGCGATCCAGTTCAGGGTGAGACTTTTCCCCCCGGACAGATCTTTGTGTTCGGCAGCTTCGCACTGTGGGCCAACTCGCTTAGCCATCTGGAGCAGATCGAGAGTTACGCCCCTGGACACCAGGTCAGGTTTGGAAGCTTAAACTACACGGCCGATATCTGCGGAGACTTGATCTTCTATGGATTCGAGCCCCTGCCTTGTGCGCCACACGGTCACGATGAGTATGATTTAGCTCTACCATCGGACAGTGTTCAGGAGATCGCACCAGCAACCGCTCCGACCCTCAATTCGGAACCTGTTGCGCCATCCTTGGATGGGTGGATAGACCCCGCCATGGAGGCCGTATCCTCTGCGGCGATCGAGCCGAATGTCGACCTTACCCTTCACGAGAGCCGTGATGCCAAGCTGCCGGATCCTTCTCCGGCCACGGACTCCGAACTACCTGCGCCCGTGCCTATCGAATCCGACTGGGCGCCGATCATGGAGTTTACCTCCGCAGATATCTTTCAGCACTCGCCCTTCAGTGACATACTGAACTCATTAAGGTCTCTCTCCTTGTTAGGAGAGTCCTGGCCGAACTATCTCCGGCAGGATTGGGATGCGGATAACGAAGAAATTCGCCGCCCACCCACCACCCACTTAGTAGCCACTGTCGACAATTTAACCGACATGCTCGACTTCGACTGCGAAGACATCGATGGCATGGACGACGATGCAGGAGGCGAACAAGAACCACTGCCCACAGGGCACTAGACAGCCACCTCATCATATGACATATATATGGTGGACACACCCAAAGAAGGCAATGGCGATGGGACAGCGGAGGATGACCCCTCCAAGAAGCAACCCAGGCGCTGACGTCAACGGCGCCGCTCTAAGTCTCGCCAAAGCAAAAACGGTGACACCGGCACAGGAGATAATAGCACTTCGGACAGTGCCGAAGACGACAATAATCCCCTCCATCAAGATTAAGGGCAGGAGGATGGAGAAGCCAGCCCTCCCAAAAGAGCGGCAGATGGAGAGGCGGAGGATGATAATTACATGCCTCCCTCCGAAGACGAGGCAAGCATCGACGATGATGAATTCGTCGTGCCTGAGGATCCCGTCGAACAAGAGCACTTCAAGCGCCGGCTTATAGCCACGGCAAATAGCCTTAAGAAAAAGCAACAACAACTTCAAGCTGATCAAGATTTGCTAGCTGACAGATGGACTGATGTCCTTGCGGCCGAGGAATATAAACTCGAACGTCCCTCCAAAAGTTACCCAAAGCGCAGGTTGCTACCCCGATTGGAGGAGCAAGCACCAAAACCTACATCTCCAGCGTATGACGCAGCCGATCGGCCACCTCGTGGCCGCGACAGAGAGGCATTTCAGCCAAAAGCTCAGCCCGCACTCCGACACCACTCAAATAAAAATGTCAAGGCATGGGGAAATACGCCAGACCTACGAGACATATTGGAGGACAAAGCAAAGAAGCAAGCTCAATCCACGGATCACGAGGGCGCGCCACTATGCGAGACGATAACCGTCACGCCGGATACAGTAAAAGTAAATCCGGCCGGGCCGAACACAGCGGGCAAGACTCATTTGAGCTGCGTCGCGATATAGCCCAGTACAGAGGCGCCGCACACCCCCTATGCTTCATAGACGAAGTAATGGATCACCAAATCCCAGAGGGTTTCAAACCTGTAAATATCGAATCATATGACGGCACAACAGATCCTGTGGTATGGATCGAGGATTTCCTCCAGCACATCCACATGGCCCGCGATGACGATCTACACGCCATCAAATACCTCCCACTCAAGCTCAAAGGACCAGCTCGGCATTGGCTCAACAGCTTGCCAGCAGAGTCCATTGGCTGTTGGGAAGATCTGGAAGCCGCATTCCTCGACAACTTCCAGGGTACTTATGTGCGACCACCAGATGCCGATGACTTGAGCCACATAATTCAGCAGCCAGAGGAATCGGCTAGGCAATTCTGGACATGGTTCCTAACAAAGAAAAATCAAATCGTCGACTGTCCAGATGCAGAGGCCCTAGCAGCTTTTAAGCACAACATCCTCGACGAGTGGCTCGCCCGGCACCTTGGCCAGGAAAAGCCGAAATCTATGGCAGCCCTCACGACACTCAGGACCCGCTTTTGTGCGGGAGAGGACAGTTGGCTGGCTCGCAGCAATAACATATCAAAGAACCATGGTACTTAGGATACCAAGGACGGCAATGGCAGGTCACGTCCCAACAAACATAAGCACCGCATCAACAACGACAATACCGAGGATACAGGAGTCAATGCCGGATTCAAAGGCTCTAAACTCGGTCAGTGGAGAAATCCATTCAAAAGAAGCACTCCGGGCCCGTCCAGTTTGGACCGTATACTCGATCGCTCATGTCAAATACACGGCACCCCGACAAGCCAGCCAACCACACCAACAGGGATTGTTGGGTGTTCAAGCAGGCCGGCAAGTTAAATGCCGAAAACAAAGACAAGGGGTTACATAGCGATGACAAGGAGGATCCCCGATAGCCGAACACCGGAGGACAGAAGAGGTCCCCCCCACAAGTGCGGACGGTGAACATGATATACGCAACCCACATCCCCAAGAGGGAGCGGAAGCGTGCGCTAAGGGACGTATATGCGTTGGAGCCAGTCGCCCCAAAGTTCAACCCATGGTCCTCCTGTCCTGTCCGATCACCTTCGATCGCAGGGACCACCCCACTAGTATCCATCATGGCGGATTCGCCGCACTGGTCCTAGACCCAATCATTGACGGATTTCACCTCACTCGAGTCCTTATGGATGGCGGTAGCAGCCTGAACCTGCTTTATCAGGACACAGTGTGCAAAATGGGTATAGACCCCTCAAGGATCAAACCCACAAAAACGACCTTCAAAGGTGCCATACCAGGTGTAGAGGCCCATTACACAGGCTCAGTCACACTGGAAGTGGTCTTTGGATCCCCGGATAACTTCCGAAGCGAGGAGTTAATCTTCGATATAGTCTCGTTTCACAGTGGCTATCATGCACTGCTCGGGTGAACCGCATTTGTGAGATTCAATGTGGTACCGCACTATGCATACCTCAAGCTCAAGATGCCAGGACCTCAGGGGGGGGGTCATCATAGTTAATGGAAACACAGAGCGCTCTCTCTGTACGGAGGAGCACACTGCGGCCCTCGCGGCAGAAGCGCAAAGCATCCTCTTAAGGCAATCCACCAGTTCGGCGATTAAAGACCCGGACACCTTTAAGCGCGCCTGGAGTAATCGGCAACAAGACCGCCTGGCACATTCCGAGCTTTTATAGCAATGCGGCCCCCGCCCCAGCCCCAGCCAAACGGCGAAATCCGTTCCACGCATACACAATTACGCATTGAAAATACCATGGGCACAGGTGGGGAGGGGGGCACGACTACGGCACACCCCAAGACGCGGCTCAACCGCACTAGGGGCTTCCCGCTTTGTTATTTTTCTCTCTTTCAGGACTTTAATCTCTGGAAACCCTATCCGGCAGTATGATTGCCGGACACATGATGCAACAACCAAGGAGGCAGAAAGCTATGTCGCACCACTGAACTCCCAGGTGGATTCCGATAACGGGTGAAATACTTGCTTTAAATACCATTCCTCAGCTTGCCCTTGGAGGGGACATGTCAAATAGTCCTACTTTCTGCTTATCGCACTACTTGTCCCATTCTGCTTTAACGCACCTTTTTGAATAAACAATGCATAGCGCTAGACTATTATCGCATTCTCTATTCTTCTTTATATATATATATGTTCATTCATGACATCCAGCACCCGTACACTCTGGTACGGCTAGTACGCTAGGGGCTTAAGCATACCCCATAATACGGTGTGAGAAGTCCGAACACTTTCGACAGTGCGGCACTCCAAACTTATAGCATTATATGCATCAGCTCCGAATCATGTCTTGGGTCAATAGTTGGGTTTGCCCGGCTCCCATGTTTTGGTACCTTACATTCCGCTATATCGGCTAAGGTAGCACTGGGAGAACTACTGCGACTGTGCCCCGGTTCAGCTAGGCTAAGCACCTCAGTAGAGAAAGCTAAAACTGACAGTCATGATAAGGCGAGAGCTAGTCGCTGTTCGAGAGGTTTCGAGTCCGTAAAGACTTATGCCGCTTAGAGCGAGGAGTCAACTTTGTCCGGCTTAAAGGCATGTATAGCGCCCCGAATTCGGCCTTCCGAATACTAGGGGCTTCACCAAAATTTAAAATTATAGAATTCTATGGCTAAGTGAGAGTGATAAAGCATTATAGTCCGATTGCCTTGTTCGTTGTGCTGAGCACCTCCCTCGAAGGACCCAAAAATGGGAAAAAGAGTGCTCAGGTTTATCCCGAACACCCCAACACTCATGGCATGGGGGCAGAAGCCGACGACTAGCCATCTCTCAGATTTGATAAACAGCCGAACAGAAGGTAATATTTTAAATTCAAACAAGCATTGCATAGCGCATATGAACAAGTTTTCATAATATAGGATCACACGAGCAAGTTCATTCAAATATTACATCTTTCGCACACTCGTCCGCTACAAGACGGGCACCATTCAGGACACCCTCATAATACATCTCGGGGTGGCAATGCTCCTTACCCTGCGGCGGCCCCTCCTTCACCAGCTTCTCAGCGTCCATCTTGGCCCGGTGCACCTTTGCATGAGCAAAAGCCCGGCGGGCCCCTTCGATACAGATGGACCACTTGATGACTTCCAGCCGTGGGCAGGCATCCACAAGCCGCCTCACCAGGCCAAAATAGTTGTTGGGAAGGGAGTCACCAGGCCACATCCGGACTATAAATCCCTTCATGGCCTGTTCTGCCGCCTTGTGTAGCTCGACCAGTTGCTTCAGCTGGTCGCTCATGGGCATCGGGTGTTCGGTCCCAGTATACTGAGACCAGAACAACTTCTCTGTCGAGGTTCCCTCCGGCCTGGTAATCCGACACGTTGCGGGGCAAATCTGCGAATGCTCCTAGAGAGCTCTGGACTCGGGTAAGTAACAAGTAATTTACTTTCACATGCTTGCTGCATATTGAATGCCTTACCCGCCGCTATCTTCCTCATCGCCTCAATCTCCTGGAGGGCCTTTTGGGCTTCAGCCTTGGCATTCTTTGCACTCTCGAGGGCCGCGGCAAGCTCGGACTCTCGTGTCTTCGAGTCAAGCTCCAAAGCCTCATGCTTCTTCACGAGAGCCTGGAGCTCTTGCTGCACCTCGCCCACCCGTGCCTCTTGCCTTTCCCGCTTGGTGCGCTCCTTGGCCGCTTTGTTTTCGGCCTCGGACAGCGCTTGCTTCAGGGTCGCCACTTCGGTCGTGGCCCCTGGCACATTCATGATGATCCTGTCATTTCGCAACCACATTTTCTTTTATATATAGACAAGGTATTACTTACCTTTGTTCTCCTCGAGCTGCCTCTTGGCAAGGCCGAGCTCTTTCTCGGACCCCTTGAGGTCCTGCTTCAGTGCGGCGACCTCCGCAGTCAGTGCGGCAGAGGTCAGCAGCGAAGCCTGCATACGCATACATACATACTTAGTTTAGACTCCTGAGGATATTATTTGATCCTCTATTCGGCTTTTCTTTGTGAGCACCAAACAGAGCATCAGGGGCTACTATCTATGTGGTAATATTTTCCTATATTCTAAATACTTACCTCAAAGCCTGTTAGAAGGCTGGCACAGGCTTCAGTCAGTTCGCTCTTGGCGGACTAAACCTTCTTGATCACCGCACTCATAATAGTGCGGTGCTCTTCGTCGATGGAAGCGTCGCGAAGCGCTCCCAGCAGGTTGTCCGGTGCCCCTGGATGGACAGAGGTCAATGGCACGGGCTGCATGCCCCTCTTGGAAGAGGGCCACCTCCTCGAGTCTAGAACCACTGGAGGTTCCGGCGCGGTGTTCGGCTACGAGCCGAACTTGGAGCCCCCGGGAGACTTGCTCCCTTTACTCCTGGAGTCCAGAAGGTCGCCTTGAGGCGGCTCCGGGACTGTCTCCCCCGGCTCGGTGCCCCTTGAGACAATACCTCGGCATTGTCCGTAGGGCAAGGGGAGGAGGCGGTTGGAAGTGTATCACTATTCATGTCCGACGAGTCCAAGGAACCATCCGACAATGATACATCGATACGGGCTTGGGGTGGACTGCATAATCATATTTGACGTTATGAGAAGCAGTGCGACAAAGGTATACTATGAGTTACTCTGGTACCCGAATACTTACGACTTCGCCAGGGGCTTGGCCCTGAGCTGCCACTCGTCTTCGCCGTCGGCGGCGGTGGTGGAGCAGTCCAGAAGGAGAGTCCTTCCCTTCTTGTACCCTTCAGCCTCCCCAGTTGGGGCAGCCTTCCTTTTCTTGTCTCCCCCGGCTGGAGGGGGAGAATCTTCATCATCCTTCTCCTCGTTTTTACGGGAGGAGGGTGTCTCGGTGTTATCAGATGATGAGTCCGATACCACCTGGCGCCGGGAACTCTTTCGGGCTCCCTTGGCCTTCTTCTTGGTCTTGTCCGGCACCTCATAAGGAGCCGGAGTCTGCATCTCCGCTGGGAGAGCGTCTGTAGGGTCTTCGGGCAGTGGGGCCAGACAGTTGATCTGCACCGATGTCTCCACCCAGTCCTATCAAAGGCATGGGAGCTCAGACCCCGCACATGGTTAAGCTATGCGTAATAAATACCCTGCCAGATGTACAGAACTTACCGGATTCGCATGGCACTTTGCGCTTAGCCCATGGTCCTCGGTAAGAGAAGGAGGGACCTCGGCGCCCTTGAACAGCACCCTCCAGACGTCTTTATGCATCGTGTCGAAGAGCTCGCTGACAGTCTGGTGTTGGGCCGGGTCGAACTCCCATAAGTTGAAGTCCCATTGTTGACACGGGAGGATCCGGCGGAAGAGCATGACCTGGACTATGTTGACAAGCTTAAGTTTCTTGCTTGTCATGTTCGGGATACACTTCTGGATTCCCTCCAGCTCCACCGATGAACCCCAGGACAGGCCCTTCTCCTTCCAGGAAGTGAGCCGTGTGGGGATTCCAGATCTAAACTCGGGGGCCGCCACCTAGTTGGTGTCATGCGGCTCGGTGATGTAGGACCACCCCGATTGCCACCCCTTTATGGTCTGCATAAAGGAGCCCTCGAGCCATATAACGTTGGGCATCTTGCCCACCATGGCTCCGCCGCATTCCGCTTGTTGGCCGCCCACCACCTTCGGCTTGATATTGAAGGTCTTCAGCCACAGGCCGAAGTGGGGCCGGATGCGGAGGAAGGCCTCACGCACGACGATGAACGCCGAGATGTTGAGGATGAAGTTCAGGGCCAGATCATGAAAGTCCAGCCCATAATAGAACATGAGGCCGCGGACAAATGGATGGAGGGGAAACCCTAATCCGCGGACGAAGTGAGGGAGGAAAACCACCCTTTCGTGAGGTTCTGGAGTAGGGATGACCTGCCCTGCGGCTGGCAGCCGGTGCACGATATCCGCGGCTAAGTATCCGGCTCCACGTAGCTTTTTGATGTGTCCCTCCGTGACGGAGGAGGCCATCCACTTGCCTCCCGCTGCGGACATGTTTGGAGAGAGTTGAGGAGAAGGATGTGGACTTGGGTGTTGGAGCTCGAGTGCGCGAGAATGGATGAGCAAGGAGGAAGAAGGCGTGGGAAGAAAAGGGTGAGATCTTATCCCTTTATAAGGACGGACTAAACAATGCGCCCCCACTAGCCTAGTAAAACTCGCTTATCCCCCAAGCGCCGTAATTGATGGCGCGGATGGGTTACCCACATCCGTATTGATGGGAATCTCGTAATAAGGGGAACACGATCTCTGCTTTGACAAGACGTGTCAAGAAACCGCCTCGCGTTATGTGCGGGGCTGGTTAAAGAAAAATGGTTCGAATAATTACCGGGCCATGGCATGATGTCATGCTGCCAAAATGTGTCAGCAGATTAGATTTGTGGAAATATTATTCTCTCTACGGTGGTATGTGGAACTTATTTTGCAGGGTCGGACACTATCCTTGTAATCAAACTCTTCTGTGGTGTATTCGGAGGAGGAACCCGCCTTGCAATGCCGAAGACAACACTGCGCGCCGGACTCATCGTCATTGAAGCCTAGTTCAAGGGCTACTGAGGGAGTCCTGGATTAGGGGGTCTCCGGACAGCCGGACTATATCCTTTGGCCGAACTGTTGGACTATGAAGACACAAGATTGAAGACTTCGTCCCATGTCCGGATGGGACTCTACTTGGCATGGAAGGCAAGCTAGGCAATACGGATATATATGTGATCCCCTTTGTAACCAACCTTGTGTAACCCTAGCCCCCTCCGGTGTCTATATAAACCGGAGGGTTTTAGTCCGTAAGACAACATAAAATCATACCATAGGCTAGCTTCTAGGGTTTAGCCTCTCCTATCTCGTGGTAGATCAACTCTTGTACTACTCATATTATCAAGAATAATCAAGCAGGACATAGGGTTTTACCTCCATCAAGAGGGCCCGAACCTGGGTAAAACATCGTGTCCCCTGCCTCCTGTTACCATCCGCCTTAGACGCACAGTTCGGGACCCCCTACCCGAGATCCGCCGGTTATGACACCGATAGTCCGCACGCTTAATGTTCGATGACGGTTATATTATGAGTTTATGTGTTTTGATGTACAGAAGGTAGTTAGGAGTCCTGGATGTGATCACGGACATGACGAGGAGTCTCGAAATGGTAGAGACGTAAAGATCGATATATTGGACGACTATATTTGGATACCTGAATGGTTTCGGGTGAGATCGGGATAATACCGGAGCACCGGGAGGTTATCGGAACCACCAGGAGGTATATGGGCCTTAATGGGCTTTAGTGGAAAGGAGGGGAAAGGAGCAAGGGAGGGGGTGCACCCCCCAAGCCCAATCCGAATTGGGAGGGGGGCCGGCTCCCCTTTCCTTCCTCCCTCCTTCCTGTTCCTTCCCTCTCCCTCTCCAAATAGGAAAAGGAGGAGTCCTAGGACTCCCCCCTTGGGCGCGCCTCCTCCCCTTGGCCGACCCTCTCCTCCCCCCTTTATATACGGAGGAGAGGGGCACCCCATAGACACAACAATTGATCTCTTGGATCTTTTAGCCGTGTGCGGTGCCCTTCTCCACCATAGTCCACCTCGGTAATATCGTAGCAGTGCTTAGGCAAAGCCCTGCGACGGTAGAACATCAACATCGTCACCATGTCATCGTGCTGACGGAACTCTCCCTCAAAGCTCGGCTGGATCGGAGTTCGAGGGACGTCATCGAGTTGAACGTGTGCAGAACTCGGAGGTGCCGTGCGTTCGGTACTTGATCGGTCGGATCGTGAAGACGTACAACTACATCAACCACGTTGTGCTAACGCTTCCGCTTTCGGTCTACGAGGGTACGTGGACACACTCTCCCCTCTCGTTGCTATGCATCACCATGATCTTGCGTCTGCGTAGGAAAATTTTGAAATTACTACATTCCCCAACATTGGTATCAGAGCCTGGTTTTATGCATTGATGTTATATGCACGAGTAGAACACAAGTGAGTTGTGGGTGATACAAGTCATACTGCTTACCAGCATGTCATACTTTGGTTTGGCGGTATTGTTGGATGAAGCGGCCCGGACCGACATTACGCGTACGCTTACGCAAGACTGGTTCTACTGACGTGCTTTGCACACAGGTTGCTGGCGGGTGTCTGTTTCTCCAACTTTAGTTGAACTGAGTGTGGCTACGCCCGGTCCTTGAGAAGGTTAAAACAACATTTACTTGACGAACTATCGTTGTGGTTTTGATGCGTAGGTAAGAATGGTTCTTGATCAGCCCGTAGCAGCCACGTAAAACTTGCAACAAAAAAGTAGAGGACGTCTAACTTGTTTTTGCAGGGCCTGTTGTGATGTGATATGGTCAGGACATGATTCTATATTTTATTATATGAGATGATCATGTTTTGTAACCGAGTTATCGGTAACTGGTAGGAGCCATATGGTTGTCGCTTTATTGTATGCAAAGCAATCACCATGTAATTGCTTTACTTTATCACTAAGTGGTAGCGATAGTCGTAGAAGCAATAGTTGGCAAGACGACAACGATGCTACAATGGAGATCAAGGTGTCGCACCGGTGACAACGGTGATCATGATGGTGCTTCGGAGATGGAGATCACAAGCACAAGATGATGATGGCCATATCGTATCACTTATATTGGTTGCATGTGATGTTTATCTTTTATGCATCTTATTTTGCTTTGATTGGCGGTAGCATTATAAGATGATCTCTCACTAAATTTCAAGATAAAAGTGTTCTCCCTGAGTATGCACCGTTGCCAAAGTTCCTCGTGCATAGACACCACGTGATGATCGGGTGTGATAAGCTCTACGTCCATCTACAACGGGTGCAAGCCAGTTTTGCACATGCAGAATACTCAGGTTAAACTTGACGAGCCTAGCATATGCAGATATGGCCTCGGAACACTGAGACCGAAAGGTCGAGCGTGAATCATATAGTAGATATGATCAACATAGTGATGTTCACCATTGAAAACTACTCCATTTCACGTGATGATCGGTTATGGTTTAGTTGATTTGGATCACTTGATCACTTAGATGATTAGAGGGATGTCTATCTAAGTGGGAGTTCTTATGTAATATGATTAATTGAACTTAAACTTATCATGAACTTAGTACCTGATAGTATTTTGCATGTCCATATTTGTTGTAGATAGATGGCTCGTGCTGTTGTTTCGTTGAATTTTAATGTGTTCCTTGAGAAAGCAAAGTTGAAAGATGATGGTAGCAATTACACGGACTAGGTCCGTAACTTGAGGATTATCCTCATTGCTGCATAGAAGAATTACGTCCTGGAAGCACCGCTAGGTGCCAAACCTGCTGCAGGAGCAACACCAGATGTTATGAATGTCTGGCAGAGCAAAGCTGATGACTACTCGATAGTTCAGTGTGCCATGCTTTACAGCTTAGAACCGGGACTTCAACGATGTTTTGAACGTCATGGAGCATATTAGATGTTCCAGGAGTTGAAGTTAATATTTCAAGCAAATTCCCGGATTGAGAGATATGAAGTCCCCAATAAGTTCTATAGCTGCAAGATGGAGGAGAATAGTTCTGTTAGTGAGCATATACTCAGAATGTCTGGGTATAACAGTCACTTGATTCAACTGGGAGTTAATCTTCCGGATGATAGCGTCATTGATAGAATTCTTCAATCACTGCCACCAAGCTACAAGAGCTTCGTGATGAACTATAACATGCAAGGGATGGATAAGACGATTCCCGAGGTCTTCACAATGCTAAAGGCTGCAGAGGTAGAAATCAAGAAGGAGCATCAAGTGTTGATGGTCAGTAAGAATACCAGTTTCAAGAAAAAGGGCAAAGGGAAGAAGAAGGGTAACTTCAAGAAGAACAGCAAACAAGTTGCTGCTCAAGAGAAGAAACCCAAGTCTAGACCTAAGCCTTAGACCGAGTGCTTCTACTGCAAGCAGACTGGTCACTGGAAGCAGAACTGCCCCAAGTATTTGTCGGATAAGAAGGATGGCAAGGTGAACAAAGGTATATGTGATATACATCTTATTGATGTGTACCTTACCAGAGCTCGTAGTAGCACCTGGGTAGTTGATACTGGTTCTGTTGCTCATATTTGCAACTCAAAACATGGACTACAGATTAAGTGAAAACTAGCTAAGGACGAGGTGACGATGCGCGTGGGAAATGGTTCCAAAGTCGATGTGATCGCCGTCGGCACGCTACCTCTACATCTACCTTCGGGATTAGTTTTAGACCTAAATAATTGTTATTTGGTGCCAGCGTTGAGCATGAACATTATATATGGATCGTGTTTGATGCGAGACGGTTATTCATTTAAATATGAGAATAATGGTTGTTCTATTTATATGAGTAATATGTTTTATGGTCATGCACCCTTGAAGAGTGGTCTATTTTTGATGAATCTCGATAGTAGTGATACACATATTCATAATGTTGAAGCCAAAAGATGCAGAGTTGATAATGATAGTGCAACTTATTTGTGGCACTGCCGTTTGGGTCATATTGGTGTAAAGCGCATGAAGAAACTCCATACTGATGGACTTTTGGAATCACTTGATTATGAATCACTTGGTACTTGCGAACCATGCCTCATGGGAAAGATGACTAAAACGCCGTTCTCCGGAACTATGGAGCGAGAAACTGATTTGTTGGAGATCATACATACTGATGTATGTGATCCAATGAATGTTGAGGCTCGCGGTGGGTATCGTTATTTTCTCACCTTCACAGATGATTTAAGCAGATATTGGTATATCTACTTAATGAAACATAAGTCTGAAACATTTGAAAAGTTTAAATAATTTCAGAGTGAAGTTGAAAATCATCGTAACAAGAAAATAAAGTTTCTACAATCTAATCGTGGAGGAGAATATTTGAGTTACGAGTTTGGTCTACATTTCAAACAATGTGGAATAGTTTCGCAACTCACGCCACCCGGAACACCACAGCGTAATGGTGTGTCCGAACGTCGTAATCGTACTTTACTAGATATGGTGTGATCTATGATGTCTCTTACTGATTTACCGCTATTGTTTTCAGGTTATGCTTTAGAGAAGGCCGCATTCACGTTAAATTGGGCACCATCAAAATCTATTGAGACGACACCTTATGAACTGTGGTTTGGCAAGAAACCAAAGTTGTCGTTTCTTAAAGTTTGGGGCTGCGATGCTTATGTGAAAAAGCTTCAACCTGATAAGCTCGAACCCAAATCGGAGAAATGTTTCTTCATAGGATACCAAAGGAAACTGTTAGGTACACCTTCTATCACAGATCCGAAGGCAAGACATTCATTGCTAAGAATGGATCCTTTCTAGAGAAGGAGTTTCTCTCGAAAGAAGTGAGTGGGAGGAAAGTAGAACTTGATGAGGTAATAGTACCTGCTCCCTTATTAGAAAGTAGTTCATCACAGAAACCGGTTCCTGTGACGTCTACACCAATTAGTGAGGAAGTTAATGATGATGATCATGAAACTTAAGATCAAGTTGTTACTGAACCTCGTAGGTCAACCACAGTAAGATCTGCACCAGAGTGGTACCGTAATCCTGTTCTGTATGTTATGTTACTAGACCATGACGAACCTACGAACTATGAAGAAGCGATGGTGAGCCCAGATTCCGCAAAATGGCTTGAGGCCATGAAATCTGAGATGGGATCCATGTATGAGAACAAAGTGTATACTTTGGTTGACTTGCCCCATGATCGGCAAGCCATCAAGAATAAATGGATCTTCAAGAAGAAGACTGACGCTTACGGTAATATTTTTTTTTTGACTATATACTGCAAGGCAACATCCTCACAGTGCTTTATTAAGACTCAGCATAAAAGTCCAAGGTACAAGACAAGGGAAAAAAGGCAAGAACTAACTATCTAGGGTAAAGAGGCTAACCAGTCTAGAAGTTTATCTCTATATTTACATTTGATCCTATGAGTTAACAGAGTTAAATCATGTACAAAATTCCTTCTCCATGCTCTGAAACTTGGTGTCTCATTCCTGAAGATTTTGCCATTCCTTTGAGTCCAAATATTCCAGGTGGCAGTAAAAACCACTTCGGTGAAGAAGGGCAACCCAAACTCATCTCTAGCTGAAGAAGCCATGGAGTAGGTTGACTGATGAGGCTGAGTCTGCCAAGAAATCCCAAGATAGTTCCAAACTCTCTGACTGAAATTACAAGTGAAGATGAGATGAATTCTGCCTTCATGAGATTGGAATTGGCAAAGCACACAGGAATCATCCTGGATAATTCAGTGCCTGCGCTACATCATATCTCTTGTGTTGAGGCGGTCCATAAGAAGAAGCCATCCAAAGACTCTGATCTTGAGAGTGCAAGAGCATTTCCATATCCAGTTGAAAATTGGATCAACCACAATGCTAGAGAAAGAATAGTCATAATATATCTTAGTCTGGAATTGACCAGACTTAGATGGCCATCTACAAATGTCCTTACTGTTAGGATCAAGCTCAATAGGAAGGAGCATGGTCTGAAGTTGATCCAACTCCTGGAAAGCTTCGAGAGACAGAGGTAGATGGAAACTCTCAGTCAAATTAGGCAGGTCGAGGACATCCTTAACAGTGGCCAAGTCATCAATCACAAAGGAATGGAGTCTTGGAAACCAATCCTTAAGAGTAACAAGATTGCAAATGACGCTGACGATAATATTACTGTCTATAAAGCTCGACTTGTTGCAAAAGGTTTTCGACAAGTTCAAGGGATTGACTACGATGAGACCTTCTCACCCGTACCGATGCTTAAGTCTATCCGAATCATGTTAGCAATTGCCGCATTTTATGATTATGAAATTTGGCAAATGGATGTCAAAACTGCATTCCTGAATGGATTTCTGGAAGAAGAGTTGTATATGATGCAACCGGAAGGTTTTGTCGATCCAAAGGGAGCTAACAAAGTGTGCATGCTCCAACGATCCATTTATGGACTGGTGCAAGCCTCTCGGAGTTGGATTAAATGTTTTGATAGTGTGATCAAAGCATATGGTTTTATACAGACTTTTGGAGAAGCCTGTATTTACAATAAAGTGAGTGGGAGCTCTGTAGCATTTCTGATATTATATGCGGATGACATATTGTTGATTGGAAATGATATAGAATTTCTGGATAGCATAAAAGGATATTTGAATAAGAGTTTTTCAATGAAGGACCTCGGTGAAGCTGCTTACATATTGGGCATCAAGATCTATAGAGATAGATCGAGATGCTTAATTGGACTTTCACAAAGCACATACCTTGAAAAAGTTTTGAAGAAGTTCAAAATGGATCAAGCAAAGAAAGGGTTCTTGCCTATGTTACAAGGTGTGAAGTTGAGTAAGACTCAATGCCCGACCACTGCAGAAGATAGAGAGATAATGAAAGATGTTCCCTATGCTTCAGCCATAGGCTCTATCATGTATGCAATGATGTGTACCAGACCTGATGTGTGCCTTGCTATTAGTTTAGCAGGGAGGTACCAAAGTAATCCAGGAGTGGATCACTGGACAGCGGTCAAGAACATCCTGAAATACCTGAAAAGGATGAAGGATATGTTTCTCGTTTATGGAGGTGACAAAGAGCTCGTCGTAAATGGTTACATCGATGCAAGCTTTGACACTGATCCGGACGATTCTAAATCACAAACCGGATACGTGTTTTTATTGAACGGAGGAGCTGTCAGTTGGTGCAGTTCTAAACAAAGTGTCGTAGCAGGATCTACATGTGAAGCAGAGTACATAGCTTCTTCGGAAGCAGCAAATGAAGGAGTCTGGATGAAGGAGTTCATATCCGATCTAGGTGTCATACCAAGTACATCGGGTCCAATGAAAATCTTTTGTGACAATAGTGGTGCAAGTGCTTTGGCAAAGGAATCCAGATTTCACAAGAGAACCAAGCACATCAAGAGATGCTTCAACTCCATCCGGGATCAAGTCCAGGTGGGAGACATAGAGATTTGCAAGATACATACGGATCTGAATGTTGCAGACCCGTTGACTAAGCCTCTTCCACGAGCAAAACATGATCAGCACCAAGGCTCCATGGGTGTTAGAATCATTAGTGTGTAATCTAGATTATTGACTCTAGTGCAAGTGGGAGACTGAAGGAAATATGCCCTAGAGGAAATAATAAAGTTATTATTTATTTCCTTATATCATGATAAAAGTTTATTATTCATGCTAGAATTGTATTAACCGGAAACATGATACATGTGTGAATACATAGACAAACAGAGTGTCACTAGTATGCCTCTACTTGACTAGCTCGTTCATCAAAGATGGTTATGTTTCCTAGCCATAGACAAAGAGTTGTCATTTGATTAACCGGATAACATCATTAGGAGAATGATGTGATTGAATTGACCCATTCCGTTAGCTTAGCACTTGATCTTTTAGTATGTTGCTATTGCTTTCTTCATGACTTATACATGTTCCTATGACTATGAGATTATGCAACTCCCGTTTACCGGAGGAACACTTTGTGTGCTACCAAACGTCACAACGTAACCGGGTGATTATAAAGGTGCTCTACAGGTGTCTCCGAAGGGACTTGTTGGGTTGGCGTATTTCAAGATTAGGATTTGTCACTTCAATTGTCGGAGAGGTATCTTTGGGCCCACTCGGTAATACACATCACTTAAGCCTTGCAAGCATTGCAACTAATGAGTAAAGAGACATGCCGGTAATGAGATTGAACTAGGTATTGAGATACCGACGATCGAATCTCGGGCAAGTAACATACTGATGACAAAGGGAACAACGTATGTTGTTATGCAGTTTGACCGATAAAGATCTTTGTAGAATATGTAGGTGCCAATATGAGCATCCAGGTTCCGCTATTGGTTATTGACAGGAGACGTGTCTCGGTCATGTCAACATAGTTCTCAAACCCGTAGGGTCCGCACGCTTAAAGTTCGATGACAGTTATATTATGAGTTTATGTGTTTTGATGTACCGAAGGTAGTTCGGAGTCCCGGATGTGATCACGGATATGACGAGGAGTCTTGAAATGGTCGAGACGTAAATATCGATATATTGGTCGACTATATTTGGATACCGGAATGGTTCCGGGTGAGATCGGGGCACCGGGAGGTTATCGGAACCCCCCGGGAGGTATATGGGCCTTAATGGGCTTTAGTGGAAAGGAGGGGAAAGGGCCAAGGGAGGGGGCGCCCCCCTAAGCCCAATCTGAATTGGGAGGGGACTGGCCCCCCTTTCCTTCCTCCCTCTTTCCTCTTCCTTCCCTCTCCCTCTCCAAATAGGAAAAGGAGGAGTCCTACTCCCGGTGGGAGTAGGACTCCCTCCTTGGGCGCGCCTACTCCCCTTGGTTGGCCCTCTCCTCCCCCCTTTATATACGGAGGAGAGGGGTACCCCATAGAGACAACAATTGATCTCTTGGATCTTTTAGTCATGTGCGGTGCCCCTCTCCACCATAGTTCACCTCGATAATATCATAGCGGTGCTTAGGCGAAGCCCTGCGACAGTAGAACATCAACATTGTCACCACACCGTCGTGCTGACGGAACTCTCCCTCAAACCTCGGCCGGATCGGAGTTCGAGGGACGTCATCGAGTTGAATGTGTGCAGAACTTGGAGGTGCCGTGCGTTCGGTACTTGATCAGTCAGATCGTGAAGACGTACGACTACATCAACCGCTTTGTGCTAACGCTTCCGCTTTCGGTCTACAAGGGTACGTGGACACACTCTCCCCTCTCATTGTTATGCATCACCATGATCTTGCGTGTGCATAGGAAAATTTTGAAATAACTACGTTCCCCAACATGTTCTACCTTTAGCTCCTCGTTGGGTTCGACACTCTTACTTGTGGGTTATCACTCTGCTCTTGCTCTCGGTCCCCTGCCTGGTCTGCTCTTGCTCTTGCTCGCGCTGCTGCTCTCGCTCCTGCTCTTGCTTGCAATGCTGCTTCGATTTGGCTACACTTCAGTCGACTGAATCGACTTTTGGGTCAGTCAATTTTCAGGGGGTGGGGGGGGGGGGCTCGCCATAGTTAAGGAAGAACCAGCCGCAGCGAGGAGGGGGCTTGCTAGAGAGGTACCCCACTATCTAACTTAGGGTTCAGGGTGGGGGCGGTGGTCGCCGATGGTGGTGGGGGATTGCCGGAGAAAAATCTCGGCACGGGAGGGGGGGCCTAGAGGGATGGCCGGGGCGGCGGCGGACCGGCGGTGGGGAGTGATTTCGGGGCGGGCGGGGCGACGCACCGCCGGCCGCGGGCGGCGGGAGCGGCGGTTTAGTCGGTGATGTCAGTCGACTAATGCTGCTACACGACCAGCTGCCCTGGTTCTCGCACGCGCTGCTGCTACTGCTTTTCTTCTACTAGTACGTTTAGTTTCGACAGTAAAATTCAGTTTCGATAGCAAAATTCAGTTTCGAAAGTTAAGTTCAATTTTGACAGTTAAATTCAGTTTCGACATTTAAGTTCAGAGATGAGCAGCTGATGTATTTTATATCTAGCACTTTGTGGTTATGTATTTTATGTCATCTATTGGAGATGTTATTACAATTCCACTCAGGCTAACATTGTCTCTCTTGTCCTGCTTCAGCCTCAGCGTCGTACAACTCACTAGAGCTGCTCCAACGACGAAACCCTCCATCACAGCGAAGCAGTACCCCGGGCTCCATCTCAAGATGCCTAAGATGTTCCTCCCCTCCTCCGATAGCCAAGTCAGCCAGATCATCCTCACCAACCAACCCAATCACGCTGAGATCGACATGGCTTCGCTAAAGAGGTTGTACACTTGTTGCATCTCTTTTTTACTCTACATGTTATATATATTGTCCACTGAGCACATGTAGTAACGGGACATACGATTAGTTTCTCCTACTATATGAAAAGCACTAAGGTACCAAGCAACTTAGCTATCCGTGATGGACTCTCTTAAACGCCATCATTATTTATCTCTGCGCGTTTGAGCTGTGCATTTGCAGATGGGCCTGGGAGTTGAGCTAGTAGGGCAGTGGCCTGGGTCCAAAGTAGTAGAAGTAGCACAAAAACATTTTTTGAGTGTAGGATTTTCCTTTCTCAAGCCCGCCTACTAGAATCGCCAGTGCTTGAAAGGAAAAGTGAAGGAAAAACATAGGAATTGGAAAGTTTCCTATGGTACTACTATTCATGCATTTGGTTCAAAGGAATGGAGCAACGGAAAACTATAGGATTTGTTCCTTTAGTGTCTCTTTGAAAGAAAAACCGTAGGAATTTTAATATCCACTTGTCCTCCTTTTCAAATTCCTATTCATGAAGCACAAGACTAAGAGATAGTAACATGATAGCATTATAACCGTACATTTTCTTGTGGTTTGACTTAATCTCACCGTACTTCTTTGCATCCTATGATCTTCCAATTCTTGTGAACCAAACACCCAGATTCGCAGAAATCCTTTGTTTTTAAATTCTCTATTTTGCAAGTGCATTTATATCTTATTACTGTGTATTTCCTATCCCTGCGTTGTTAGAGTCCTCCAATTCAAACGAGCCCTTACAGAATTACTTCTCTTACAGATAGTTGTCAAAGAAAACCTTGTGCGGTTTGTCCCGCTCCTACTACGCCGTCGTCCACCCCAGCTCAGCTGCTCCAACGACAGAAGGGTCCAGCACAGCAGGGATCCGGCCTCCAGACTGTCTTTCACCGCCTCAGATCTTCTTCCCCGCCACGGGCAGCCATGACAACTGCATTACCATCATCAACCGAGCAGATGACCTCAAGGACTACACGGGTCCGCAAGATAGGTCGCACTCTTTCGTGTCTTCTTACGTTATGCATCGCTTAATATTACATGCTACTTTATCATCCCGTTCACTGATTAGACTCTGAGTCAGCTCCAAACTAATGCTCAAACTTGAGTTTTTAAATGGTTGTGGGTTACATATCGGGGCCGCAATCAATAGTATCTATCTACCATCTGGTTAATCTCTGCTGTCTACTATGAGTTTCATGTTGGGAGGGAAACAAACTGTAAAGAAGCCATTATCTGTATTTTTTAACTGAAGACATTATCTGCCTGCTATCATTGGTTTTGGGTCTATCCACAGGTTGCTACCATCACTCTGGATTTCTGCATGCACTCCTTACATAATCTCACTATGTTTTATTCCTATGCATGTCAGTTATTGTACACAATGGAACTAAACATGTAGACCAAAAGAGATGAGCCTTGCGTGGCAATAAAATTTCATGCAGACGACTCCATGGTAGGCGCAAAGGCAGCCCCCCTCCACCCATTTCGCATTGTAATTGAGAGGAAGATATCTGTTCTGAGGCGGATTTAGAAGGAGAAGACCACTCCTATTTACCCCTTGAGGTCTTCGCTCTAACTTGGCATGCTGATGTTGGTTATATCATGCATATGGTGCCTTGCATTGCTTACTTTATACATCAAATATGTCATCTGCTTAGTTTAGACATGCTTTGTGTGAATGCCATCTGTTTAGTTTATTCATCGTTTATGTGAATTATGCAACGCCATTTTGTTTAGCCAGGCATCATATATGTGAATTTTGCAATGCCATCCTGCTTAGCCAGTCATCTTATATGTGAATTATATCAGGCCATCCTTTTTTCATTACGTATTACATTTGTCAACAATGTTAGTACATTCAACTACTCTTCGTGTGCATCAGCCATTTGACACAGTGATGGAAAATTCTAGAGTGAAAACAAGGTCTTCAGAGCAGACTATGCTATCTAATGAAGCGCATATCTCGCTGGTTACGGATAGCTCCTGAGAGGAGGATTCAGAGACAGATGACCAGTCCTGTCCCCCCCCCCCCCCGAGGTGTATTCTCTAACTTGGCAGGGTTATGTTGCTCATATCGTGCGTATGGTGTCTTGCATTGCTATGTAATTTGATTAGTTTAGACATGCTTTGTGTGAATGCCACATGTTTAGTGTCTAATTTCCATATATGTGAATTATGCATTGCCATTTTGTTGCAAGACATTATATATGTGAATTATGTAATATATCTTGTTGCAAAGGCATTATATATGTGAATTATGCAATGCCATGCTGTTTAGCCAATCATCATGTATGTGAATTATATCAAGCTATCATTTTTTTTGTATTATGTGTTCCATTTGTCGACAACGTTTGTATATTCAACTACTCTTCCTGTGCATCAGCCATTTGAAGCGGTGATGGAAGTATCTGGAGTGAAAACAAGGTATTCAGAGCAGATAATGCTACCTGCTGAATGATAGGTCCATTTTCCATCATGCTTTTATATCAATATTTATTGCATTATGGGCTATTATTACACATTATGTCACAATACTTATGCCTTTTCTCTCTTATTTTACAAGGTTTACATGAAGAGGGAGAATGCCGCCAGCTGGAATTCTAGGCTGGAAAAGGAGAAAATAATAGAGACCTATACTTCACAACTCTAGAAGTCCTGAAACTCCACGAAAGTGATTTTTTGAATATATTAAAAATATTGGGCGAAGAAAGCACCAGAGGGGAGCCAGCCATCGTCCATGAGGGTGGGGGGCACGCCCCCTGCCTCGTGGGCCACCTGGCAAGCCCCCGATGCCCATCTTTTGGTATAAGGTGCCTTTTGCCATGGAAAAAAAAATAAGGATGAAGCTTTCGGGACGAAGCGCCGCCGTCTCGAGGTGGAACCTTGGCGGAACCAATCTAGGGCTCCGGCGGAGCTGTTCTGCAGGGGAAACATCCCTCCAGAAGGGGGAAATCGTCACCATTGTCGTCACGATCGATCCTCTCATCGGGATGGGGTCAATCTCCATCAACACCTTTACCAACACCATCTCCTCTCAACCCTATTTCATCTCTTGTATCCAATCTTTGTCTCAAAACCTCAGATTGGTACCTGTGGGTTGCTAGTAGTGTTGATTACTCCTTGTAGTTGATGCTAGTCGGTTTATTCGGTGGAAGATTATAATTTCAGATCCTTTATGCATATTAATAACCCTCTGATTATGAACATGAATATGATTTGTGAGTAGTTACATTTGTTCCTGAGGACATGGGAGAAGTCTTTTTATAAGTAGTCATGTGAATTTGGTATTCGTTCGATATTTTGATGAGATGTATGTTGTCTTTCCTCTAGTGGTGTTATGTGAACGTCGACTACATGAAACTTCACTATTGTTTGGGCCTAGGGGTAGGCATTGGGAAGTAATAAGTAGATGATGGGTTTCTACAGTGAAAGAAGCTTAAACCCTAGTTTATGCGTTGCTTCGTAAGGGGCTGATTTGGATCCATATGTTTCATGCTATGGTTAGGTTTACCTTAATTCTTCTTTCATAGTTGCGGATACTTGCGAGAGGGGTTAATCATAAGTGGGATGCTTGTACAAGGAAGGGCAGTACCCAAGCACCGGTCCACCCACATATCAAATTATCAAAGTAACGAACGCGAATCATATGAGCATGATGAAAACTAGCTTGACGATAATTCCCATGTGTCCTCGGGAGCGCTTTACTTTATATACGAGTTTGTGCAGGTTTGTCCTTTGCTACAAAAAGGATTGGGCCACCTTGCTGCATCTTGTTTAGTTTATTACTTGTTACTCGGTACGAATTACCTTATCACAAAACTATCTGTTACTGATAATTTCAGTGCTTACAGAGAATACCTTACTTAAAACCGCTTGCCATTTCCTTCTGCTCCTCGTTGGGTTCGACACTCTTACTTATCGAAAGGACTATGATAGATCCCCTATACTTGTGGGTCATCAAGACTCTTTTCTGGCGCCGTTGCCGGGGAGTGAAGCGCCTTTGGTAGGGAAAAATTTATATAGTGTGCTGAAATTTACTATCACTTGTTACTATGGAAACAATCCTTTGAGGGGCTTGTTCGGGGTATCTTCACCCCAACAAGAAGAGCAAAGAGTTGCTCCTCAACCTACTGAAAATGTTTACTTTGAAATTCCTTCAGGTATGATAGATAAACTGCTAGCTAATCCTTTTACAGGAGATGGAACATTACATCCCGATATGCACCTAGTCTATGTGGATGAAGTTTGTGGATTATTTAAGCTTGCAGGTATGCACGAGGATGTTATCAAGATGAAGGTATTCCCTTTATCTTTGAAGGGAAAGACATTGACATGGTTTTGGCTATGTGATGATATTGGATCTTGGAACTACAACCGATTGAAATTGGAATTCATCAGAAGTTTTGTCCTATGCATCTGGTTCATCGTGATCGTAATTATATATATAATTTGTGGCCTCGCGAAGGAGAAAGCATCACTTAAGCTTGGGGGAGGCTTAAGTCAATGTTATATTCATGCCCCAATCATGCGCTCCCAAAACAAATTATTATTCAAAATTTCTATGCTCGGCTTTCTCTGAATAATCGCTCCATGCTCGATACTTCTTGTACTGGATCTTTTATGATGAATACTATTGAATTCAGATGGGATTTATTGGAAAGAATTAAACACAACTCTGAAGATTGGGAACTCGATGAAGGTAATGAGTCAGGTATAACACCTAAGTTTTATTGTGTTAAATATTTCATGGATACCGATGCTTGTCGTGAATTTAGCACTAAATATGGACTTGACTCTGAGATAGTAGCTTCTTTCTGTGAATCGTTTGCTAGTCATGTTGATCTCCCTAATGATAAGTGGGTTAAATATCATCCTCCCATTGAATTAAAAGAAGTTGAAACAATTAAAGTTGAAGAAAAGACTATCACTTATAATGTTGGTCCTATTGTTCGTACCGCTTATTTTGAGAAACCACCTTTTCCTGTTAGAATAAAGGATCATGCTAAAGCTTCGACTTTGGTTCATAAGAGTAATAGTAGAACACCTACACCATCTGAGCAAATTAAAGTTGAACCTAGTATTGCTATGGTTAAGGATCTCTTGGTCGACAATATTGATGGGCATGTTATTTACTTCTGTGATGAAGCTGCTAGAATTGTTAGACCCGATACTAAAGATAAACATGGACCTGTTGTTGGCATGCCTGTTGCTTCTGTTAAAATAGGAGATCACTGTTATCATGGCTTATGTGACATGGGTGCTAGTGCGAGTGCAATACCTCATTCCTTATATAAATAAATTATGCATGATATTGCACCTGCTGAGATAGAAGATATTGATGTTACTATTAAGCTTGCCAATAGAGATACTATTTCACCAATTGGGATTGTTAGAGATGTTGAAGTCTTGTGTGGGAAAGTTAAATATCCTACTGATTTTCTTGTTCTTGGTTCCCCACAAGATGACTTTTGTCCCATTATATTTGGTAGACCCTTCATGAATACTGTTAATGCTAAGATAGACTGCAAAAAGGATATTGTTTCTGTTGGTTTAGGGGATATGTCTCAGGATTTTAATTTTACTAAATGTCGTAGACAACCCCATGATAAAGAATTGCCTAGTAAGGATGAAATTATTGGTCTTGCTTCTATTGTCATGCCTCCTAATGATCCTTTAGAACAATATTTGCTAGATCATGAAAATGGTATGTTTATGAATGAAAGAAGGGAAATAGATGAAATATTCTTTAAACAGGGGCCTATTTTGAAACACAACTTGCCTGTTGAAATTCTAGGGGATCCTCCTCCACCCAAGGGCGATCCCGTATTTGAGCTTAAACCATTACTTGATACTCTTAAATATGCTTATCTTGATGAAAAGAAGATATATCATGTTATTATTAGTGCTAACCTTTCAGAGCAGGAAGAAGAGAAATTATTGAAAACTCTAAAGAAGCACCGTGCTGCTATTGGATATACTCTTGATGATCTTAAGGGCATTAGTCCCACCCTATGCCAACATAAAATAAAATTGGAGAAAGACGCTAAACCGGTTGTTGATCACCAACGACGGTTAAATCCTAAGATGAAAGAAGTGGTAAGGAATGAAATACTAAAGCTTCTAGAGGCAAGTATAATTTATCCTATTGCTGATAGTCATTGGGTAAGTCATGTCCATTGTGTCCTAAGAAGGGAGGCATTACTATTGTTCCTAATGATAAAGATGAATTGATCCCACAAAGAATTGTTACAGGTTATAGAATGGTAATTGATTTCCGCAAATTAAATAAAGCTACTAGAAAGGATCATTACCCTTTGCTTTTATTGATCAAATGCTAGAAAGATTATCCAAACATACACATTTTTTCTTTCTAGATGGTTATTCGGGTTTCTCTCAAATACCCGTGTCGAAAGAGGATTAGGAAAAGACCACTTTTACTACCCCTTTCGGTACCTTTGCTTATAGATGTATGCCTTTTGGTTTATGTAATGCACCTGCTACCTTTCAAAGATGTATGACTACTATATTCTCTCACTTCTGTGAAAATATTTTTGAGGTTTTCATGGATGATTTCTCCATGTATGGAACTTCTCTTGATTATTGCTTAAGCAACCTTGATCGAGTTTTGCAGAGATGTGAAGAAACTAATCTTGTCTTAAATTTGGAGAAGTGCCACTTTATGGTTAATGAAGGTATTGTTTTGGGACATAAAGTTTCTGAAAGAGGTATTGAAGTTGATAAAGCTAAAGTTGATGCTATTGAAAAGATGTCATGTCCTAAGGACAGTAAAGGTATAAGAAGTTTCCTTGGTCATGCCGGTTTTTATAGGAGGTTCATTAAAGACTTCTCTAAAATTTCTAGGCCTTTGACTAATCTCTTACAAAAAGATGTTGCTTTTGTCTTTGACAATGATTGTATAGAAGCATTTGAAATACTTAAGAAAGCCTTGATCTCTGCACCCATTGTTCAGCCACCTGATTGGAATTTACCCTTCGAAATTATGTGTGATGCTAATGATTATGCTGTAGGTGATGTTCTAGGACAAATAGTTGATAAGAAATTAAATGTCATCCAATATGCTAGTAAAACTCTAGACAGTGCCCTGAGAAATTATGCTACTACTGAAAAAGAATTTTTAGAAGTTGTATTTGCTTGTGATAAGTTCATACCTTATATTGTTGATTCTAAAGTAACTATTCGCACTGATCATGCTGCTATTAAATATCTTATGGAAAAGAAAGATGCTAACCCTAGACTTATTTGATGGGTTATCTTGCTACAAGAATTTGATTTGCATATTATTGATAGCAAGGGAGCTAAGAACCCCGTTGTAGACAACTTGTCTAGGTTAGAGAATGTTCTTGATGACCCACTACCTATAGATGATTGCTTTCCTGATGAACAATTAGCTGTCATAAATGCTTCTCGTACTTCTCCATGGTATGTTGATTATGCTAATTACATTGTTGCTAAATTTATACCACCTAGTTTCACGTATCAGCAAAAGAAAAAGTGTTTCTATGATTTAAGACATTACTTCTGGGATGACCCACACCTTTATAAAGAAGGAATAGATGGTGTTATTAGACATTGTGTACCTGAGTATGAACAGGAACAGATCCTACGGAAGTGTCACTCTGAGGCTTATGGAGGACACCACGCTGGTTTTTATTGGCCTACTCTCTTCAAGGATGCCCGTAAGTTTGTCTTGTCTTGTGATGAATGTCAAAGAATTGGTAATATCAGCAGACTACAAGAAATTCCTATGAATTATTCACTTGTTATTGAACCATTTGATGTTTGGGGCTTTGATTATATGGGACCGTTTCCTTCCTCTAATGGGTATACACACATTTTAGTTGATTTCATTACATTACTAAGTGGGTAGAAGCTATTACAACTAGTAGTGCTGATCATAACACATCTATTAAGATGCTTAAAAAGTTATTTTTCCGAGGTTTGGAGTCCCTAGATATTTAATGACTGATGGTGGTTCACATTTTATTCATGGTGCGTTTCGTAAAATGCTTGCTAAGTATGATGTTAATCATAGAATTGCATCTCCATATCACCCACAGTCTAGTGGTCAAGTAGAGCTGAGTAATAGAGAGCTTAAATTAATTTTGCAAAAATATTGTTAAAAGGTCTAGAAAGAATTGGTTCAATAAACTTGATGATGCATTATGGGCCTATAGAACTACATATAAAAAATCCTATGGGTATGTCTTCGTATAAAATGGTTTATGGAAAAGCATGTCACTTACCTCTCGAACTAGAACATAAGGCATATTGGGCCATTAAAGAGCTTAATTATGATTTTGAAGTTTCCGGTGAAAGAGACCATTTGACATTAACTCACTTGATGAGTGGAGAACCCAAGCCTATGATAATGCCAAACTATTTAAGGAAAAGGTTAAAAGATGGCATGACAAAAGGATACAAAAGCATGAGTTCAATGTAGGTGAATATGTTTTGTTATACAACTCTCGCTTAAGATTTTTTTGCACGAAAACACCTCTCTAAATGGGAAGGGTCTAACGTTATCGAGGAGGTCTATCGTTCCGGTGCCATAAAAATCAACAACTTCGAAGGCACAAATCCGAAGGTGGTGAACGATCAAAAAATCAAACATTATATCTTAGGTAATCCCATAAATGTTGAAACCAATGTTATTAATACCGTAACCTCGGAGGAGTACATAAAGGACACTTGCAGAACATTTCAGACTCTTAAAGGGAATAGGTATGTGGTACGGTAAGTAAACCGACTCCAAAACAGTTCTAATAGCAATTTCTCTCCGTTTTGGAATATTTAAGAAAATAGGAAAATAAGAAGTAGTCCGGAAAGTACACGAGGAATCCACGAGGGTGGAGGGCGCGCCCTACCCCTTGGGCGCGCCCCTGCCTCGTGGGCACCTCGTGTGCCCTCCGGACTCCGTTTTCTTGAACGATACTTCTTTTGGTTAGTAAAAATTCATTATATAATCTCCCGAAGGTTTTGACCTCCGTACCACGCAAATCTCCTGCTTTTGTTTTGAGATGTTTTTTTGACAGATCTAGATCACCATGATGTCTTCAAGCGCCCCCAAGGACAAGTTTTTTGAGAGGGTCATCAACCCCTACCTCGCGCAGGTGCTGCAACACCCTCAAACCACTAAGTTGCGTGAGGGGGTGCTGCAGATCCGTGATGTTCAGGGACCAAGGAGGACCAGAAGCGTGGAGACAAGACTCGAAGCAATGGAGCAACAAGTTTTCAAGTGCCAGGGGATGGTGGAACGCGGACTCGACGCCAACCACATGATGATCATGGAGTTCACCAACAACAACAAGATGGATGCCAAGAACATTGGGGACACCATCTTCAAGCTTCATGAGAAAATCGAGCACCTCCAAGCCCATATCTATGACCTGCAAAACCAAAACTGTGAGTATGAATATAGATTCAAGAGGATGAGTTTGGCTACAGTTTTGATGATCCCAGAGACTCGATCATCCTTCTATGACGGTGAACCTATGCCTTGGAAGATGGATGACAAGCCTACATCATCAACAACTCCATCATCACTACCACCAAAAGAGACATAAATACATGGGTATGGGCACTCCCCTTGGAAACTGCCAAGCTTGGGGGAGTGCTCGGGTATCGTATCACCATCACAATTCTATCTTAATGTTTTTCTTAGTTCGATCCTTTTGGTTATATCTTGATCTAGTAGAATAAAGTTTAGTATGATCTAGCTTTGAGTTTTAGTATTGATCCTTATCTATGTAATTGAGTCCGTGAGCTATATATAATAAAGATTAGTTTTGAGTGAAGAGCTTGGTTATCTTGCTATAATCTTGAGAAAAAGGAGAAAGAATAAAAATAAATAAAGAGATCATATTGATCTTATGGGGAGTAATGACTTCATATATAAAGAGTATGATGAATAAAAGTTGTTGAGAGTTGACAAACATAGTTTTGGTCATCATTGCAATTAATAGGAAGTAATAAAGAAAGAGAGGTTTTCACATATAAATATACTATCTTGGACATCTTTTATGATTGTGAGCACTCATTAAAATATGACATGCTAAAAAGTTGATGTTGGACAAGGAAGACAACGTAATGGGATATGCTTTCTTATATCCGAAATAAATTATATTGTCATGGATCATCCAACATGTTGAGGTTGCCTTTCCCCCTCATGCTAGCCAAATTCTTTGCACCAAGTAGAGATACTATTTGTGCTTCCAAATATCCTTGAACCCAGTTTTGCCATGAGAGTCCACCATATCTACCTATGGATTGAGTAAGATCCTTCAAGTAAGTTGTCATTATTGCAAGCAATAAAAGTTGGTCTCTAAATATGTATGATCTATTAGTGTGGAGAAAATAAGCTTTATACAATCTTGTGATATGGAAGAAATAAAAGCGACGAACTGCATAAAGGTCCCTATCATAAGTGGCAATATAAAGTGATGTTCTTTTGCATTAAGATTTTGTACATCCAACCATAAAAGCACATGACAGCCTGTGCTTCCCTCTGCGAAGGGCCTATCTTTTATTTTTGTCTTATAACTTATACAAAAGTCATGGTGATATTCACCTTTCCTTTTTACATTTTATCCTTTGGCAAGCACTATGTGTTGGAAAGATCCTGATATATATATATAGGTAATTGGATGTGGGTTTTCATAAACTATTATTGTTGACATTACCCTTGAGGTAAAAGGTTGGGAGGCAAAACTATAAGCCCCAATCTTTCTCTCTAAGTCCGATTAAAACTTCATACCCATAAGTATTGCATGAGTGTTAGCAATTGCGAAAGACTAAATGATAGGTGAGTATGTGGACTTGCTGAAAATCTCTTATATTGACTCTTTCCGATGTTATGATAAATTGCAATCGCTTGAACGACTGAGATTATAGTTTGCTAGTTTTCAATGAAGTTTCTGATTCATACTTTACATTGTGAATAGATTGTTACTTTAGCATAAGAAATCATGTGACAATATATATATATATTGATGTTCTAAGAATGATCATGATGCCCTCATGTTCGTATTTTATTTTATCGACACCTCTATCTGCAAACATGTGGACATATTTTTTGATATCGGCTTCCGCTTGAGGACAAGCGAGGTCTAAGCTTGGGGGAGTTGATATGTCCATTTTGCATCACGATTTTATATCGATATTTATTGCATTATGGGATGTTATTACACATTATGTCACAATACTTCTGCCTTTTCTCTCTTATTTTACAAGGTTTACATGAAGAGGGAGAATATCGGCAGCTGGAATTCTGGGCTGGAAAAGGAGCAAATATTAGAGACCTATTCTGCACAACTCCAAAAGTCCTAAAACTCCACGAAAGTCAGTTTTGGAATATATTAAAAAAATTGGGCAAATAAAGCACTAGAGGGGAGCCAACCAACATACACGAGGGTGGGGGCACGCCCCCTGCCTTGTGGGCCACCTGGTAGGCCCCCGATGCCCATCTTTTGGTATAAGGTGTCTTTTGCCCTGGAAAAAAATAAGGAGGAAGCTTTCGAGACGAAGCGCCACTGTCTCGAGGCGAAACCTTGGCAGAATCAATCTAGGGCTCCGGCGGAGCTGTTCTGCCAGGGAAACATCCCTCCGGGAGGGGGATCGTCACCATCGTCATCACCGTCGATACTCTCATCGGGAGGGGGTCAATTTGCTTCAACATCTTCACCAGCACCATCTCCTCTCAAACCCTAGTTCATCTGTTGTATCCGGTCTTTGTCTCAAAACCTCAGATTGGTACCCGTGGGTTGCTAGTAGCGTTGATTACTCCTTGTAGTTGATGCTAGTTGGTTTATTCGGTGGAAGATTATAAGTTCAGATCCTGTATGCATATTAATACCCCTCTAATTATGAACATGAATATGATTTGTCAGTAGTTACGTTTGTTCCTGAGGACATGGGAGAAGTCTTGTTATAAGTAGTCATGTGAATTTGGTATTCGTTCCATATTTCGATGAGATGTATGTTGTCTTTCCTCTAGTGGTGTTATGTGAATGTCGACTACATGACACTTCACCATTGTTTGGGCCTAGGGGAAGGCATTGGGAGGTAATAAGTAGATGATGGGTTGCTAGAGTGATAGAAGCTTAAACCCTAGTTAATGCGTTGCTTCGTAAGGGGCTGATTTGGATCCATATGTTTCATGCTATGGTTAGGTTTACCTTAATTCTTCTTTCGTAGTTGCGGATGCTTGCAAAAGGGGTTTATCATAAGTGGGATGCTTGTCCAAGGAAGGGAAGTACCCAAGCACCGGTCCACCTACACATCAAATTATCAAAGAAACGAACGTGAATCATATGAGCATGATGAAAATTAGCTTGACCATAATTCTCATGTGTCCTAGGGAGCGCTTTCCTTTATATAAGAGTTTGTCCAGGCTTGTCCTTTTCTACAAAAAGGATTGGGCCACCTTGCTGCACCTTGTTTACTTTTATTACTTGTTACTCGTTATGAATTACCTTATCACCAAACTATCTGTTACCGATAATTTCAGTGCTTTCAGAGAATACCTTACTAAAAACTGCTTGTCATTTCCTTCTACCCCTCGTTGGGTTCGACACTCTTACTTATCGAATGGACTACATTAGATCCCCTATACTTGTGTGTCATCTATGAAGCAGACATCTTGCTGGTTACAGAGAGCTCCTCAGAGGAGGATTCAGAGACTGATGACCAGTCCTATTTCCCCCCTGAGGTCTATGCTCAAACTTGGCAGGGTTATATTACCCATGTCATGCATGTTGTCTTGCATTGCTTATTTTTTACATCATATATGGATTGCCATCTGCTTACTTGATTACTATATAAATCATTATATTTGAATTATATCATGCCATCATGTTTACATACACAACATCTATCTGAATTATGGCATGGCAACCCATTTAATAAAGACATCATATAGTTATATCATCTCATCCTGTTTAGTGTTATAGTCATCATATTTTGAATTATGTCTTTCTATCCATGAAATATCATGCTACCATGTTTCCATAGGTGGCATGTATGTGAATTATGGCATGCCAACCTATTTAATAAACACATTATATAGTTATATCATGTCATCCTGTTTAGATAGTCATCATATTCTGAACTATGCCTTTCCATATTTTTTAGTTAGCTGTCATAATGTGAAATTGTGTCATGCTATCCTGTTTAGTTAGCCATCATATATGTGAAATCGTGTCATGCTATCCTGTTTGGTTAGACAACATAAATGTGAATTATTTCATGCCCTCTTTTATTCCCCACTATCCATTGCACCTGTCTATCATACAATGTTTGTACATTCAAGTACTTTTCTTGTTTATCAGCCATTTGAATTGGAGAGGGTGATGGCAGTATCTAAGGGAGTAACAACACGGTCTTCAGAAAAGATAGTGCTACCAGTTGATGCAGATAGAACCACGGTTGTACTTGCCCAAGAACCAGCCCCACCACACATAACCCAGATTCCCGCAGATTGTACCCCTACCCAGTTGGACAGAGAACTAGATACACCCCTTCTAACCCCAACACCACCATATAGTAACCTAGTTCTAGTTGACACAACATCATCTCCACCACAGAGCACCCAAACACGAGCAATTAGTAAGGGAACTGCAGTGTCCAAAAACGAGGACCACCACTCCGAATCCCAACTCAATGCTTAAAGGAGAAGAAGAGTTGTTCTCAGGTCAGGTTCTGTAGGTATGGTTCATACTCCTTTGCTCTTGCATCACTATATTTACTCATACCAACTATTTTCAAATTTGAAGGATGGAATTGAAACTCCAATGGTGCAACAGGTATGTTTTAAACCTGTTTCTTTAACTGGTTTGCTGTTGTAACTTGCTCTATGTTGATTTCAGTTTCAATTGAATAAACAGTTATGTTCTCATGTCATGCACATTACAAGTGTTGTTATTGCTCTATTGTTTCCCACACTTATATTCTATCTATTCTGCTTTGTCTTGAACAAATATTATTTTAACTATGTCTCTATCTTGATTTGGCAACAAAAACTAGAATGATATAGACCATAAAGTGACCATGGTACATAGATACATGTTTGTTTTATGCTGTTATCCTCCACTTTACTACTGAACTGATTTGCCAAAATGAGTTTCCTATACAACATGGTAAACTTGTGATGTGTCTGCTTGTTTGTCTTTTAGAATGCGGACAAAATATTGGAGAACAGTACCCCGTTATGCAATGGTAAAGGAAGTTCTGCAGATAAGGTTCAAGATAGTGAGACATCCCTGTCGATCTCCAAGAAAGCTGATAAAAACTATCTTGACGACAGTGAGAGAACCCAAAAGTCCTGTCTTGATGTAGTTTTCTAGTTACTAGCCACTACTGCTGGCACAAGTTCTTCGAACTCGCTGCCTGAATCAGTTCGTTTTCTTGAGTCTCAAGTTCAAATTGAAAGACATCGATCAGATGTGCTGCGACAGGAAGCTGAAGGACAAAGAAGTCCTTGCAGAATTCAGATGCATATTTTCTGGTGCAACCGCAAGCGGGTGCAACAACAAGCGGTGGAGGATTTAAGCGCCAAACAAGAGAAAGTTACTAAGCTTGCAAAGCATCTTGCCAGCATTATGGGTACCGAGGATATTGTTTCTTGAGCTCTTCTGAAGTGGTTTCAGTTCTGGACTTGTTTTGCTGTCGCGTTTATTTGCACTGGTCGCCAACTTTGACAACCAGTGTATATGATATGCTGCTTTGTTCCCTATATTTGCACTGGTGGCGAACTTTGATGCCTAGTGGATGTAATATGTGTAATAGCCATGATAGCCTACCGTAAGTTGCTTGCTTATTTATTTCCTTGTTGTCTTGTTTATTTGTTTGCTTGTAGTTAGTGTAGTTATTTTCCGGGGGTTGCTAGTGGCCGCACTAACCTATTTTTTTAAACTAGGCCACAATAACCATGGGCTACATATTTGCTGTAGTTACCATGGGCCTCGTACGGGCCATAGAAACAATGTGCCTTCTACGTGCCATAGCATCAATGGGCCTTCTACGGGCCGTATGATCGATAGGCCATACATGGGCCAATAATAGACCGCATTATGGGCCGTAAACGGGCTATATCTGGAATCGTCTATTCATGGGCCGTAAACGGGCTAGATTTGGAATCATTCGTTCATGGGCCGACAATAACGGGCCATCATTAATCGGCCATTTTTTATGATGCTACGAAAACGTCCCAACGGATTAACGGGCCGCAAACGGGGCGATTGTAACCACAGGCTGAATTTGGCCCACAAGCAGAAAAGGCCAGTAACGGGCTGTAAGTAAACAAATGCTGGAAATTAGCCCAAGAATAAATGGGCCCTGAGAAGGCCGAAAGATAACACGGGTTGGAAACGGCCCAATGGAATAATGTATTAAGCGGTACACTGTTCATTGCGGGCCAGATTCACCACGGGCCGTTAATGGGCCAAGAGTTACAAATGGCCTTGTATGGGCCGAAAGACATGATGTGCCATACATGGGCCGGAAGTTACAACGAGCTGGAATCAAATTGGATGGCCCACATGAAGCTACTGGGCTTAATTCCGATAGGCCGTAACCGGCCTTGAGTTAGCGGGCCGTAAATGGGCTATATATGAACAAGCCATTAATAGGCTTTTCATGGGTCGGCCCATTACCTTTTGACAAAGTCAAACGGGCCGGCCTTTTCACCAGAATGGGCCTCTATTGGGCCGTGCCACGTGTCGACGTATCATAGGCGCCTCCTGTCCAATGAATGGATGACATATGTCCCAACGGTGAGCCAACACGTGTTTCCTCCGGCCAATGAGAATATTACATGTGGAAAATCCTCATTGGTCCGGGCTGTTAACGGGTTATCGGATCCAAAACCGGACCCAATAGCTTAACAGTGACCCGTTATGGTGGATTCCACGTGTCGGTCACCCTTGACGAAAGCACTTCCATGACGCGTCATTTATCGTCATGGAAGTGGACACTTCCGTGATGATAATTTTGGTAATGTCATGGAACACTTCTACGACAGCACAGGTATGACTATCTTGATTCTATCATAAAATCGTCATGGATGTACATGCAAGACAGAAAACGTGACCGACTGTGACAAACACGTATCATCACAGAAGTGTATTTTTTTTGTAGTGAACTACAGCCTCATGGGGTCCATGGTGCCGGTGAAGGCCCACATTGGGAGAGAATGATGCTGGAGCAGAGCGATGCGCCACCAGATGAACTCCTTCACCACCATCGGTGCCGTCACCTCGGCCTTCATCAACCTGGTCAGCCGGGAATAGACATGGGCGAGCCATTGGTCGACAAGCTTCATGTGCCCCCAGCCGGAGCTGGGTACGGTCGGCACTCGCGGGAGTAGGAGCAAGGGGTTGAGCACGCTGGCGTCCACATCCACCCACCGTTTCCGGAACCCCGTCACATTTGGCGAAAGCTCGAAGTCGATGCCCCAGCCAGCCGTTACCGCTACGGCATGGAAGGCCACGCACCCTAAGCGCTGGCGTGCGTCAACTAGATGAAGCGAGAAGAAATGGCAAAATAGGGCTATGGAAGGGGCGATTCCCACCATAGGCTCACAAAGGAAGGCGAAGACGGCAAGGAGGATGATGGATTGGGGTCCAGATGTAGCGCCTGGACTTGGTAATGCGAGAGTATAGCATTGAAGAAATCAGAAAACAGGGGGGATCAGGCTAGTAAGGAGGGCATGAAGATGGATGGGGAACTCGGTGGCCTCCATGTCGATCTTGGCCCAAGAAGCGGGCCAAGCCACCGTTGCCTTCCACTCATTGGAATCGGTGGCAAGGGCCAGACGGACCTTGGCCAATCCATCTTGATTGATCACCATCGACAGCTGGAGGGCAGGCTCCAAGACTGGCTGGGATTCGGTCGGAGCGCATGTCTTCCCCTTCTTCTTCCACCGCGGGGCCATGGCGGCAAGAGAGGGCCGGTGCCGGCGTTGAATCTGGGAGAGAAGCCGCGGTGTCTAAGGAAGGTGGAGGAGCCAAGGGCGAGCACGACAAGAAATGAAGGCGGAGCTGCGTTGGCAACGGGCGGCCGCCGCACCGGGCATATATCAAGGCTGCATGGGGAAGTGGGGATACCCACGTCTCGTCAATCGCCACACGTCAACCGAGGCCACAGGCAGTTAGGGCCCATGGCGCTCCACACTTGCCCTTTAGCTTCGCCTTGAAGCCAAGTTCGAGCGCACCTTAGGCCATGGGGCTACTGTCGGTGTTCTAGGAACGGGGGCACCCAGACTTGCCTACCTGTGGCCCGTGGCGTGGCTCCATCGACAGCCCGGTACGACCCAGCTCTAGCATCAACAACTCAAGACCCTCGCGAGGGGCCAAGCCTCGCGAGGCAGACAACATCAAGACCTCCACGAGGAGCAGTCTCTCTAGGTTGGCTCCCGAGGAGTGCAGATTTCTATGCAAGGCTCACCTCGCGAGGTCCAGATGACATTAGCCATGACAACCAAGGCCAGCAGGGCGCCAGCGGGCGTAGAGTACCAGTTTCCTCTTTTGTGCTAAGGAGGCAAGCGCAGGTGTGGAGTTCTGAGGAATCAGCCAAAGGTTTCCATTCTGGTGCAACAAGACCAAGACCACTAGGATGGTAGGATGAAGGTCATCGCCGAGCCCACCCTGGCATCACGACTAGAGGCTTTTGTAGGCTAAAACTACTTTTGTCAGGATAGCATGTACTAGTTTTCTCCCTTTGAATTTGGCTGTTGTGGGATCCTTTCCTGCCTTCATTTGGGAAGAGGACCAAGACCACTATAAATGGGACTTAGCCACCAACATAGAGGGGGACGGATCATTCAGATCATCCTCACACCCACCAGCTCATCGAGCACAAGAACACTCCTCCTCCTGTGGTTGTTCTCCCACTATAATAGTTCATCCTCAACCCCTCGAGGCCAATCCACCACAAAGCAGGAGTAGGGTTTTACGCCACAAGGTGTCTCAAACCTGGGTAAACATTTGTGTCTCTTTTCCATTCAGTTTGTCGGGCTAGGAGAGTAGCAAGTAGGTAGACTGGGGAGGACGACTTCTTCGCACGCACCCCAGAGTTCGAACCTCTCAAGGGTCTGCGGAACCCAAAATCTGAAAATATTCTCTGACTTTTGTGAAAATATTATTGAGGTTGTCATGGATGATTTTTCCGTTTACGGAACTTCCTTTGATGATTTCTTAAGCAACCTTGATCGAGTTTTGTAGAGATGTGAAGAAACTAATCTTGTCTTTAATTGGGAGAAGTGCCACTTTATGGTTAATGAAGGTATTGTCTTGGGGCATAAAATTTCTAAAAGAGGTATTGAAGTTGATAAAGCTAAAGTAGATGCTATTGAAAAGATGTCGTGTCCTAAAGATATCAAAGGTATAAGAAGTTTCCTTGGAAATGTTAGTTTCTATAGGAGGTTTATTAAAGACTTCTCTAAAATTTCTAGGCATCTCACTAACCTCTTGCAAAAAGATGTTCCTTTTGTTTTTGACGATGATTGTGTAGAAGCATTTGAAATACTCAAGAAAGCCTTGATTTCTGCTCCTATTGTTCAGCCACCTGATTGGAATTTACCCTTTGAAATTATGTGCGATGCTAGTGATTATGTTGTTGGTGTTGTTCTAGGACAAAGAGTTGATAAGAAATTAAATGTCATTCATCACGCTAGGAAAACTCTAGACAGTGCCCAGAAAAATTATGCTACTACTGAAAAAGAATTTTTAGCAGTTGTATTTGCTTGTGATATGTTTAGATCTTATATTGTAGATTCCAAGGTAACTGTTCACACTGATCTTGCTGCTATTAAACATCTTATGGAAAAGAAAGATGCTAAACCTAGACTTATTAGATGGGTTCTCTTGCTACAAGAATTTGATTTCCATATTATTGATAGAACGGGAGCTGAGAACCCCATTGCAGACAACTTGTCTAGGTTAGAAAATGTTCTTGATGACCCACTGCCTATTGATGACAGCTTTTCTGATGAGCAATTAGCTATCATAAATGCTTCTCATAATACTCCATGGTATGCTGATTACGCTAACTATAATGTTGCTAAATTTATACCACCTAGTTTCACCTACCAGCAAAAGAAAAAGTTTTTCTATGATTTAAGACATTACTTTTGGGATGACCCACACCTTTATAAACAAGGAGTAGATGGTTTTATTAGACATTGTGTACCTGACCATGAACAGGAATAGATCCTACGCAAGTGCCACTCCAAGTCTTACGGAGGATCCATAAAAGTATTCAATCCGATAACAATGAAATGTCGAAGGGAAAAACTCAGTTCATCACAACAAGATAGAGAGGGGAAAACACCATAAGATCCGACTATATTAATGATACATCTCCAATGTATCTATAATTTTTTATTGTTACATGCTGTTATATTATCAATCTTGGATGTTTTATAATCATTTTATAGTAATTTTATATCATTTTTGGTACTAACCTATTGACATAGTGCCAAGTGCCAGTTCCTGTTCTTGTTTTTTCCGTGTTTTTTACATCGCAGAAAATCAATATCAGACGGAGTCCAAATGCCAAGAAACTTTACGGAGATTTTTTATGGACCAGAAGGAACAAGTTGGGCCCTGGTTGCACCTGGGGGAGTCCCGAGGAGGGGACAACCCACTAGGGCGTGCCAGGAGGCCCAGGCGCGCCTGTTGGGTTGTGCCCACCTCGTGTGCCCCGGACTGCCTCTTTGCTCTATAAAGACCCCAAAATACAAGAACCCTAGGGGAGTCGACAAAATATTCATCCAGCCGTTGCAGAGACCAGAGCCACCAGATCCAATCTAGACACCATCTCGGATGGGGTTCACCACCTCCATTGGTGCCTCTCCGATGATGCGTGAGTAGTTCTTTGTAGACCTTTGGGTCCGTAGTTAGTAGCTAGATGGATTCATCTCTCTCTCTTGATCCTCAATACAATGGTCTCTTGGAGATCCATATGATGTAACTCTTTTCCGATGTGTTTGTTGGGATCGATGAACTTTGAGTTTATGATCAGATCTATCTTTTTATATCCATGAAAGTTATTTGAGTTTCTTTGATCTCTTATATGCATGACTGCTTATAGCCTCGTATTTCTTTTCCGATACTTGGGTTTTGTTTGGCCAACTTGATCTATTTATCTTGCAATGGGAAGAGGTGCTTTGTAGTGGGTTCGATCTTACGGTGCTTGATCCGAGTGACAGAAAGGGAAACGACACGTATGTATCGTTGCTACTAAGGATAAAAGGATGGTGTCTATCTCTACATAGATAGATCTTGTCTACATCATGTCATCGTTCTTATTGCATTACTCCATTTCTCCATGAACTTAATACACTAGATGCATGCTGGATAGCGGTCAATGTGTGGAGTAATAGCAGTAGATGGAGGCAGGAGTCAGTCTACTAATCTTGGACATGATGCCTATATAATGATCATTGCCTGGATATCGTCATAATTATTTGAGGTTCTATCAATTGCCCAACAGTAATTTGTTTGCCCACCGTTTGCTATTTTTCTCGAGAGAAGCCACTAGCGAAACCTATGGCCCACGGGTCTTCTTTCTCTTATATTTTCCTTTGCGATCTACTTTTCTCTTGCATTTATTTTCAGATCTATTAATCCAAAAACCCAAAAATATCTTCTTGCAGCTTTTCCTTTATTTATTTATTTATTTGGCGTTCGATCTATCAATCTACTACAAATTTATCTCATGTCCGTTTGCCTATCTTGAGGCACCGTACCTCGAAAGGGATTGACAACCCCTTTAACACCTCGGGTTGCGAGGATTTGTTATCTGTGTGCAGGGGCTGTTTACATTGTGTTGCTTCGTTCTCCTACTGGTTCGATAACCTTGGTTTCATATCTGAGGGAAATACCTATCGCCACTGTGCTGCATCATCCCTTCCTCTTTGGGGAAATACCGACGTAGCTTCAAGCGACATCAAAAGGAATTTCTGGCACCGTTGTCGGGGAGGATCTTCAACATATACCAGGTTCCTAATCACAAATATCATCTCCTCGCAATTTACATTATTTGCCATTTGCCTCTCATTTTCCTCTCCCCCACTTCACAAAAATTTGCCATTTTATCCTCCTCTCTTTTTCTGTTTGCCGTTTTCTTGCCGGATCTGTTTTTGTGTGCTCTCTTTTTTGTGTAATCTTGATGCCTCAAAGAAAATATTATGATGTTCCTTACCCCAATATTTTCCTTGAAATTGAGAAAAGTACTAAGGAATATATGACTACACAATTTGAGCATAATAAATATTTCACCGAAGAACTTAAGGAACACCAGGTTGTGCTCGATGCTATCACAAAACAACTTGATGATATTAGTAGAGAAGTTTGCAATCTCCAATCTACGTATGTCTTTTGCTCAAAGTTTGCTAGGAAAAATATCCGATGCACAAGCTACCTTAGTAAATGAAATGGCCGTCAAACCAATATCATTAGAAGGCAAAAGTGATGAAGATCTTAAAATGGTTGGTCTTTCTTCTATCGATTCCTTGTTTAGTAAAGTTAATATTGATGAAAAGGGGACTGGAGAAGAGTCAACTTTAGGTAGAAGGCGTCCCAATATTTCAGCGGGTGAAAATCTTGTTGAGAAAATTGATGAAATTGGGTTTGGAGAGGTCAAAACTTTAGCTAGTGATGTACCACTCTTTTGGAATACAAAGACTTTAATTATGATAGTTGCTCTTTGATTGATTGTATTTCTAATAAAGCTTTTACTAAACATATTGTTGATGCTATGATGAAATCTTTTGAAGAAAAATTGGAATTAGAAGTTTCAATTCCTAGAAAATTTCATGATGAATGGGAACCTACTATCAAAGTCAAGATTAAAATTACAAGTGTTTTTGTTTGTGTGACTTGGGTGCCAGTGTTTCTACAATTCCGGAATCTTTATGTGATGTGCTTGGTCTTACTAATCTTGAAGAGTGTTCTTTGAATTTTCACTTGGTGGATTCTACTATTAAAAAGCCCATGGGAAGAATTAATGATGTTCTTATTCTTGCAAATAGGAATTATGTGCCCATAGATTTTATTGTTCTTGATATTGATTACAATCCGTCTTGTCCAATTATTCTTGGTAGACCGTTTTTACGCACTATCGGTGCCATGATTGATATGAAAGAAGGAAATATTAAGTTCCAATTTCCTTTGAGGAAGGGCATGGAACCCTTTCCTTGAACCAGAATTAAGCCACCTTATAAATCAATCATGAGGGCATCTTATGGATCTCTGCTACCTCTTGAGCACTTGCGTTGGTTTTCCCTTGAAGAGGAAAGGGTGGTGCAGCAAAGTAGCGTAAGTATTTCACTCAGTTTTTGAGAACCAAGGTATCAATCCAGTAGGAGGCTACGCGCGAGTCCCTTGCACTGCACAAAACAAATAAATCCTCGCAACCAACGCGATAAGGGGTTGTCAATCCCTACACGGTCACTTACGAGAGTGAGATCTGATAGATATGATAAGATAATATTTTGGTATTTTTATGATAAAGATGCAAAGTAAAATAAAAGCAATGAAAATAACTAAGTATTGGAAGATTAATATGATGAAGATAGACCCAGGGGCCATAGATTTCACTAGTGGCTTCTCTCAAGAGCATAGGTATTTTACGGTGGGTGAACAAATTACTGTTGAGCAATTGACAGAATTGAGCATAGTTATGAGAATATCTAGGTATGATCATGTATATAGGCATCACGTCCAAGACAAGTAGACCGACTCCTGCCTGCATCTACTACTATTACTCCACACATCGACCGCTATCCAGCATGCATCTAGAGTATTAAGTTCATAAGAACAGAGTAACGCCTTAAGCAAGATAACATGATGTAGAGGGATAAACTCATGCAATAAGATGAAAACCCCATCTTGTTATCCTCGATGGCAACAATACAATACGTGCCTTGCTGCCCCTACTGTCACTGGGAAAGGACACTGCAAGATTGAACCCAAAGCTAAGCACTTCTCCCATTGCAAGAAAGATCAATCTAGTAGGCCAAACCAAACTGATAATTCAAAGAGACATGCAAAGATAACCAATCATACATAAAAGAATTCAGAGAAGATTCAAATATTGTTCATAGATAAACTTGATCATAAACCCACAATTCATCGGTCTCAACAAACACACTGCAAAAATAAGATTGAATCGAATAGATCTCCACAAGAGAGGGGGGGACTATGTATTGAGATCCAAAAAGAGAGAAGAAGCCATCTAGCTAATAACTATGGACCCGAAGGTCTGAGGTAAACTACTCACACTTCATCGGAGAGGCTATGGTGTTGATGTAGAAGCCCTCCGTGATCGATGCCCCCTCCGGCGGAGCTCCGGAACAGGCCCCAAGATGGGATCTCGTGGATACAGAAAGTTAATGCGGTGGAATTAGGGTTTTGGCTCCGTCTCTGATCGTTTGGGGGTACGTAGGTATATATAGGAGGAAGAAGTACGTCGGTGGAGCAACAGGGGGCCCACGAGGGTGGAGGGCGCGCCTGGGGGGGCATAGGTGCGCCCCCTACCTCGTGGCTTCCCAGTTGGTTGTGGACGTAGGGTCCAACTCTCATGGATCTTGTTCGTTCCAAAAATCATGTTCCGAAAGGTTTCATTCTGTTTGGACTCCGTTTGATATTCCTTTTCTTCGAAACCCTAAAATAGGCAAAAAAACATCAATTCTGGGCTGGGCCTCCGGTTAATAGGTTAGTCCCAAAAATAATATAAAGTGGTTAATAAAGCACAATAATGTCCAAAACAGTAGATAATATAGCATGGAGCAATAAAAAATTATAGATACGTTGGAGACGTATCAAGCATCCCCAATGTTAATTCATGCTCGTCCTTGAGTAGGTAAATGATAAAAACAGAATTTTTGATGTGGAATGCTACATGGCATAATTTCAATGTAATTCTTCTTAATTGTGGTATGAATATTCAGATCCAAAAGATTCAAGACAAAAGTTTAATATTGACATAAAAATAATAATACTTCAAGCATGCTAACTAAGAAATTATGTCTTCTCAAAATAACATGGCCAAAGAAAGTTATCCCTACAAAATCATATAGTCTGGCTATGCTCTATCTTCACCACACAAAGTATTTAAATCATGCACAACCCCGATGACATGCCAAGCAATTGTTTCATACTTTTGACATTCTCAAAACTTTTTCAATCTTTACGCAATACATGGGCGTGAGCCATGGACATAGCACTTTAGGTCGAATAGAGTGGTGGTTGTGGAGAAGACAAAAAGGAAGAAGATAGTCTCACATCAACTAGGCGTATCAACGGGCTATGGAAATGCCCATCAATAGATATCAATGTGAGTGAGTAGGGATTGCCATGCAACGGATGCACTAGAGCTATAAGTATATGAAAGCTCAGAAAGAAACTAAGTGGGTGTGCATCCAACTTGCTTGCTCATGAAGACCTAGGGTATTTTGAGGAAGCCCATCATTGGAATATGCAAGCCAAGTTCTATAATGAAAAATTCCCACTAGTATACGAAAGTGATAACATAGGAGACTCTCTATCATGAAGATCATGGTGCTACTTTGAAGCACAAGTGTGGTAAATGGATAGTAGCATTGTCCCTTCTCTCTTTTTCTGTCATTTTTTTATTTGGGCCTTTTCTCTTTTTTACGGCCTCTTTTTTTTGTCCGAAGTCTCATCCCGACTTGTGGGGGAATCATAGTGGGACAATGCTCTAATAATGATGATCATCACACTTTTATTTTCTTACAACTCAAGAATTACAACTCGATACTTAGAACAAGATATGACTCTATATGAATGCCTCTGGCTGTGTACCGGGATATGCAATGACTCATGAGTGACACATATGAAAGAATTATGAACGGTGGCTTTGCCACAAATACAATGTCAACTACATGATCATGCAAAGCAATATGACAATGATGGAGCGTGTCATAGTAAACGGAATGGTGGAAAGTTGCATGGCAGTATATCTCGGAATGGCTATGGAAATGCCATGATAGGTAGGTATGGTGGCTGTTTTGAGGAAGGTATATGGTGGGTGTATGATACTGGTGAATGGTGCGCGGTATTAGAGAGGCTAGCAATGGTCGAAGGGTGAGTGTGTGTATAATCCATAGACTCAGTATTAGTCATAAAGAACTCATATACTCATTGCAAAAATCTACAAGTTATCAAAGCAAAGTATTATGCGCATGCTCCTAGGGGGGTAGATTGGTAGGAAAAGACCATCGCTCGTCCCCGACCGCCACTCATAAGGAAGACAATCAATAAATAAATCATGCTCCGACATCATCACATAACGGTTCACCATACGTGCATGCTACGGGAATCACAAACTTTAACACAAGTATTTCTCAAATTCACAACTACACAACTAGCACAACTTTAATATCACCATCTCCATATCTCAAAACAATTATCAAGTATCAAACTTCTCATAGTATTCAACACACTCATAAGAGAATTTTATTATTAATCTTGTATACTTAGCATATTAGGATTATTTAAGCAAATTACCATGCTATTTAAGACTCTCAAAATAATCTAAGTGAAGAATGAGAGATCAATAGTTTCTATAAAACAAATCCACCACCGTGCTCTAAAATATATAAGTGAAGTACTAGAGCAAAACCATATAACTCAAAAGATATAAGTGAAGCACATAGAGTATTCTAATAATTTCCGAATCATGTGTGTCTCTCTCAAAAGGTGTGTACAGAAAATATGATTGTGGTAAACTAAAAATCAAAGACTCAAATCATACAAGGCGCTCCAAGAAAAACACATATCATGTGGTGAATAAAAATATAGCTCCAAGTAAAGTTACCAATAGAAGTAGACGAAAGAGGGGATGCCTTCCGGGGCATCCCCAAGCTTTGGCTTTTAGGTGTCCTTAAATTATCTTGGGGGTTCCTTGGGCATCCCCAAGCTTAGGCTCTTGCCACTCCTTGTTCCACAATCCATAAAATCTTTACCGAAAACTTGAAAACTTCACAACACAAAATTTAAAGTAGAAAATCTCGTGAGCTCCGTTAGCGAAAGAAAACAAAAGACCACTTCAACGTACTGTAATGAACTCATTCTTTATTTATATTGGTTTTAAACCTACTGTATTCCAACTTCTCTATGGTTTATAAACTATTTTACTAGCCATAGATTCATCAAAATAAGCAAACAACACACGAAAAACAGAATCTGTCAAAAACAGAACAGTCTGTAGTAATATGTAGCTAGCGCAAGATCTGGAACCCTAAAAATTCTAAAATAAATTGCTGGACGTGAGGAATTTATATATTAATCATCTGCAAAAATAATTAACTAAATATCACTTTCCAAATAAAAAAGGCAGCAGTTCTCGTGAGCGCTAAAGTTTATGTTTTTTACAGCAAGATTAACAAGACTTTCCCCAAGTCTTCCCAACGGTTCTACTTGGCACAAACACTAATTAAACACAAAAAAAATAACCAAAACAGATTCTAGATGAATTATTTATTACTAAACAGGAGGAAAAAGAAAGGAATAAAAATAAAATTGGGTTGCCTCCCAACAAGCGCTATCGTTTAATGCCCCTAGCTAGGCATAAAAAGCAAGGATAGATCTAGGTATTGCCATCTTTGGTAGGTAATTCTTCAATGAGGCATCTACCGTCCTTAGAAATTTCTTTCTTTTTACTGATTATCAAATTTTTATGCACAAGATTTAAAAAATCATTAGCTGCAAATGGTTCCTTAATGATAGCAAAAAGATTAGGATGAACACTTATAGATTTGAGATCCGCAGTTTCATTGCTAGAGGATTCACCTTTATTTTTAGGAACATACATAAGCTTGGAAATTTTAGTTGGAGGACTTGGAGTATTCTTTACGGAAGAAAAAGCGGTTCCCAAGTTGGTAATGATACCCTCAAGTTTATCAATTCTAGTGGCATCATTATTTATTCTTTCATTAACTGTAGGTTCCTTCTCTTTAATATTTTTCAAAGTTACTCCTACTCTAGATCCATATTGGGTAATTTGGTTGTGGATCTTTTTATCAAAATTTTCAATTAACTCAACGATAGCAACTTTATTTTCAATAATTTCAAGTTGTTGCATTGCATACTCCAAAGTTAACATAGTTCCATTACCCAAAATAGGTGGTGAGCCAAACAAATCTATCATAGCATTATAAGAATCAAAAGTATGGCTACCCAAAAAGTTCCCTCCAGTAATGGTATCAAGGATATATCTGTGCCAAGGAGTAGTGCCTACATAAAAATGGCAAAGAAGAACGGAAGTGGATTGCTTCCTGGTAGATCTATTTTGAACATTGCAAATTCTATACCAAGCATCTTTTAGATTTTCTCCCTCCCTTTGTCTAAAATTTAGAACTTCATTCTCGGGAGATAACGGAGAAGATAGAGGACTCGCCATAACGAAAAGCAAACGGGGAATGGGAAAAATAGCCAAATAGAGAAAGTGAGGGAGGATAGAGAGAGAGGGCGGATAAAACGGCAAGGGTGAAGTGGGGGAGAGGAAAACGAGAGGCAAATGGCAAATAATGTAATGCGGGAGATAAGGGTTTGTGATGGGTACTTCGTATGTTGACTTTTGCGTAGACCTCCCTGGCAACGGCGCCAGAAATCCTTCTTGCTACCTCCTGAGCACTTGCATTGGTTTTCCCTTGAAGAGGAAAGGGTGGTGCAGCAAAGTAGTGCAAGTATTTCCCTCAGTTTTTGACAACCAAGGTATCAATACAGTTGGAGGCTACGCGCGAGTCCTTCGCACCTGCACAAAACAAATAAATCCTCGCAACCAACGCGATAAGGGGTTGTCAATCCCTACACGGTCACTTATGAGAGTGAGATCTGATAGATATGATAAGATAATATTTTTGGTATTTTTATGATAAAGATGCAAAGTAAAATAAAAGCAATGAAAATAACTAAGTATTGGAAGATTAATATGATGAAGATAGACCCGGGGGCCATAGGTTTCACTAGTGGCTTCTCTCAAGAGCATAGGTATTTTACGGTGGGTGAACAAATTACTGTTGAGCAATTGACTGAATTGAGCATAGTTATGAGAATATCTAGGTATGATCATGTATATAGGCATCACGTCCAAGACAAGTAGACCGACTCCTGCCTGCATCTACTACTATTACTCCACACATCGACCGCTATCCAGCATGCATCTAGAGTATTAAGTTCATAAGAACAGAGTAACGCCTTAAGCAAGATGACATGATGTAGAGGGATAAACTCATGCATTATGATGAAAACCCCATCTTGTTATCCTCGATGGCAACAATACAATACGTGCCTTGCTGCCCTACTGTCATTGGGAAAGGACACCGCAAGATTGAACCCAAAGCTAAGCACTTCTCCCATTGCAAGAAAGATCAATCTAGTAGGCCAAGCCAAACTGATAATTCGAAGAGACTTGCAAAGATAACCAATCATACATAAAAGAATTCAGAGAAGATTCAAATATTGTTCATAGATAAACTTGATCATAAACCCACAATTCATCGGTCTCAAAAAGCACACCGCAAAAATAAGATTACATCGAATAGATCTCCAAAAGAGAGGGGGGACTTTGTATTGAGATCCAAAAAGAGAGAAGAAGCCATCTAGCTTATAACTATGGACCCGAAGGTCTGAGGGATAAAATCATGCAATATGATGAAAACCCCATCTTGTTATACTCGATGGCAACAATACAATACGTGCCTTGCTGCCCCTACTGTCACTGGGAAAGGACACCGAAAGATTGAACCCAAAGCTAAGCACTTCTCCCATTGCAAGAAAGATCGATCTAGTTGTCAGGACCCTGATTCTAAGTCGCACCGATCTGGCTTGTAACACCTCATATCACTTTGCGGCCTCATGCACGGTATTCCCACGGGTGTTGCCTTACCATGGCCCGGGACCGTTTGCGCCTTTTGGCTCACGTATATGATAGTATCGCTAGCATCCATATGACAGAGAACCCGGGCCGACATGACTAGTCGTGAACCCAAAGTGGCACTTCCTTACGGGGACAGGCATACATGAATCAACATCGAGCATGTCGGTCAGCAGCGTGCGAATCCGGGCTGTAGCACTGGGCTAATAGGACTCCGGTGAACCGGGCTGTAGCAGGCTAGGCAGGACTCCGGATGTCACCGCGTGACATTTCCCTGAAGGGACAGACACGGGAACGAAGTGAATCACATGCCGGCCAGTCTAAGTGTTCCGGAGCAGTAGTGCTGGGCTAGCAGGACACCGGTAACCCGGGCTGTGGCGGACTACCATGGCTCGGTGGAAGCATTAGACTACATTTCCCCATAAGAGAGGCTACCAAGGATAGACAACTAGGTTGTCGGATCCCACACATAGCAATACACGTTACACGTATGCATAACATGCAAGTATGTGTTGTACAACATGGCATCACAACATAACGCAAACTCATATAGATAAAGGCCCAGAAGAGCCACATAGCATTAAATACAAACAGGGGTCACATGACCCATCATTTAGAGCATACAAGCAACGGAAGCATTACATGTCTGAGTACAGACAACTACAAAAGGAAAAAGCTGAGAAGACTGACTATCTACAAGTCCCTCCCAAGGGTACAAGATCGTAGCTGAGGTAACAAGCTACTCGTCGAAGTCCAAGCGGTACTACTAGTGAGACAGATGTCTCACCTGCAAAACATAAATAAAGCAAACGTGAGTACAAAGGTACTCAGCAAGACTTACATCAGATCCTATCATACATGCATTAGTATCAAGAAGGCAAAGTGGGGTTTAGTTGCAGCAAGCCAGCTTTGACTCAGTGGCTATCCTGTTCTACGACAACGAGAAACTTGTTGGAGGTGAGGCAGCGCACACGAGTCCATTAACCACCACATCAATACACTACTATGGATTCATCCCCGTCTCCTTACGGGAAGGCCATCCATAGCACTCACACTTGTCTTGAGCATTTTAGAGTATCCATTTCAAGTTGTCTATGTACCACGTAAGCATCCAAGAAGTCCATAACCGAGGACACCGATATTCGAATAGATCATGATAACCCTGCAGGGGTGTACTTCTTCAAACACGCTCTCGCCACTTACCGCCATGTACATGTCATGTACCCCGGCAACCTTCAAGAGGAAGCCTGGCGAGGGTGTCGGCCATGACCTGACTAACCACACAAGTCTCTCATCCAGGTTTATCGCCTATTCGGGTTCCATCCGCAAGGAGATCCAGCCGGGGTGTCGCTCACGGCCCCAAACGATGTGAGCAGGGTTCCCAAGCCCACCATCCGGGTGCCACTTGGTACACCGTGCCACTGTGCCTAGTCTGTCCCAAGCCCACCTGGTCGGGTGCCACTTGGTAGACTACTAACACTACCTACAAACACCAGAAACTAGTTTCAACTCCTGGACAGAGATCAAGTTGGTTAATAAGTCGAGAGGGGCACTTAAGCATTCCAATGTGTGGTAGTAGCTAGTCATTGGACAACATACGCGAAACTCAGTGCTTAAGGACGGTTCCAGTGAGACAACCCACCATGTACTCCTACATGGCCTCTCACCGCTACCTTTACCAAATCGTGTTCACACGCTTAACTCTCAGCACCAGAACATATCGTACCACTCCAATTCATTCCCGATGAATCAGACCTGACACAACTCTAAGCAATAGCACGCATGACATGGCAGGAACACAACATGGCTCAATCAACTCCTACACATGCTAGTGGGTTTTAACTATTTACTGTCGCAATGACAGGTCATGCAGAGGAATGGGTTCAACTACCGCAGCATAAAGTAGCAGTTGAATCGTTGTTGTCCTAATGCAATAAAAGAGAGCAGGAGCGAGAGCGTAGGATTGTATCGAATGAACAAGGGGGTTTGCTTGCCTGGTAGATCAACAGGGGGGCACTGCTCCTCAGATAGGTACTCTGGATCGGTCTCCGGAGCAGGACCTATCAAGAAGGAACGGTGTCGGCAATCAATACACCATCATATGCAACAATATGATGCACGAACATGGCATGTAGATGTGATGTTGCTTACACTAATGCAACTAGAATTCATTTGGTTGAAGTCCATTTGAACCAAGACTCAAATGCATCTCCAAAATAAGCTCTTATAAATGCCATTTATGTCTTTTCATATATACATCATGTATAGGTTGGTTTTTCATGCATGAAAATGGTACATATGGATAGATTGCATTTTTCTGATAATTTTTCATATATAAATTATTTCAATCTGAGCTACGATTGAATTTCTATGAATTTTTGAAGTTTATAACATTTTCTGGAATTTCCTGATTTATTTTTAAACCAGAAAATCAAATATTGCGTCAGCATGACGGTGACATGACGTCAGCGAGTCAACCATGGCTGACCAGGTGAAACCTGACGTGTGGGGTCCACATGTCAGTGTCACAGTTAGTTAACATGGGGTTTAATTAATCCTAAAACAGGGTTAGTGGTGCTGGGGCCCACTAGTCAGTTACTCAGGGTTTAGTTAGATGGTGATTAGAGCTAATCACCTGACCCATGGGGCCCACCTGACGGGCCGGCAAGGTCAAAGGGTCAAACCACACTGGTGTTTAGCTGCCGGCGAGGCCGAACGCGGCGGAGGGGCTCGGGATCGTGTTTCCGGTGACCAAAAGAGCCGCGGAGACCACGGGCGAGGAGCCGGGGCCCGTCCGCGTCTTCTGGAGTAAGTGGGAGAGGCGGGGACGACCGGAGCTCGCCGGAATCAAGCTCGAGGCGGCGGCTGGAGTTCGTCCGGGTGCGCGCACAGCGCTGCGGTGCACGGCAGGGGCTGCGGTTGGCGACGTGGGCTTGCTGGGGGGCTGCTGAGCGTGTTGGCTTGCGCGCCCGCGAGCTGCGGTGGCTAGGACGTCGGCGGTGGCACGAACGGCGGCGAGGAGCTACGGCCCTAGTGGTAGACGGGGCTAGAGGGCGCTGGAGGAGCAGAGGAGAGGGGGGTTCGACGGCGGGGCTCACAGCGGACTCGGGGACGTCGTCAGAGAGCTCGGGGAAGGCTGGAGTCGGCGGGGCGGCGATGGGGATCCACGGTGGCCGGAGGCGAAGATGGCGACGGCGACGGCTCCACTGGGTGCTCTGGCTTGCGTGGCTCAGCGGAGAGCTTCAAAGCGAGGAGGCGGAGCTCCTACGCGTGTCGGAGAGGCGAGGGGGAGGCGGTGGCTACAGCAATGGCGAGTGGCGGCGACGGCAGCGTTTGGTCGTGCGAGGGAGAGAGACCAGGGTAGGGGGGAGAAACGAGAGAGAGGGAGAGAGGTGCGGGGCGTCATGGCGACGTCCAGGGCGTCGAGAGGGAGAAGCATGAGGTGGCGGGAGACGTGGCCGCGGGCGAGCGCGCGCGCGACACGCACAGTGCCAGTAGGCGCGAGGAAGAAGACAGAGGAGGAGGCGAGCTAGGCCAGCTGGGCCGGTTGGCTGCATAGTGTTAGGCCAGCAAGTGGCCCAGGTAAGCGTTTTTTTCTTTTTTGTTTCCTTTTCTATTTTTCTGACATTTGTTTGATTTAAAAACAATACCAAACTAATTTATCTACTTATGCCAATTTTTGCAGGAGTTAGTGATATTATTCCAGAGCTCCTCATCAACTAGCATAATTTTTGGACATATATAAAATATATAACACTTATATATCCAAAGAAAATAAGTATTGGATTAATTCCAAATGGCCAAAATAAATATTTATGAGCTCAATAAAATATTGGTTTGAATTTTACCTCTCACCAATATTTTAAGGGAGCAGCATGATCATTTTCTTGGACCTTTTTGGAGCAATTTTTATCTGGGTTATTTCCAGAAATGATTTCTGAGGGTTTCACAAATCCCCAATTCAAATTTGCATGTAATTTAAACATGATGCACACATGACTAGCTAGCCTTGACCATACCAAAACTAGGGATGTGACACTAGTAGGCCAAACCAAACTGATAATTCGAAGAGACTTGCAATGATAACCAATCATACATAAAAGAATTCAGAGAAGATTCAAATATTGTTCATAGATAAACTTGATCATAAACCCACAATTCATCGGTCTCAACAAACACACCGCTAAAAGAAGATTACATCGAATAGATATCCACAAGAGAGGGGGAGAACTTTGTATTGAGATCCAAAAAGAGAGAAGAAGCCATCTAGCTAATAACTATGGATCCAAAGGTCTGAGGTAAACTACTCACACTTCATCGGAGTGGCTATGGTGTTGATGTAGAAGCCCTCTGTGATCGATGCCCCCTCCGGCGGAGCTCCGAAACAGGCCCCAAGATGGGATCTCATGGATACATAAAGTTACGGCGGTGGAATTAGGGTTTTGGCTCCGTCTCTGATCGTTTGGGGGTACGTAGGTATATATAGGAGAAAGAAGTACATCGGTGGTGCAACAGGGGGCCCACGAGGGTGGAGGGCGCGCCTAGGGGGGTAGGCGCGCCCCTACCTCGTGGCCTCCCTATTGGTTACTCGACGTAGGGTCCAAGTCTCATGGATCTTTTTCGTTCCAAAAATCAGGTTCCCGAAGGTTTCATTCCGTTTGGACTCCGTTTGGTATTCCTTTTCTCCGAAACCCTAAAATAGGCAAAAAAAACAGCAATTCTGGGTTGGGCATCTGGTTAATAGGTTAGTCCCAAAAATAATATAAAAGTGGATAATAAAGCCCAATAATGTCCAAAACAGTAGATAATATAGCATGGAGCAATCAAAAATTATAGATACGTTGGAGACGTATCAATCCTGAACCAAAGATGACAAAACTTAGATCCTTGCTTTATGCCTAGCTAAGGGCGTAAAACTATAGCGCTTGTTGGGAGGCAACCCAATGAATAAAATTTATTTTTTCTTTTTTACTTTCTGTTCTTGTGTGTTAGCAGAATTATGCTACTGTTATGATTGTGTTTTTGTGTTTTAATTAGTGTTTGTGCCAAGTAAAGCCTTTAAGATCTTCTTGGGTGATAGTTGTTTGATCTTGATAATAAACAGAAACTTTTACGCTCATGAAATTAATTTTCATTTTCTACCAGAGAGTGATAAAATACCCATGAAACTTGCAGTAGATCAATATACAAATTTCTCAGGTCGTCCTAATTTTTAAGAATTTTGGAGTTACAAAAGTATTCGAAATAGTCAGATTGCAACAGACTGTTCTGTTTTGACAGATTCTGTTTTCTTTGTGTTGTGTGCTTATTTTGATGGATCTATGGTTTTATTTGATGAGTTTTTGCCATTAAAAAGTTGGAATACAGTAGATATAATACAAAAACAAAATATGAATTTGTTTGATACAATATTATAGTAGTGATTTATTATTTTCTTACACTAACGGATCTCACGAAGGTTTTGTTGAGTTTTGTGTGATTGAAGTTTTCAAGTTTTGGGTTATCTTTTGATGGATGAAGGAAGGATGGAAGAGCCTAAGCTTGGGCATGCCCCGACATCCCAAGCTATTATCCAAAAATGAGCAAGCAACTAAGCTTGGGGATGCCCCCGAGTGCCATCCCCGCTTTCTTCCAACGATCAACGGTATTTGACTTGAAACTATATTTTTATTCGTCACATGATATGTGTTTTGCTTGGACCGTCTTGTATGAGACGAGTCTTTGCTTGTTTTATTTTGTGTTTTAAGTCATCAATCCTTGCTGGACACACCTATTTGAGAGAGCCAAAATTATGTCATGACTTGTTAGAATTGCTATCTGTGCTTCACTTAATTTTTTATGAGCAATGGACTTGCTCTAGTGCTTCACTTATATCTTTTTGAGCATGGTGTGCTTTAGTATTTTTAAAGAAATGCTCTCTTTCTTCACTTAGATTTATTTGAGAGTTTGTAAAATTTTCAAGAAATTCTCTCTTGCTTCACTTAAATTAATTTGAGAGAAAGAAAAATTTATTATGCTCATGATCTTCACTTATATTTGTTGGAGCTTGTCAAAAGCAATACATGAAAATTAGTCCCAAAGTGATAGATATACAAGAAGGATATAATAAAAAATTTCATGAAGATCATTCGACAAAGTAAACTTGATTCTTAGTAATAGTTTTGAGATATGATGATGTGATATGTGACTGATCTTGAAGAGTAATTTTGCTTTAGTAAGAATATTGGTGTTAAGGTTTGGGATTCCCTATGCAAGTACGAAAGTCAATAGTCATGCAACAAAATTATATCCTACTTATGATGCATTATTCGGTGTTAATTATGCTTAATGCTTGCTTATGAGATTATTCATTTCTTAGTTGGTCGCTTCCCAATCTTTTGCTAGCCTTCATTTTGCACTAAGTATGATCATTACTTGTGCATCCAAAATCCTTTAACCCAGTTTTTCCACATGAGTCCACTATATCTACCTATATGCGGTATTCTTTGTTGTTCTAAGAAAATTTGCATGTGTGATACGTCCATTTTGCATCATGCTTTTATATTAATATTTATTGCATTATGGACTGTTATTACACATTATGTCACAATACTTATGCCTATTCTCTCTTATTTTACAAGGTTTATATGAAGAGGGAGAATGCCGGCAGCTAGAATTCTGGGCTGGAAAAGGAGCAAATATTAGAGACCTATTCTACACATCTCCTAAAATCCTGAAATTTCACAGGAGCACGTTTCAGAATATATAAAAAATATTGGGCGAAGGAAGTACCAGAGGGGGCCACCCACCATCCACGAGGGTGGGGGCGCGCGCCCTGCCTCGAGGGCCCCCTGGAAGCCCTCTGATGCCCATCTTTTGTTATATGGAGTCTTTCGTCCTAGAAAAAATCATAAGAAAGCTCACGAGATGAAACTCCGCCGCCACGAGGCGGAACCTTGGCGGAAGCAATCTAGGGCTCCGGCGGAGCTGTTCTGCCAGGGAAACATCCCTCCAGGAGGGAGAAATCATCACCATCGATCCTCTCATTGGGAGGGGGTCAATCTCCATCAACATCTTCACCAGCACCATCTCCTCTCAAACCCTAGTTCATCTCTTGTATCCAATCTTTGTCTCTAAGCCTCAGATTGGTACATGTGGGTTGCTAGTAGTGTTGATTACTCCCTGTAGTTGATGCTAGTTGGTTTATTTGGTGGAAGATCATATGTTTAGATCCATTATGAATATTAATATCCCTCTGATTATGAACATGAATATGCTTTGTGAGTAGTTGCGTTTGTTCCTGAGGACATGGGAGAAGTCTTGCTATAAGTAGTCATGTGAATGTGGTATTCATTCGATATTTTGATGAGATGTATATTGTCTCTCCTCTAGTGGTGTCATGTGAACGTCGACTAAATGACACTTCACCAATGTTTGGGCCTAGAGGAAGGCATTGGGAAGTAATAATAGATGATGGGTTCCTAGATTGATAGAAGCTTAAACTCTAGTTTATGCGTTGCTTCGTAAGGGGCTGATTTGGATCCATATGTTTCATGCTATGGTTAGGTTTACCTTTATACTTATTTTGTAGTTGCGGATGCTTGCAATAGGAGTTAATCGTAAGTGGATGCTTGTCCAAGGAAGGGAAGTACCCAAGCACCGGTCCACCCACATATCAAATTATCAAAGTACCGAACGCGAATCATATGAATGTGATGAAAACTAGCTTGACGATAATTGTCGTGTGTCCTCGGGAGCGCTTTCATTTATATAAGAGTTTGTCTAGGCTTGTCCTTTTCTACAAAAATGATTGGGACATCTTGCTGCACCTTCTTTACTTTTATTACTTGTTGCCCATTACAAATTACCTTATCACAAAACTATCTGTTACTGTTGGGAATATAACTTTCAGGTATGACCCGCACAGGAGGGGACGGGTCAACCTTAATGGCGGGTTGTTAAGAGAAGCCCAGTAATATTCAAGGTGATAGTTTATTAAGAATTGTAGAAGGCCTAAATCCCAGAGGCGGCTTAAGGCCCAATATTATAAACCGTCATATGTAAAGAAAGGCATATAAAAGAAGTCACCGAGCCGGACACGTTTTATGAGCCGGTCGGGATTCTCTAGGTCGCCAAGCGTCAACCCGTGTACATAAGGGGACCACCCGGCGGCGGCTTAGAACAGGAGAAAACAGATCGATAGCCAAGCTAGCGGATTCGCTCCTTGGTCATCGAAACCTAGCAATACAACATCAACTGGACTAGGCCTTACCTTCATCGTAAGGGGCCGAACCAGTATAAACCTTCTCGTGTCCTTTGTCCCGATTAACCCCTTTAAGCTTCCTAGTTGCGATGGCCCTACGACTAAGTCCTTTCGCTAGGACATCTGCCATGACAATTCAACAACAGTTGGCGCCCACTGTGGGGCCAGCACACGGTGGATTTGAGTTCTTGAAGGGCAACTTTGAAGGGCTCAAGGGATATGCTGTGGGCCGGATGACCAAGAGTCGTCGCGGCAAGCTCTACGTCGACGACGCAGGTTGGGGCCCCGAGGCCGGCTCAATTGAGTACGGGTATTGGGTCCCCTTCAGCGGAATCCATGTCTTCATCGGCCGGATCGGCGAGCCAGGCCCTGAGCAGGACATCTGCACCGACCTCATCGAGACGGCTCAGCGTGCGAAACCCGCCCGGACTCAGCCGACCGTAAGGCGTGCCTTCGTGGGCTGCATCCATGGAGGGGAGTTTTCTGAAGGATCTATGGATGGTGGCGAGACGGCTGTCCACTCTGACGACAAGTCATCCATAGGTGAGACAGATTCTTTGTATCAACTACAAGATGGCGTACTTGGGGGTTGTTTGGATGGCAGCACTATTCCGGACCCCTCTGTGCCACCGAATCGAGCCGGAGTCTTCATGGCTGGCACTCAACCCGGGCAGAATTCTATGGCTGCGGCAGCAATAACCACAGGGTCGACAGCAGCCGGGTCAGGAGACCCCGCGCGCCCCCCGGCTCAGGCACTAATGGACCTCATGGATAAGATGACGGCTCTGTTGACTGTTGTGGTTGAGCCGGCAGATAAGGCTCAGCATGATGCGGAGGTGGCACGACTACGTGAAGTGGTGGCACAAGCCAAGGAAAATTTAGCATCAGAAGATGCCAGGATGGCTGTGGAGCGGGCGGCTTTGGATGCTCGTGCTCGGCAGCTTCAAGCGGAGACTTTCCGGCTCTCGGTGGATCTGAATGCGTCAAACGAGGTCATGAGGAGAAGACACTAGAAAACTCAGCCACGTCTGCCTCTGACTTACGATCCTAGGAACCTTTTCCACACCTGGGGCCGGTCCCAGCAACCCGCCGGAGGCAAACTGGATCACAACACCCGAGACGGGTGCGTCGGTTCAGCCAAGGGCCATGGAACCACCCCGTGTGAATACTGGTCCGCCTCATTACACGCCAGTACCACCGGGTCACTTCTCTAACCCTTTGGAGAATTTAATTGCTGCGTCGGCTCTCCCAATGGAAGGTGACTCTCCAACGACGATCGAAACACGAAGGGTCAGAGAACTTCTTCAGACAGCCCTGGCACAGCAGGATGCGCACTCTTATAGTCGAGACAGAATCCATTCAACCCCTCACCCAAGCCGGAGCCCGAGCTATAGCAGGCATATGGACTCAGCGGCTATGTCAAGCAATGCCCAACGCCGTAACCAACTGCGCAGGCAGGACCCGGCGCAGGATGGAGCCTTTAACTTGGTGGATCAGGAGAGGATCCGTCAGGAGGCTGAGCGGGCGGTTCAATTGGCAGCTAAGCAGGCGGCTCATCGGGCTTTTCTGGTCTATCCAGCAACCTCTGTTGAGGCAGGAGTGGCCACAAGGGATAGGGGGTGTCCCTTGCCTGGTGCCGACTCTATGTAATGAGCGCTTGCCAAAAGATTTTAAGGGGCCTAGTAAAGTTCCTAATTACACGGCCGACTTGCAGCCTGGGGCATGGATTGAAATTTATGAGATGGCGATGGAGCTATTGGAGGTCAGCGATGCAGCAATGGCTAAATATTTCACTATGATCTTGGATGGAACAGCTCGCACTTGGTTGAAAGGGTTGCCACCCAACTCCGTCGGCTCATGGGCGGAGTTAAAAGCCCTGTTCATTCAGAACTTCAAGGACACATGTAAGAAACCTATGTCAATCATGGACTTGACTAACTGTAAGCAAGAGGAAGGTGAGTCCACGACCCATTGGGTGCGCCGGGTCAAGGAGATAATACATTCATCTGATAAGATGGATGCCGGCTCTGCGGTCTTAATGTTGGAGAAATATTGCCATTTTGAACCTCTAAAGCAGAAGCTGGGGCGGCTCAAGCATGATTGTCATGACATGGGCCAGTTGATGGCGTCTTTGGTCAAATATGCTGATTTAGATAGTACCAAGGATCCCACGTCTGATGAAGAGAAGGCAGGGAAGGGAAAAAATAACGGCAATGGCAAGGGTCACAAGCATAACCCGGCGAATCAAGGAGGTAATAAACGTAAGGCTGACGAGTTTGTGGCTAACGCCAGTACACAGGGCAACAACCAACGGCGCAAGGGGAGGCCACCTCCATGGTCAGGCGGGTCAGGTCCCACCCTTGAGAAACTACTGAATGAACCCTGCCCAAGACACGACACCCGGGAGAAGCCAGCTACCCATCTGTGGAAGGACTGTACGATCATGAAGGCGTTTAAAAATTCTAACATGCTCGATGGTAACCACGGACCTGGCGGCGGTTCAGGCGGTGGCGGCTTTCATGGCCCGGGCGCCGGCTCAGGCGGAGGCGGTTTTCACGGCCAAGGCCATCCGGGTAACCAAGGTGGTTATAATCAGCAATCCGGCCAAAGTAATCAGTAGCAACAGCAGCAGCAGTCTGGGTATCAGAGTAACCCAAAACAGCTGAAAAGTGGGCAGTATCACGTATTTGCCACTAGTTTGTGCAAGAGGGACCAGAAACTTCATAGGAGGGCTGTAAACGCTATTGAGCCGGCGGTTCCACGTTAATTGAGATGGTCAGACATCCTATTGTTTGGAGTAGGGAGGATCACCCTCCTCGGGTTGATAATCTGGGTCACTTGGCTTTGGTGTTGGTGCCTCAGGTTGGTGGATAGAAGTTTATTAAGGTGCTCATGGATGGAGGCAGTAGCATCAACATCCTCTATTATGAGACGTTTCGTCGCATGGGGTTGACTGGCAAGAGTCTTAAACAATCCAACACTGTTTTTCATGGTGTTGTAGAGTACCTGGTAAGTCGGCATACCCAGTTGGTAAGATTGAGTTGGAAGTAGCCTTTGGGGATGAATACGATTCTAGGGCTGAGAAGTTAACTTTTGAAGTGGTTAAGATCAAAAGCCCATATCATGCCCTGTTTGGACGGCCGGCTTATTCCAAGTTCATGGCTTGGTCGTGTTATGTATATCTGCAAATCAAGATGCCGGGTTATAAAGGCACCATCACAGTACATGGAAGCCGGAAAATAGCCCTGGAATGTGAAGAAGGTGATGCTGCTTATGCTGAGTCTGTTTGTGCAACAGAGGGATTAATGTTTTATAGAGATAATGTTGACCCAGTAGACATGACGTCTTTGAAGAAGCCAACTATGGAGCATGAACCAGTGTTGAAATTAAAATCAGCTGATGACACCAAGATGGTTGATTTTGTGCCTGGCGACTCATCCAAACAGTTCATTATCAGTGCTAAATTGGATCCAAAATAGGAAAGCACGCTCATCGAGTTCATCCGTGAGAACTGGGACATCTTTGCATGGAAGCCTTCTGACATGTCGGGTGTCCCGAGAGAACTCGCTGAGCACACTCTCAATATTGATCTGGAATTTAAGCTGGTCAGGCAATTTCTTCGGTGGTTTAACGAGGAAAGGTGCAAGGTGATTGGGGAAGAGGTGGCCCGGCTCTTGGCGGTCGGGTTCATTGTTGAAGTTTTTCACCCGGAGTGGTTGTCTAACCCGGTGCTTGTACTCAAAAAGAACGGCACCTGGCGTATGTGTGTGGATTACACCGATTTAAACAAGGCTTGTCCGGCTGACCCTTTTTCTCTCCCTCGTATTGATCAGATCATTGATGCTACTGCGGGTTGCGAGCGTTTGAGTTTTTTGGATGCCTATTCGGGTTATCATCAGATCAAGATGGCAGTTAAGGACCAGGAGAAGACAGCTTTCATCACTCCGTTTGGAGCCTTCTGCTATGTGTCTATGCCTTTTGGGCTTAAGAGTGCCCACGCGACTTATCAATGATGTGTGCAGAATTGCCTTCACAATCAGATTGGGCGTAATGTTCATGCTTATGTGGATGATATAGTGGTGAAATCCAGAGAGAAGGAAACCTTGGTAACTGATCTGAAGGAGAACTTTGATAACCTCCAGTTCTACAAGATGATGCTTAACCCTGCCAAGTGTGTTTTTGGAGTCCAAGCTGGCAAACTCTTGGGTTTTTTGGTGTGTAACAGAGGTATTGAGGCTAAACCGGAGAAAATTAAGGCAATTACATCTCTGGCTAAACCGGCGTGCATCAATGACGTTTAGCGGTTGGCGGGTCACGTCGCAGCCTTAAGCCGGTTCATAAGATGGTTAGGGAGAAGGCGATGCCTTTGTATCAAATGATGAAGAAGGCGGATGACTTTATCTGGAGCAAGGAGGCTGGCAAGGAACATCCGGTCCAATGGCCCGTTTACTACATTAGTGAGGTGCTCATTGAATCTAAGCAAATATATCCACATTGGCAGAAGCTTGTTTATGGGGTGTTCATGGCAAGCCGGAAGCTCAAGCATTACTTTCAGGGTCACCCAATCACTTTGGTTAGCTCTGCTCCTCTAGGAGACATTATTCAAAATAGAGAAGCCACAGGACGAGTCGCCAAGTGGGCTATTGAGCTTGGGTCTCATGGTTTGAAGCATGTGCCACATACTGCGATCAAATCTCAAGCACTGGTTGACTTCATTAATGACTGGATAGAGTTGCAGATGCCAGAGGAGAAACTAGACAACACATATTGGACGATTCATTTTGATGGGTCCAGACAGTTGGAATGATCGGGGGCTGGAGTTGTTTTAACTTCTCCTCGAGGTGACAAGTTTTGTTACGTGTTGCGATTGATGTTTCCTTATACTAACAACGCAGCAAAATATGAGGCCTTGCTCCATGGTCTTCGAATGTCTAAAGAGATGAGTTTGAGCCGCGTACGGTGCCTTGGTGACTCATATTTGGTGGCTTAGCAGGTGTTAGGCAAGTGGGATTCCAAGGACCCTCTCATGGAGGCTTATCGATGAGAGGTGGACGCTATGGCTGGACACTTCAATGGGTATCAGGTGGAACACATTGATCGCAGAAAGAACGAAGCGGCGGATGCCTTAAGCCGGTTGGGATCTCAGCGTAAGGCAGTGCCACCTAACACCTTTTTAGACGTTTTACATAACCCTTCTGTCAAGTTGCCTACAGAGGAAGACTTGGCCATTCCTGACCCGGAGGCCCAGTTGGTGGTGGCTCTTCATGTCATACCAGATTGGACAGTGCCATATTTGGCTTACATGACCCGGGGCGAGTTACCAGAGGATGAGACCTTGGCAAGACAGATAACTCGGCGGTCTAAGTCAATGACCATTTCCAATGGTGAATTATATCATCGTAGTGTCACTGGGGCGTTTCAACGATGTGTCTCTCCTGAAGAAGGTCAAGAGATTCTTCATGAGATCCATGAGGGAGATTGTGGCCATCATGTCGGCTCAAAATCTCTAGTGGCCAAAGCTTTTTGTCATGGCTTTTACTAGTTAACGGCTCATGCTGATACAGAGGATCTGGTCAGTAGGTGCGATGGATGTCAAAAGTTCGCACGACGAGCACACGTACCAGCTCAAGAACTGCGGATGATTCCCATCACTTGGCCGTTTGCACTTTGGGGGCTTGATATGGTTGGACCTTTCAAAAGATCCAAGGATAAAAAGACACATCTTTTGGTGGCAGTTGACAAATTCATGAAACGGGTTGAGGCAGAGCCAGTGAGCAAGTGTGATGCAGCCACGGCAGTTCAGTTCATGAAAAAGGTGATCTTTTGCTTTGGTTTTCCACACAGCATTATAACTGACAATGGCACTAATCTTTCCAAAGGTGCTATGGAGGAGTTTTGTCAACGGGAGCATATCCGGCTTGATGTTTCGTCGGTAGCTCACCCCCAATCCAATGGTCAAGCTGAGAGAGAAAATCAGGAAATCCTAAAAGGTCTCAAGCCCCGGCTTATGGTTCCCTTACAACGGACGCCGGGTTGTTGGTGTAAGTGCATCTAGTGCCACCCCTAGTTGGTTTTGGAGTATTGACGACAAACCTGGTTGAGGGACTAATGTGTTTGTAAGAATTGGAGGATAAAACAGGTAGAAGTCCCTCATTGATTCGGTTTTCCTACCAGAGATGACCCCTAAAAATGTATGATGACATTGAAGTCAAAGGTGGTATGTGAAGACATTCACATTGAAGACTATGACAAGAGAAGACATTGCGTGAAGACTATTAAGCGCGAAGACTTAGTTGTTTCATCGTTCTTTTTCTTCTTTGTTGAGTCATAGGAACCACCGTACTGTTAAGTGGGGTCCAAGTGAACCAGTCAGAATGACTGAAGTGGTTCTTAACCAAAATCCTATGTCTTCGAGCGAAGACAATGAGAGCAAATCTTGTCCAGAGATGCATAAGTCAGCTTTACTTGTAGCTCAAGTAAAGTTGTCATGTGTGTTTGAAATCTGACCGTTGGAACATGTGTCAGTTCCTTAGTGACCCAGGGTCATTTTGGATAAATCAGGTCGGGTTGCCTAGTGGCTATAAATAGCCCACCCCCTACAACCATAAACAGTTGGCTGCTCAGAGTTAGTGTACGGCTTTGTCGATCGAGAGAAACCCACCTCGAAGCCTTTGAGAGAGAATTCCTTGCGAGGACAAAGCCCTAAACACCCAGAGCCAAAGAGTGTTAGGCATCACTTAAGTCTTCCCGTCTGTGTGATCTGAAGACTTAGTACACTTGAGGACTGTGCATCCTCCACCCGGTTAGGCGTCGCGTTCTGAGCATCCAAGAGACATTGTGGATTGCCGGTGAACGAAGTCTGTGAAGGTTTGGGAGTCTACCTTGAGGACTTACCAGAGTGATTGGGCGAGGTCTGTGTGACCTTAGCTCAAGGGGAATACGGTGAGGACTGGGTGTCCTGAGCTGTGTGTTCTGGACTAGGTGTCCGGGACTGTGTGTCCTATGGCTTGCTTAGTGTAGTCTACCTTCCGCTGCATGGTAATAGGTTTGTTTCTATCGTGTGTCTTCGAAACTTCCATGTTTTGAAGACTTTTACAAAAATCGCCTATTCACCCCCCCTCCAGTCGATCACTAGTACTTTCAATTGGTATCAGAGCAAGGTACTCCCTTGTTCTGTGTGATTCGGTTTAACCACCTGGAGTTTTAGCTATGTCGACTGCAGGGATAATCAAAGTCTCCGCTGCGTGCCCAGTCTTCGATGGAACTGATTATCCCTACTTGAAGAATAAGATGCGCATGCATCTTGAAGCCATTGTTGTCGACCTCTAGTATGTCGTCAAGAATGGCGTCCCAAGGCTGGTGAAGGTGTCACCGCTGCTGATGTCAAGAAGTTCATTCAACTGGACTCCACTGCCAAGAACATCATCTGTGGTCATCTGACCAAAGGGCAGTATGGCCGAGTGAGTGCTCTAGAAACATCTAAGCTAGTCTGGGATTGGCTCTCCAAGGTCAACGAAGGCGTCTCAACCCAGAGAGATCAAAGAATCAGTGTCCTTCGCAACCTCTTCAACCGCTTCAAGAGAAACGACAATGAGAATGTTCAGCTCACGTTTGATCGACTCACTGACATCACAAATGAGCTTCAAGCCCTCGGCGCTACTGAGATCACCAAGCATGAAGTCGTCAAGACACTCCTGAGATCACTTGACAGCTCGTTTGACACCCTAGCCCTGATGATTCAAGAACGCCTTGACTTCAAGACACTCGATCCGTCTAACATACTTGAAAGGCTCAACACACATGAGTTTCAGCTGTCTGAGAAAAGAGACATCTATGGTCCCAACTATGGGTGAACTCGTGCTTTGAAGGCAAAAGTTGTTCCCTCATCTGAAGAAGAATCCTATTGCAATTCGGATGATCCTAAAGACATTGGAAAGGAGCTTGCTATTCTTGTGAAGAAGTTTCAGAAATTCACCAAGAAGAAAGGCTTCAGAAAGTCCTCACGATCCAGCTCAAGGAATGATGAAGCTTCTGCTCATGACTACAAGAAGAGAACATGTCACAAGTGCAAGAAACATGGTCACTACATCTCTGAGTGTCTGCAGTGGGACAATGAGAACAACAAGAAGAAGAAGAGCAAGGAATATGATTCTGACGACAAGAAGAAGAATAAATACTCAAAGTCTTCTTCCAAGTCTTCCTCAAAGTCTTCATCACACAAGAAGAGCTCATCTGGCAAGGCTCATGCGTTTGTTGGCAAGGAAATGGATTCAGAGGAGGAGTCCACTTATGAGGAGGCGGAGGTGGAGTCTGAGGAGGAGTCCGATTCTGGCGTTGCAAGTCTGGCTACAGCATACGTTGCCAAGTCCATCTTCAACACTGAAGACAATGACTTCATCACCGACGCCGATGCTAATGACAAGGACAACTCCACTCCCACCTACTGCTTCATGGCACGCGGTGCCAAGGTAAAATCACACACTACTCACTATCAAACATCCAGTGAAGATGACTCTAATTGTGGTTCCAAACCCAACTACAAAACACTTGCTAAAATTGCAACTGAACAACAGAAAGCTATGGAACATATTCAAAAACTGTTAGACAAAAGCGATGACCTGTTAGACGCTAAAATGACTCGATCTCAGTCCTTAATTGAAGACATAAAAAATCTTCATGTTATGTATGAGGAACTTGAAAGTCGTCATGAAACGCTCTCAACAACTCATGAGAAGCTTTCCTATGATTATCTTCAAAGGAAGCAAGATCTTGAGAAATTGAGAGCGGCTCATGAAGATCTTCAAAAGGAAAACGAGTCACTTAGCGCCAAACAGATCAGTTCCGCTCAGGAAGGATTTGAACCACCATGTCTTAAATGCATTGAGCGTGACAACGCTACTTTTGTTGCTGGATGTTCTACTACTACTACTACTGCAATGTCTTCAATTGTTGATGTGGTAACTAACCCCTCTGCTGAGGATAGCACTGCTATTGCTGATGAAAATGCTAGGTTGAAGACATTGCTTGAAACAGGGATGTACAAAAGTCTCAAAGGGCATCAAACACTATGTGATGTCCTCAAAAGGCAGATCCTGAACCGAAACCCTAGGAAAGAGGGTGTTGGGTTCGAAAGGAAAATGAATGCTGATGGCTCTTACTAGAAACCTGAGCAATACCCCAAAACCACATGGGTTGCTGCAAAGGAACCTTCAGTGGATCCATCCACCCTATCTGGCTTCACTAGTGCTAATCCCATTTTTATTGATGAATCCTTTGATGCAAACTATAAACTGTTTAAGAATCAAAATGGTGAAGTGTTTGCCAGGTATATTGGTACTAACTGCAGGTATGGGCCATCTATGAAGAAAGTCTGGGTGCCGAAAAAGTGTTTGGAGAATCTTCCTGTGATTGTCATCATGACACCACAAGTGAAGAAGACAAACCCCAGACCACATGCTTCATATGATCCAAAGGCTTCATACAGACAACGGACTCACCTGAGTCGCACTAACGCAAATGTTTTGCAGGGAAACCATACTTAGGCCTATGAATATGAGCGTGTTTCATCAAACCGCCATGTTCATACGACCAAGAACTACTCTACTTATTCTTATGAGTACTATTGTCCTCCTGCAAGACTATTTTCTAGGGCTCCAAAGCCAAAGTTCTCAGATGCTGCACTTAGACTCATTGCTTCGAAGCCACCCTTGAAGATGTGGGTGGCTAAGAAAGCTTAACTCTCTTTTGCAGGGGAGGGTCTCCAGCTGAAAATCAAACTCGTCTGAAGCTATTGTTGGGGGCCTTAAACATCTTGTTGGGCGCAAGATCAAATGCCCAAATGGTCTTATTATGTATTTTGTTCCTGTGTCGCTTGCTACTTGCCCTATCAGTCCTAACCTCGATCTAAGCTTTCATAATCCACTTGCTTGTCAAATGTTTATGCTTCACAATTCTCTTCGTGAAGCCTATCCCCCTAACTGCACTGTAGGGTATGACACCAGCTGCTTCAGAATGGATTATTGATAGTGGGTGTACTAATCACATGACTGGCAAGATAAGTCTTCTCATGGACTCAACTTTACGTCCATCTAACAAGAGTCACATCACATTTGCTGATACTGGTAAAAGCAAGGTATTGGGTCTAGGTAGAGTTGCAATCTCACGGGATCAACACATGGGTAAAGTGATGCTTGTTGAATCCCTTAGTTTCAACTTAATGTTTGTCTCAATGCTTTGCTATTTAAACATGATTGTGATATTTGGAAAATATCATTGCGTTGTTCTAATGGAATCTGACAAGTCTCTAGTCTTTGAAGGGTATCGGAAAGATGATTTGTACGTGGTAGATTTCTCAGCAGGACCATAGCTTGCCGTATGTCTTCTAGCAAAAGCTTCAGAATGCTGGCTCTGGCATCGGAGGCTAGGGCATGCTGGCATGAGGAACTTGCACACTCTTGCAAAGAAGAAACATGTCATAGGCATCGAGAGCGTCAAGTTCAAGAAGGATCACTTATGCGGTGCTTGTGAAGCTGGAAAGATGACGAGGGCCAAGCATCCCTCGAAGACAATCATGACAACGACTCAACCCTTCGAACTACTACACATGGACCTCTTCGGTCCCACTCACTACTCAACTCTTACTACTACTACTACTTGTCTCTATAGCTTCGTCATTGTTGATGATTATTTAAGATATACATGGGTGCATATAATCCTCTACAAGACTGAAGTGCAGGATGTCTTCAGACGCTTCGCCAATCGAGCCATGAACAACTATGGCGTCAAGATCAAGCACATCAGAAGTGACAATGGCACTGAATTCAAGAACACTGGCCTCGACACTTATCTTGATACTTTGGGCTTCACTCATGAGTTCTCAGCTCCATACACGCCACAGCAGAATGGCGTCGCGGAACGCAAGAACAGAACACTTATTGAGATGGCCCAGACGATGCTCGATGAATACAAGACTCCAAGAAAGTTCTGGCCTGAAGCCATTGATACTGCATGCCATATTATCAACTGTGTTTATCTTCACAAGCTTCTGAATAAAACATCCTATGAGCTCCTCACTGGTAAGAAGCCAAATGTCAACTACTTCAGAGTATTTGGTGCCAGGTGCTGGATCAAGGATCCACATCACACTTCAAAATTTGCACCGAAAGCACATAAAGGTTTTATGCTTGGATACGGAAAGGATTCGCACTCCTATAGAGTTTTCAACCTCTTCCACTATAAAGTGGTTGAAACTGTGGATGTGCAGTTTGATGAGACTAACGGCTCGCAAAGAGAGCACCTGCCAAATGTGCTAGATGAAGTTCCATCCAGTGAAACCATCAATCTTATGGGAACTGGAGAAATCATACCGTCTGAAGCTCAGACTGAAGAGGAACTCATCATCTCTGCACCTGATCAACCTGAAGACAATGCTCAGCCTGAAGACAATCCTTCTAACGATGACAATGATCAGCAAGAGCAAAATCTTCCTCCTGTTCATCCTCGTGTTGCAAATAAAGTATAGATTGAGAGAATAATTGACATCATCAATGCAACTGGTCCACTCACTCGTTCAAGGGCAACGCAACTGGCAAATTATGTGGACACTTCGCATTCATCTCAATATCTGAACCCAAGAAAGTTGATGAAGCCTTCATGGAGCCTGAGTGGATTCAAGCAATGCAAGAAGAGCTTCACCAATTTGAGCTGAATAATGTATGTGAACTGGTCAAGCGTCCTGATCCTCGTAAGTACAATATCATAGGCACTAAATGGATATATCGCAACAAGCAAGATGAGAATGGTCAAGTTATCAGAAACAAAGCTCGTCTCGTTGCTCAAGGATACACTCAAGTTGAAGGAATTGACTTCGATGAGACATTTGCTCCTATGGCTAGGCTTGAAGCTATACACATACTGCTGGCCTATGCAAATCATCATAACATTCTTATGTATCAAATGGATGCAAAGAGCACTTTTCTCAATGGCAAGATTGAAGAAGAAGTGTATGTTGCACAACCGCCTGGCTTTGAAGATCCAAAACATCCTGACATGGTTTACAAGCTCAACAAGGCACTGTATGGCCTTAAACAAGACCCTCGTGCTTGGTATGACACACTCAAAGACTTCCTGAAGAGCAAAGGCTTCAAACCTGGTTCCCTAGATCCCACACTCTTCACGAAGACATATGATGGTGAACTATTTGTGTGCCAAATATATGTGGATGACATTATCTTTGGCTACACCAACCAGAAATACAGTGATGAGTTTGGATATATGATGCAAGGGCAATATCAGATGTCCATGATGGGTGAGCTGAAGTTCTTCCTTGGTCTTCAAATACGACAGCAACGCAACGACATCTTCATATCTCAAGAGAAATACCTCAAAGATTGCCTGAAGAAGTTTGGAATGCAAGACTGCAAAGGTTACACAACGCCAATGCCAGCTAAACACCATCTGGGTCCCGACGACAATGGCAAAGAGTTCGATCAAAAGGTATACCGCTCCATGATTGGTTCTTTGCTTTATTTATGTGCATCTAGGCCAGATATCATGCTTAGTGTTTGCATGTTTGCCCGATTCCAAGAAGCACCAAAGGAATCGCATCACTTAGCTGTGAAGCAAATTCTTCAATATTTGGCTCACACCCCAACACTAGGATTATGGTATCCAAAGGGCTTAGAGTTTGATCTAGTTGGATTCTCAGATGCTGATTATGCTGGTGACAAGGTGAATCGCAAGTCTACATCAGGCACATGTGCTCAGCTTCTATGGATGAACAAAACACTCAAATACTATGGCATTGATCTGAAGCAAGTGCCACTCTACTGCGACAAGGAAAGCACCATCAAGATTGCTAACAACCCAGTTCAGCACTCGAAGATAAAGCACATTGAAATTCGTCATCACTTTCTCAGAGATCATGTCATGAAGGAAGATATTGATATCATACATGTCAACACTGAAGAGCAACTGGCAGATATCTTCACAAAGCCCTTGGATGAGAAGAGGTTTTGCAAGTTACGGTGTGAGCTAAATATCTTGGAATCCTCAAATGTCCTGTGATCAGGCACACATCCTAACACTTATGCATGTTGATGACTTAGATGTGCAACACACGAAGTAAAGTATGTCTTCAATCAATGAAGACTTACATTCTGAGTGTGAATACATTAACATGGAATTTGACTTCGGAGCGCCATGATAATTGTGCGCCGTGTCTGGGTCTAATACTTCCTATACAGTGGGTAACGCCACCACCAAATTCTTCCCTTAGAAGTGTTTTTCACACGGCGTTACATTTGCAAAGTCTTCGCATTTTGTTTGTCTTCAATGTTAACATGGCCTCATGTTTGTCTTCAATTTAGTTTCTGTCCTCTACATCATTCACTTATAGCTATGTCTTCACGTTGAATCTTTTGAACTAAGTGAATGTGATCGGACCCTAACCTCTCTATGCTTTCCTCTTAAGTCTCTCTATCCAAATCATATGCATTCTATTGAAACTGTCAAAACGTCTTCTCTGCGACCTTGTCAGCAGAAGACACAGAGACAAACATTAATCTGTTTTCAATGCTCAATCCTTTTTCCCTGAAACCCGAAGAAGTGGGAACGACCACCCGACAATCCAGGCGTGCGTGGGAACGTAGAACAACCTCCAATGTGTTTGCATGATCGCCACGTGTCCTTCAGATGTGAACCGCCAGGGGAACCTGTGTAATAACACTATGTCGTCCATGTCCCTATAAATACAAGCCTCACCCCAGTCATTATCTCTTCTTCCACTCTCGCAAAAACCCTAGCGCCACCGCTAGCCCTCGACGACGCTGGCGACGAAGCGCTTAGCTGTCGCGACCTCATTGACGCCGTCCTCACACCGGCCGCGGACATCGTCTTCTCCGCCGTCGCCGTAGGTGTCCTCCGTCGCCAAGTTAGGGCACGGAAGATCGAACTGCTCGGCCTCCTCTCCCACTACGTCTAGCAGTTCCTCATGTGAGTTCTTACAGCATCATATAAATTCTCCTCAAGCCAGTTCTTGTCTGAGCAGTAGACGGAAGACTGTGATAGTGTTGAAGCCTTTCAGTCTGAACTTCATGACAAAAGAGAAATCTGCAAGGAAGGGTGGCAGACAGCGCCATGGAAACACCTCAAGAGATTTGCCTCCTGACCTCTATGAGTTGTACAAGACAGATCCAGAGGAGGACTACAATCAGCGGAAAACCCGAATCCAATGGATTCGAAGATATTGGGAAGAACAATGGTATAAGTACAGGTTCGTGACCTAGGAATATGCTGAGAAGAATGCCATCAAGCGACTGTGGGGAGACATCTTGTACAGAAATCTTCAACCCAGGTCTAGAGCTGAAGCCATTGAACAAGGCTTCTATCCTTGCATGGTCCATGGACCACAGCCTGCAGATGTAGACCCATCTTCATTACTATGGTGCCGTGACGACTATCTGTTCAAGCGCAACTTCTAGTTTGCCAAGAACTCGGCCAAAGAAAACAAGAAGTCACGGGGATTAGACTTCAATCCAGGCCCCTCTGCTCCTCGTGCTGATGGCACACGCAAAGCTGAACCCAATCTGGTTGGGCCCTTCTATAACTTAGAAGATCTCATCACTCATATAAAGGTTCAAGGGGCAGTCGTGGATCAACCTGCAGACGACGCTGATTCTGACGAAGCACCTGCACCACCGAAGCCAAAGAAGCTGAAGAAACCTAAAGCTTCGAAGCCTTCCCCTGCACCAAAGGTTTCACGGGCGAAGCCTCTGGCCACTGCACCTCCTGAAGACGGTGTGCAGTCTGAAGATCTCTCACGCATCTCAAAGCCCACCAAAGTGAAGATGCCCATGCAACCCACTAGCCAAGCATTGACCCCTGCTGCTGTTCTGCGCAACGAGAATGACGCCATTGATCTATCCAGTGACGACGATCTTGGCGATGATGCTCTTGAGCAGTTGATCAAGAGCAAGCAAGAGGCGTAAATCTTCAATGACCTTCCTCTCTTTGATGTGGAAATCTTAAACAAGTTCATTGATGAGTGGTTTGACAGCCCAAATGTCAGCTTTGATGATCTTCAGCTTCGCATTGGCCTCAGTGTCGCCTTCCACGGAGCCATTGCTGCTGAGCTGGCTCTAGCTCAGAAAATTGTTGATCTGAAGCATAAGATAGATTATGAAAAGGCTCAGTTCAAGAAGCATATGGCCAAGCTCAATTTTGAAGACATTCAGAACTTCCAGGTCATGATGCTTGAGCTCAAGGAAGCATTCCGCATGAAACGCGAAGAAGCCAAAGGTTCTCATGAGCGCATGAAGGATCTTTCTGCTAAATGTGTTCAGGGATACAATGAAGGTGAAAAGCGCAAGGCTTTGGGGAGACCAGGCATCGACCCCCGAATGGCGGCCAAGAAGAAGAAGAAGCCAGTTGGGGCAGAACCCGAAGCACCAAGGCAGGAAATACATCCAATTGTCTTCCCAGCCAGTATGACAGGCTCAAAGCCTAAGGTCCCCACAGTGGCTTCAGAACTCAAGAAAACAAGGGCAGCTGAAGCTGAAGCAAGAAAACGCAAGACCAAGGCCACCACTGATGATGCTCCCCCAACCAATAAACGGAAAACCAAGAAGAGAGACCGGGCTGCTCCCACAGAGCCCCTTGATGTCGAGCCAATCTCAGTGGCTCGTCCTGCATCTGAACATCAAGAACGCCAAGTGATAGTTCATGAGCCTGATTCCACAGAAGTTCCTGAAGCTGAAGACAATCCAGCTGTTGACCCCACCGCAGCTAAAGACATTGGTCCTCACGACAATGTTGAAGATGATGAAGTCCTTCCTCAGATCGAGCACAATTTGGTATCATCGCCTGTGCTCACGCACAACAAACTCATCAGCATTGGTCGTCCTCTGACGCCAACTGCTCAGGATGCATCGTGGGCTGATCACCCACAACGACAAGACACCCCAAGTTCTCCCCAACCACAAGTCACCTCACTCGTGCAAGATGATGATGACTTTGAGGCCCAGCCAACTCCATCTCCACAGGCGTTGCCAGCATTCCGCAGGCTTCGCAAAGGCTCAAGGCCCCAAGTCCCTCCAACTGTGCACGTCTCTGAGTCCGAAGCCAAAATGGCTGAAGATATTCCGGCTACATTAGCCGATGAAGAAGAAGAACCAAGAGTTTAAGTAGAAAGAGTTGCTACACCCCCGTCCCACCAAGATATTGTTCTCGAGGAGAACATGTCCGACCCTCCAGCTCCTGAAGTGGAGGTTAACAATCCTGAGGCGGCCACCAACATCAACACTGAAGCCAATGGCGTTGTCATGGCTGAAGCTAATGTGGCGCCTGAAGCTCATGCGGTGCCTGAAGTGCATGCACCTGAAGCCACTGCAGCGCCCGAAGCCAATACTGAAGCACCTGAAGCCAATGTGGCCCCTACAGCCCATGTCAATGCCAATGCCAATGCTCCTGTACCCCCTCCAAGACCTCATACAATTGAGCTAGCATTTGATCATGGTAAGCCTGTTATGGTCCGATGGCCCATTCTGGTTCCTCCACCTGCTGCAGGTCCACAATTTGACTATCATGTCGAGCACAGACCTCAAGTCCAAAAGCCCAAGCCAAGACTTCCACGATTCCTAGGCACTGCAACTTCACCTGGGGTCTTCAATGTGAATGGCTTCGTGGCACATAACACCTTCTTCAATAGCGCCAAGAACCCTTACACCAAACCTCGCATTCATCGGATCGGTTCTGGAGCTATCAGCAGCGCAGCTACTATTCATGCGTCTTATACAATCAAGGGCGCATATTTCCACATATGCGTCTCGACACTGAAGCTATAGCTGGTCTGCCCTGTCTAGAAGAAGCGTTGGATTGCTTCAGAGATGCTGGACTCCTGCAGTTTGTCACAGACAAGGAACACTGGAATGAAGAGCTTCTGCTACAATTGAAAGTGCATTATATCGACTAGAGGGGGGGGGTGAATAGGCGATTTTTATGAAAGTCTTCAAAACGTGGAAGTTATGAAGACAAATGATAGAGATAAACCTCTTACCCTGCAGCGGAAGGTAGACTACACTAGGCAAGCCATAGTCAAGTATTCAATAGAGTGAAAGCACAATGACTAATAGCCTCAATGTAGTAAGGATCAGGTAGGAAGATATTATGAAGCCACACAGATCACGCAGTCACTCAGTGAAGACAAAAGATAGTGCGAACATACAATGACTTCACAAGGAGTAACAGTAAGTAAAGGGAAGGGAAGATGAAACCAGTGACTCGCTGAAGACAATGATTTGTTGGACCAGTTCCAGTTGCTGTGACAACTGTATGTCTGGTTAGGGCAGCTAGGTATTTAAACCTTAGGACACACAGTCCCGGACACCTAGTCCAGAACACGCAGCTCAGGACACCCAGTCCTCACCGTATTCCCCTTGAGCTAAGGTCACACAGACCTCGCCCAATCACTCTGGTAAGTCCTCAAGGTAGACTCCCAAACCTTCACAGACTTCGTTCACCGGCAATCCACAATGTCTCTTGGATGCTCAGAACGCGACGCCTAACCGGGTGGAGGATGCACAGTCCTCAAGTGTAATAAGTCTTCAGATCACACAGACAAGAAGACTTAAGTGATGCCTAATTCTCTTTGGCTCTGGGTGGTTAGGGCTTTATCCTCGCAAGGAATTCTCTCTCAAAGGCTTCAAGGTGGGTTGCTCTCAAACGACAAAAGCAGTACTCTGAATCTGAGCAGCCAACCGTTTATGGTTGTAGGGGGTGGGCTATTTATAGACACTTGGCAACCCGACCTGATTTTTCCAAAATGACCCTGGGTCACTAAGGAACTGACACGTGTTCCAACGGTCAGATTTCAAACTCACACGGCAACTTTACTTGGGCTTCAAGCAAAGCTGACTTGACCGACTCTGGACAAGATTCGCTCTCAAAGTCTTCACTCGAAGACATAGGTTTTGTTTAAGCATCACTTCAGTCATTCTGACTGGTTCTCTTGGACCCCACTTAACAGTACGGCGGTTCCTATGACTCAACACAGAAGAAAGAGAACTACGAAAGATCTAAGTCTTCGAGCTCCATAGGCTTCATGTGGTGTCTTCTCTTGTCATATTCTTCAATGTGATTATCTTCATATACCACCTTTGACTTCAATGTCTTCATACATTTTTAGGGGTCATCTCTAGTAGGAAAACCGAATCAATGAGGGACTTCTACCTGTGTTATCCTGCAATTCTCACAAACACATTAGTCCCTCAACTAGGTTTGTCGTCAATACTCCAAAACCAACTAGGGGTGGCACTAGATGCACTTACAATCTCCCCCTTTTTGGTGATTGATGACAAACTAGTTGAAGTTTTCAACGGGGAATATAATCTGTGAAATTGTAAAGGATAAGGAATTGTCTTCATAAGTTGCAAGGGCTCCCCCTGAAGATGTGCATATAAGTAATTTGCTTTTGGAATGCAAATGCACATGGCAGGTTGTACTTGTGGAGATCCACTTCAACTTATGATGACAATCCACTATGCATGTGAAAGTATATGAAGATAATGACATGCATAATGGAAAATGGACGTCTATAGAATGATCTAAGTACGGAATTTATCGTCGCAACACAAGGTGGCAGATAAGTAGCAGACGACCATCGAGTTTAAGTGTTACAACTCAAAGAACCAAATGTAGCAAAACAAGAGTTGTAAGCACGAAGCAAAATATAAAGCACCCGCCCATATGGACCCGCTTGAAGACTATCAACCTCATATGCTTCTCCCCCTTTTGTCAGTAAGGACCAAAAAGGTTTGAAGACATAGAGCATCTACTCGTTCCCATGAGGAGTAGGTGAAGCAACAGGGTCTTTGGTGGTGTTTGGCGGTGCTGAAGAGCTTGGAGCAGAGTCGAAGCGTGCTGAAGGAGGTGGCGGTGAAGTAGCGTCGTCTTCATCCTCGATCACTCTGGCATTCACAGTTGCAGTAGAGGAAGAGAACTCAGAGTCTTCAAGGGATGGAGTTTGTCGCAGCACTGCCCTTCGAGGAGGTGTGGAGTCAAACTTGAATCGCTTAGTGAAGCCATCCTCTTGAAGATCATCTTCAGAACACATCAGCGTTAGCCCTCTCCATGTGCGGCGAGAGGTTTGATGGGCAACAAAAGCATTCTTGGTGGCAAGATTGCGAAAGCGATTAACATCCACCAAGAGGCTTTGCATCTGACGCTTCAGCCAGTCATGATGCCTATCCTGTTTCTGATGAAGTGCCACAAGAAGCTCTCGGTCGTTGAGAACACAAGTGCGCTTCTTGGGTCATGGAGCAGTTGTACTGTCAGTGGCTTCAGTGAGAGCAGGATGCGGTGCACGTGTAGTGCCAGCCAAAGGATACACACGAGTTACGGCTTCCACGCCTTCAATGTTCTGAGTGAAACTTTGATGCTCTGCATTCTGAAGACTGAGAGGTTCCTTGGCAGGCTCAGGATAGATGGCTTCAATAGACATATCCACATCAGGCAAAAAGATCCGATGGTTGCGGGCCGAGGGTTGATATGAGATAGCGGAGTGAAATTTGATCAGCCGCATCACCCAAGGGGCATAGAACTTCAAACCAAACAGATCAAAGGCAGATGCAGCAAGTTGGCGAATGAAGAAATCCTGTGTATTGAAGCATTTTCCATGAAGAATGTAGAGGACCAAAGTCTTCATTGCACCTTCCAGCTTGGCATGGGGAGAATGTCCTTTGATTGGCCAGAGAGTTCGCCTTATGATGTGATAAATGGTTCTTGGCAGATACTCAAGGTCTTCAACGAAGAACTCCGTGGGATAAGCAGCATTTTGGGGCAATGGCTTCATCATACTGAGCATCTGACTCATATTAGGTTCAGTCTTCTGAAAGATGCTCTCAATAGCTTAACTATGAAGCCGACAGCCATGCTCATAGAGATCGCCAGGAGTGGGCAAACCAGTGAGCTCAATGATGTCAAAGGCTTTGGCTTCGTGATGAACGTTTCCTGTCATCCACTCCAGGACCCAAGTCTTCGGATCTCTGTTATACCCGCGGATGTGAAGTGTGGCATAGAATTGGAGCAGCAACTCTTCATTCCAATGCTCTTGGTCAGTGACGAACGGCAGCAATCCAACTTCTTTGAAGCAATCCAGAGCTTCTTCCAGACAGGGCAGACCAGCTATAGCTTCAATGTCAAGACGCTTGTGGGGGAAGATGGGACCTTGATTGTATAGAATGCAGGAGTAATAGCTTCGCTGCGGATAGCTCCAGAACCGATCAGAAGATATCCTTTCCCTTGAGTAGGGGTTCCTGGAGCTATTGAAGAATGTGTTGTCTACTCTGAAGCCATTGATATTGAAGGAGCCAGGTGCTGATGCAGGACCTGGGAACCTTGGCAATCTTGGGATTGGCTTCTGTACCTGAGGCCTGTGCTCAACATGATAGTCGAACTGGGGACCGGCAGCAGACTCAGGAATAGAAGTGGCGGGATCAGTGGCTTCGCTGACTTCTGGTGCTTTTGTTGGTGAGGGCTCCACATTAGCTTCAGCCATGACAGCGTCAGTGGCTTCAGTGGTGTTGGTGGTGGCAACCGGATTGTCTTCAGCAGAGACTTGAGGCCTTGGACCTTTGCGAAGCCTGCGCAACGCGGGTGATGCCTGTGGAGTTGCCGTTGGCTGGGCCTCAAAGTCTTCTTCCTCTTGTGGGCGATCAGCCCATGAAGCATCCTGTGCAATTGGCGTCAGTGGACGACCAATGCTGATGAGTTCGCTGTGCGTGAGCACAGGCGATGATACATGTTGGTGCTCTAGCTGAGGAAGGGCTGCATCATCTTCAACATGGTCATGGTGACCAATGTCTTCAGCAGCGATGTGATCAGCTGCTGGAAAGTCTTCAGCTTCATGAGCCTCTATGAAAGCAGGCTCATGGACAGTCAGTTGACGTTCTTGTGGATCGGCATCGGGGTGAACCATGGAAATGGGTTCAACAATCAAGGGCTCTGTGGGAGCAGCTCGATCTTTCTTGGTCTTCCTTTTCTTCTTGGAGGGGGCAATAGGAGAGGCTTTAGGATGTTTTCTCTTCCTGGCTTCAGCCTCAGCAGTCCTCGTCTTCTTGAGCTCTGAAGCGGTTTACCGGCTTTTTGGCTTCGAGCCAGTCATTCTAGTTGGGAAGACAATGGGATCTGCTTACTGCCTTGGTGCGTCGGGTTCAGCCATAGCGGGCTTCTTCTTCTTCTTTGCGGCCATCCTGGGGTCGATGCCAGGATGCCCAAGGGCCTTGCGCTTCTCAGCCTCATTGTAGGCCTGCACACATTTGCCAGCCAGAACCTTCATGCGCTCACGAGAACCTTGAGCTTCTGCATGTTTCTTGAGAAAGGCTTCCTTGAGCTCGTGCAGCATAATCTTGAAGTTCTTCACCTCTTGCATGCTGAGCTTGGCCATATGCTTCTTGAACTGAGCCTTTTCATAGTCAATCTTTTGCTTCAGTTCAACAATGCATTGGGCGATAGCTAACTCTAAAGCAATGGCGCCATGGAAGGCGACACTGAGGCCAATGGGTAGTTGCAGATCTTCGAAGCTGATGTTTGGCGTGTCAAACCACTCATCAATGAAGTTGTGGATGATTGTTACATCAAAGAGAGGCAGATCATTGAAGATTTCCGCTTCTTCTTTGCTCTTGATGAGTTGCTCAAGAGCGTCATCTGCAAGATCTTCATCACTTGACAGATCAATGGCATCATTGCACAGAATGGCAGCAGCTGTTAGCTCTTGGCCGGTGTGTGGCAGAGGCATCTTGACCTTCTGGGGCTTGGAGATGCGTGATAAATCTTTGGATTGCACACTGTGTTCAGGAGGTGCAGTTTCCAGTGGCTTCGCCCGTGAGATTTTTGGTGAAGGGGCAGGCTTTGAAGCTTTAGGCTTCTTCAACTTCTTTGGCTTCGGCGCTGTAGGCGCTTCATCTGATTCAGCGTCAGCTGCAGGCTCATTCACTGCAGTCCCTTGAACCAAGATATGGGTGATGAGGCCTTCAAGGTTGTAGAAAGGACCGACGACATTGGGTTCTGCATCTCGTGTGCCATCAGCCCTTGGAGCTGATGGACCAGGGTTGAAGTCTAGTCCCAATGTCTTCTTGTTTTGCTTCGCTGAGTTCTGGGCAAACTTGAAGTTGCGCTTGAATAGAATGTCGTCATGACACCATAGTAGTGACGATGGGTGTGCATCAACAGGCTGTGGCCCACGGACCATGCAGGGATAGAAGCCTTGTTCAATGGCTTCATCTCTGGACCTGGGTTGAAGATTCTTGTATAGGATGTCTCCCCACGGTCTCTTGATGGCATTTTTCTTAGCATATTCCTGGGTTACAAATCGGTATTTGAACCATTGTTCTGCCCAATATCTTCGAATCCATTGGATTCGGGTCTTGCGCTGATTGTAATCCTCTTCAGGATCTGTCTTGTACAGTTCTGAGAGGTCATCTGGCAGATCTCTAGATGTTTCTCCATGACGCTTTCTGCCACCCTTCCTTGCTGATTTCTCTGAAGCCATGAACTTTAAACTGAAAGGCTTCAACATGTTCAAAGGCTTCAAAGATTTTCGCTTGCTGGACAAATAGGAACTTGCTTCGGGAGAATTTATATGATGCTGTAAGAATTCTGCAAATGAATGCACACTATGAGAACCAAGGGATTCTCCCACGGACATGTACCTGTGACAGCATTAAGGTGCGAGGGAAGGGGAAGAGGTCATATGCATTCTCAGAAGATTTTGAATATAAATCAGTTTAGAAGACATTGAACTCATCATGAGAAGACATTCACTCATAGATAAGGAGTTGGTTCCAGATTTGTACGAATCCAGAGATCAGTACAAGTGAGGAATCTAACTACTTTGTGAAGCATAAGTGAATATACTAGGCATGTTATGAGATGCAGTATGAGAGAGATCTAACTTGTGTGAATAGAAACTGCTTGTGGTAGAAAGTGATAAAGCCATAGGATCAACGGTGCCGTAAGAAGGAAGTTTTATTTACCACACTAAGAACTGCTAGACGGAGTGGAAGATGAGGCCGAGCAGTTCGATCTTCCGTGCCCTAACTTGGCGACGGAGGACACCTACAGTGATGGCGGAGAGGACGATGTCCGCGGTCGGCGTGAAGACGGCGTTGGAGAGGTTGCGGCAGCGAAGCGCTTCGTCGCCGGCGTCGTCGAGGGCTAGCGGTGGCGGTAGGGTTCGTGCGAGAGTGGAAGAAGAGATAATGACCGCAGTGAAGTGTGTATTTATAGGTACAGGGGCGGCACTGCGTTATTACACAGGTGCCCCTGGCGATTCGCATCTGAGGAACACGTGGCCATTATGCAGAATTTTGGGGTTTGTTCCACGTCCCACGCATGCCTGGATTGTCGGGTGGTCGTTCCTACTTCTCCGGGTTTCATGTGGAGGAATGAGCATTGAAAGTGGACTTAAGGCTTCTTAAACTTTCTTGGGTTCTGTTATTGAGACGAATGCGAAGTGCCCACAGAAATTTGCTACCTGAGTTGCCCTTGAACGAGTGAGTGGACCGGGTGCATTGATGCTATCAATTATTCTTTCAATCTGCACTTCATTGGCAACGCGAGGATGCACAGGGCGAAGATTTTTCTCTTGCTGATCATTGTCGTTGTTAGAAGGAATGTCTTCAGGCTAAGCATTGTCTTCATGTTGATCAGGTGCTGAGATGATAAGTTCTTCTTCAGGATGAGCTTCAGAGGTATAATTTCTCCAGTTCCCATTAGCTTGATTGATTCACTGGATGGAACTTCATCTAGCACATTTGGCAGTTGCTCTCTTTGTGAACCGTTGGTCTCATCGAACCGCACATCCACTGTTTCAACCACTTTGTAATGAAAGAGATTGAAGACTCTGTAGGAGTGCGAATCCTTTCCATATCCAAGCATAAAACCCTCATGTGCTTTTGGTGCAAACTTTGAGGTGTGATGTGGGTCCTTGATCCAGCACCTGGCGCCAAATACTCTGAAGTAACTTACATTTGGCTTCTTGCCAGTAAGGAGCTCATAAGATGTCTTGTTCAGAAGCTTGTGAAGATAAACACGATTGATTGTATGGCATGCAGTATCAATGGCTTCAGGCCAGAATTTTCTTGGAGTCTTGTATTCATCTAGCATCGTTCTGGCCATCTCAATGAGTGTTCTGTTCTTGCGTTCGACGACCCCATTCTGCTGTGGCATGTACAGGGCTGAGAATTCATGTGTGATGCCCAAGGTATCAAGATATGTATCAAGGCCAGTGTTCTTGAATTCAGTGCCATTGTCACTTCTGATATGCTTTATCTTGGCGCCATAGTTGTTCATTGCTCGATTGGCGAAGCGTCTGAAGACATCCTGCACTTCAGTCTTGTAAAGGATTATGTGCACCCAAGTATATCTAGAATAATCATCAACAATGACAAAGCCATAGAGACAAGCAGTAGTAGTAAGAGTTGAGTAATGAGTGGGACCGGAAAGATCCATGTGAAGTAGTTCGAAGGGTCGAGTAGTGGTCATGATTGTCTTCGAGGGATGTTTGGCCCTCGTCATCTTTCCTGCCTCACAGGCACCGCATAACTGATCTTTCTTGAACTTGACGTCCTCGATGCCTATGACATGCTTCTCCTTTTCCAGGGTGTGGAGGTTCCTCATGCCAGCATGCCCAAGCCTCCGATGCCAGAGGCAGCATTCTGAAGCTTTTGCTAGAAGACATACGGCAAGCTGTGGTCCTGCTGAGAAATCTACCATGTTCAAATCATCTTTTCGATACCCCTCAAATACTAGAGACTTGTCAGATTCCATTAGAACAAGGCAACGATATTTTCCAAATATTACGATCATGTTTAAATCGCAAAGCATTGAGACAGACATTAAGTTGAAGCCAAGGGATTCAACAAGCATGACTTTATCCATGTGTTGATCCCTTGAGATTGCAACTCTACCTAGACCCAATACCTTACTTTTACCAGTGTCAGCAAATGTGATGTGGCTCTTGTCGGATGGACGTAAGGTTGAGTCCATAAGAAGGCTTCTTTTGCTAGTCATGTGATTTGTACACCCACTATCAATAATCCATTCTGAAGACGCTGGTGTCGTACCCTACAGTGCAGTTAGGGGGATAGGCTTCACGAAGAGCATTGTGAAGCAAAAACATTTGACGAACCAGTGGGTTATGAAAGCTTAGATCCAGATTAGGACTAATAGGGAGAGTAGCAAGCGATTCAAGAACGAAGTACATAGTAAGACCATATGGGCATTTGATCTTGCGCCCTACAAGATGTTTAAGGTCCCCAGCAATAGCGTCAGACGATTTTAGTTTTCTGCTGGAGACCTTTCCCTACAAAAGGGAGTTAAGCTTTCTTAGCCACCCACATCTTTAAGGGTGGCTTAGAAGCAATAAGTCTAAGTGTAGCATCTGAGAACTTTGGCTTTGGAGCCCTAACAAACAGTCTTGCAGGCGGACAATAGTACTCATAAGAATAAGCAGAATAGTTCTTGGTCTTATGAACATGGCGGTTTGATGAACCGCTCTCATATTCATATGCCTGAGTATGGTTTCCCTGCAAAACATTTGCGTTAGTGCGACTCAGGTGAGTCCTCTTTCTGTATGAAGCCTTTGGACCGTATGAAGCCTTTGGTCTGAGGTTTTTCTTCTTCACGTGAGGTGTCATGATGACATTCACAGGAAGATTCTCCAGACACCTTTTCAGAACCCAGATCTTCTTCATAGGCGGTCCATTCCTGCAGTTAGTACCAATGTACCTGGCAAACACTTCACCATTCTGATTCTTAAACAGTTTATAGTTTGCATCAAGGGATTCATCAATGATAATGGGGTTAGCACAAGTGAAGCCAGATAGATTGGATGGATCTGCTGAAGGTTCCTTTGCAGCAACCCACGTGGTTTTGGGGTACTGCTCAGGTTTCCAGTAAGAGCCATCAGCATTCATTTTCCTTACAAACCCAACACCCTCTTTCCTCGGGTTTCGGTTCAGAATCTGCTTTTTGAGGACATCTCATAGTGTCTGATGCCCTTTAAGACTTTTGTACATCCCTGTTTCAAGCAATGTCTTCAACCTAGCATTCTCATCTGCAATAGCAGTGGTATCCTCAGCAGAGGGGTTAGTTACCACATCAACAGTTGAAGATATTGCAACAGTAGTAGCAGTAGAACATTCAGCAACAGAAGTAGCATTATCACGATCAATGCATTTAAGACATGGTGGTTCAAATCCTTCCTGAGCGGAACTGATCTGTTTGGCGCGAAGTGACTCGTTTTCCTTTTGAAGATCTTCATGAGCCGCTCTCAATTTCTCAAGATCTTGCTTCCTTTGAAGATAATCATAGGAAAGCTTTTCATGAGTTGTTGAGAGAGTTTCATGACGACTTTCAAGTTCCACATACTTAACGTGAAGATTTTTTATGTCTTCAATTAAGGATTCAGATCGAGTCATTTCAGCACCTAACAGATCATCGCTTCTGTCTAACAGTTTTTGAATATGTTCCATAGCTTTCTGTTGTTCAGTTGCAATTTTAGCAAGTGTTTTGTAGCTGGGTTTTGAACCACAATCAGAGTCATCGTCACTAGATGTTTGATAGTGAGTAGTGCGTGTGTTTACCTTGGCACCGCGTGCCATGAAGCAGTAGGTAGAAGTGGAGTAGTCCTTGTGATTTGCATCGGTGTCGGTGATGAAGTCATTGTCTTCAGAGTTGAAGAAGGACTTGGCAATGTATGCTGTAGCCAGACTTGCGACGCTTGAATCGGACTCCTCCTCAGACTCCACCTCCGCCTCCTTAGAAGCGGACTCCTCCTCTGAATCCATTTCCTTGCCAACAAACGCACGTGCCTTGCCAGATGAGCTCTTCTTGTGTGATGAAGACTTTAAGGAAGACTTGGAAGAAGACTTTGAGTATTTCTTCTTCTTCTTGTCGTCAGAGTCATATTCCTTGCTCTTCTTCTTCTTTTTGTTCTCATTCTCCCACTGTGGACACTTAGAGATGAAGTGGCCAGGTTTCTTGCACTTGTGACATGTTTTCTTCTTGTAGTCGTGAGCAGAAGCTTCATCATTCCTTGAGCTTGATCGGGAAGACTTTCTGAAACCTTTCTTCTTGGTGAATTTTTGGAAATTCTTCACAAGCATAGCAAGTTCCCTTCCAATGTCTTCAGGATCATCCGAACTGCTGTCAGATTCTTGTTCAGATGAGGAGACAGCTTTTGCCTTCAAGGCACGACTTCGCCCATAGTTTGGACCGTAGATATCTCTTTTCTCAGAAAGCTGAAACTCATGTGTGTTGAGCCTCTCAAGTATGTCAGACGGACCGAGTGTCTTGAAATCAGGACGTTCTTGAATCATCAGGGCTAGGGTATCAAACGAACTATCAAGTGATCTCAGTAGTGTCTTGACGACTTCATGTTTGGTGATCTCAGTAGCGCCGAGGGCTTGAAGCTCATTTGTGATGTCAGTGAGTCAGTCAAATGTGAGCTGGACATTCTCATTGTCATTTCTCTTGAAGCGGATGAAGAGGTTGCGAAGGACACTAATTCTCTGATCTCTATGGGTTGAGACGCCTTCATTGACCTTGGAGAGCCAGTCCCAGACCATCTTAGATGTTTCCAAAGCACTCACACGGCCATACTGTCCTTTGGTAAGATGACCACAGATGATATTCTTGGCAGTAGAGTCCAGTTGAACGAACTTCTTGACATCAGCAGCAGTGACACCTTCTCCAGCCTTGGGAACGCCGTTCTTGACGACATACCATAGGTCGATGTCAATGGCTTCAAGATGCATGTGCATCTTATTCTTCCAGTAGGGATATTCAGTTCCATCGAAGACGGGGCACGCAGTGGAGACTTTAATTATCCCTGCAGTCGACATAGCTAAAACTCCAGGTGGTTAAACCGAATCACACAGAACAAGGGAGAACCTTGCTCTAATACCAATTGAAAGTGTGTTATATCGACTAGAGGGGGGGTGAATAGGCGATTTTTATGAAAGTCTTCAAAACATGGAAGTTATGAAGACAAATGATAGAGATAAACCTATTACCCTGAAGCGGAAGGTAGACTACACTAGGCAAGCCATAGTCAAGTATTCAATAGAGTGAAAGCACAATGACTAATAGCTGCAATGTAGTAAGGATCAGGTAGGAAGATATTACGAAGCCACACAGATCACGCAGTCACTCAGTGAAGACAAAAGATAGTGCGAACATACAATGACTTCACAAGGAGTAATAGTAAGTAAAGGGAAGGGAAGATGAAACCAGTGCCTCGCTGAAGTGAAAGTGCAACTATCCCTAGGTGGTTTTGGTAATTCATAACAACATATAGCTCATTGAGCTAATGCTATTCCAAGATGATTATTTCAGGAAAGCTCAATGATTGGCATGGCATGGATGTGAAAGTGGAACCCTCAAAATGCTAAGGACAAAGGATTGGCTCAAGCTCAAAAGCTCAAGACTCTTCATTTTATATTTTAGTGATCCAAGATCACATTGAGTCTTTAGGAAAAGCCAATACTATCAAGGAGGGATGAGGTGTTGCTTAATGAGCCTCTTGCCTCATGTGCTTAATGATATGCTCCAAAATCCTCAACTACTTTCCCATATCCACATATGACCTAAACCCTAAGCCAAACTCGGTCCTACTGATTCTTTCTATCCGGCGCCACCGAGTTTCACTTGTCATAAGCCACTGCCAAACCCTAGCAATTCGGTTCTACCGATAGGGATCTCGGTCTCACCGAGATGGGATTGCAAACTCTCTGTTTCCCTTTCGTAACTTTTCGGTCTCACCGAAAGAGCGAATCGGTCCCACCGAGATTGCAATGTAAATTCAGTGTTTCCTTTTTGTAACTTTTCGGTCTCACCGAAAGAGCAAATCGGTCCCACCGAGTTTGCCTGACCAACTCTCTGGTTAGCTAATTACCACATTCGGTCTCACCGAGTTTGTGTAATCGGTCTCACCGAGATTACGTTATGCCCAAACCCTAACCATATCGGTCCTACCGAGTTGCATGTCCGTGCCACCGAAAATCTCTAACGGTCACTAGGTTTACCTTTTCGGTCCGACCGAGTTTGTTGATTTGGTCCCACCGAGATTGGAAAACTGTGTGTAACGGTTGGATTTTGTGTGGAGGCTATATATACCCCTCCACCTCCTCTTCATTCGAGGAGAGAGCCATGAGAACACATACACAATTCCAACTCATATGTTCTGAGAGAGAACCACCTTCTCATGTGTTGAGACCAAGATATTCCATTCCTACCATATGAATCTTGATCTCTAGCCTTCCCCAAGTTGCTTTCCACTCAAATCTTCTTTCCACCAGATCCAAATCCTATGAGAGAGAGTTGAGTGTTGGGGAGACTATCATTTGAAGCACAAGAGCAAGGAGTTCATTACCTACACACCATTTGTTACTTCTTGGAGAGTGGTGTCTCATAGATTGGCTAGGTTTTACTTGGGAGCCTCCGACAAGATTGTGGAGTTGAACCAAGGAGTTTGTAAGGGCAAGGAGATCGCCTACTTCGTGAAGATCTACCGCTAGTGAGGCAAGTCCTTTGTGGGCGATGGCCATGGTGGGATAGACAAGGTTGCTTTTTCGTGGACCCTTTGTGGGTGGTTGCTTCTTCGTGGACCCTTCGTGGGTGGAACCCTTCGTGGACTCGTGGAACCGTTACCCTTTGTGGGTGGAGCCCTCCGTGGACTCGCGCAACCGTTACCCTTCGTGGGTTGAAGTCTCCATCAACATGGATGTAGGATAGCACCACCTATCCGAACCACGGGAAAAAAATCCGTGTCTCCAATTGCATTTGAATTATCCAAACCCTTCCCTTTACATTCTTGCAAGTTGCATGCTTTACTTTCCGCTGCCAATATACTCTTTGCATGCTTGCTTGAATTGTGTGATGATTGCTTGACTTGTCCTACAATAGCTAAAATCTACCAAGAACTAAAATTGGGAAAAGGTTAAGTTTTTATTTGGTCAAGTAGTCTAATCACCCCCCCCCTCTAGAAATACTTTCAATCCTACAAGTGGTATCAGAGCTTTGGTCTCCATTTGCTTTGATCTCCATAGCTTTTGGTGGTCATAGCCTTGGTTTCACAACCTAGGAGAGTATGGCGTCTAGCGAGGGAAATTATCACCGTAGAGGTCCTTACTTTGATGGTACTAATTTTGCTAGTTGGAAGCATAAAATGAAAATGCATATTCTTGGACATAACCCCGCCGTTTGGGCTATTGTGTGTGTTGGTTTGCAAGGTGACTTCTTTGATGGGAAAGAACCAAACCGTGAAGCAGCCGCAGATGAGTTGAAGATGTTGCAATACAATGCTCAAGCTTGTGATATTCTCTTCAATGGATTGTGCCCCAAAGAATTCAACAAAATCAGCCCTCTTGAGAATGCAAAGGAAATTTGGGACACTTTGATTGATATGCACGAAGGTACCGACTCCGTCAAGGAATCCAAGTTGGATGTGCTTCAAAGTCAACTTGACAAGTTCAAAATGAAGGATGGTGAAGGTGTTGCTGAAATGTACTCTAGGCTTGCTCTCATCACAAATGAGATTGCCGGCTTAGGAAGTGAAGAGATGACCGATAGATTCATCATCAAGAAGATTCTAAGAGCCTTGGATGGAAAATATGATACCGTGTGCACATTGATCCAAATGATGCCCAATTACAAAGATCTCAAGCCAACGGAGGTGATTGGAAGAATTGTTGCTCATGAGATGTCACTTAAGGATAAAGAGGAACTTCACAACAAATCAAGTGGTGCCTACAAAGCCTCATGTGAAGCCCCTACATCATCAAGTGAGAAACAAAACTTCAATGAAGAATTGAGCTTAATGGTGAAGAACTTCAACACGTTCTACAAGAGTAGAAGCAAAGATAGAAGCTTCAAGTCAAGGTCCTACAATGACAAAAGATCTTCTAGTCGAGAGCAAAACTGCTACAGTTGTGGAAGACCCGGACACTATTCCAATGAGTGTACGGCTCCCTACAAGAGAAGAGAAGAATCTCCAAAAAGAAGAAGCAAAGAATCACCACCAAGAGAGAGAAGGAGTAGAGATGATCGTTATGAATGAAGATACTCATGGAGAAGCAAGGATTCGGAAAGGAAGGAAAAATCATCAAGGAGCTACACAAAACGAAGACATCAAGCTCATGTTGGTGAATGGGTATCCGGCTCTGACTCCGACAGCCACTCCGAGAGAAGTTATCACTCCGACTCCGAAGATACTCAAGATGAAGGTGTTGCCGGTCTAGCACTTGTGTCAACCAACTCCTACGACATATTTGACTCACCAAATGAAGGAATTGGAAGATGTTTCATGACCAAAGGTCCTAAGGTAACACACCCCGAGTATGTTGATTTCAATAGTGATGAAGATGACTTGTTAGGTGATGATTTGCTTGTTGACAACTCTAGTGATGAATACTATGATGAAACGTCAATTAATCATGCTAATCAAGATGAAACGAATGACAATGATAAGGAGAAGATTGAGGCTCTAACTAAAGAACTAAACACTCTTAAGTTAGCTCATGAAACTATCTTCGAAGATCATTGAGAACTTTTAAGAGCTCATGAGAAATTACGCTTTGAAAAGCTCAATCTTGAGCAAGAGCATGAGTTCTTAAAAGCAATCAATGATGATCTCCGCAAGAAAAGTTCTTCTTACATTGCCAAGAGTTTACTCTTATCCACTTACATGCCTCAAGTCAAGTCTAGTAACAAGCACAAGAAAGATTCTTCCTCTAGCAGTAACAATGATCATGCTAAATCCAATATTGTTGCTTCTAGTAGTTCTCTTGATTCCACTAATGATTCTCTTAGCCAAGTTACACTTGAGCAAGAAAATAGCTTATTGAAGGGAATTATAGAGAAAGGAGTGTACAAAAGCCTTGCCGAGAGTAAGCAATTCGAGGAAATTGTGCGCAAGTAAGGAATGCACCGGAAGAATCAAGGTGTTGGTTTTGAACGAAAGTTCAATGCCAATGGAGTTGAGTGGGAAGAAGATCAATACCCCAAGACAAAGTTTGTTCCTCAACAAGAGAAGTATGATACTTCTTTCAAGGGGACACAAGCTCAAGATGATCTTCCACCACAAGACTACAAGCAAAAAGGCAAGGACAAGTTCAAGAGGAAATTGATGCATTTGAAGAAGCTCCTAAGACCTTAGTCAAGTGGATTCCCAAGACTACTTCAAGTTCCACTTCATCAAGTACGACTACAACTCCAAGGATTCCCATCAAGATAATGTGGATCCAAAAGAAGAAGAACTAGAGAGTTCTTGAGGGTGACTCCGCCAACATACTTCACTCTTATCATTTCGGCAAGAACAAGTGCAATCAACTTCCACATCTTGCACTAGTTCAAGGAGTCACAAACCCTCTTGTTGGTAATACAAGGGACAAGGTAACCTAAAAGTTTTCATGGACATCATCTTGTGTGTGCATCACTCTATGTCTATGGATATCCTTGTTTGTTCCTTGTGGGACTAACCCATGTAGGTATTGAAAGTGCAATTCACGCAAATGGATAGCTCCAAGTGATATACATCAACATTGAGCATCCACATCTTCAACATCTACATGAAGTCATCATCGACAAAACCCGAGGTTAGTTCATCCCTCTAAGGGGGGATATCACATCTAGGGGGAGCTTTACTCTAAGACTTGAGCTAAAGCAACTCTAAAGATGTGAACACAACAATGCTTTATGTAAAAGTGGTAACCCCACTTGAGCTTAAACGATGAGTATGACCTATGATCAAGTGTTCTCACTTGACTCCTAAGTCAATATACTCATATATAGATGACCTTGTCATCGCAAATTGCTTGATAGATGCTAGAATTGGTTGTGCATGCCTTGTCACATATTTCATTTGGCATCTTATTGTGTGAGCATGCTGGTTGCATATTTTACTCATTCGAGGACATCCACTTGTTGTTTTGATTGTTTGGTTTTATTTCCTTTTGCCAAGTGGATGGACAAGAATGCCTAAGAACCTCCTCTAGCTATCTATGCTTTTCTCATCTCAAACTCTATTCATGCTACATCACAAAATTTGATCAAGTCAGATTCGAACCACTCTGTGTGAGGAGCGCTCGGAGTCCCCGATTCGTCATAGACTTAAACTTCCAAAACCTCTTTATTGTTCTCGGTCTGACCGATACCCAACTTTTGGTCCTACCGAGATCATTAAGTTGATCTAGGTTTTCGATCTCGGTGCAACCGATTTGAACCTTTCGGTCACACCGAGTTTCAGTAACTGCTTGCAGTTATGAATCTCGGTGCCACCGAGTTGTTCCACTTGGTCACACCGACAGGGTCGTGCTATATATAGTCACGGGCAAAAATTTGGAAATTTCTCCGAACCCCTTCGCCCGCGCGATAGCCTGCTCTGCCAACTTGGTCTCCGGTTCGTCTCCTCGCCGCCAGCCGCCTCCAGTCGCTGGTCTCCATTGCTGTCAACGGAATTCTACCCCGCCATTGCCGCCGTAGCGAGTCTCCGCCGAACTAGGGTATGGACTCGATCTTTGTGCTATTCTCCAATCCGATTCTTTGCACATTGTGATCATCATGATTCTTGCCACGATTGAAACACTCCTATCTAGTCAATGCGCTCATAGATTAGGTTTGATTCGAAAATTTTAGGGTTAGGTTTCCGCCGAAACCATCTCGGACCCACCGAGTTGAAGAACTCGGTCCCACCGATTTGGCTTATGCCATTGCACAAGTGAGACTCGGTCTGACCGAGAATTACTTATCGGTGTGACCAATTTTGGAACTTTGTGAAACCATAGCAGTCTCAGTGCCACCGAACTATGACTCGGTCTGACCGAGTTCACTAGTTTAGGTGCCAAAACTGCTTCGGTATCACCGAGTTTAAAAATCGGTAGATCCGAGATGATTTCAGTGGGAAACTAAAACCAAGTTTTTGGATCATTCTTTTGCAAAAATCTCTGCATTTTGTGATGCTCATCCACTCTACCTCATCTATAAACTATTCACAGGGTCAGCAGTCAGCTTGTTCATCATGTCAGACCAAAGTGACAGCCAGAACATGTCAGAATAGCAAGTGCACATGAGTGAGGGCACTAGTCCCTCCAGCTCTTCAGATGATGGCAGCAGAAGTACCCCAAGCAATTTGCCAAAAGCTGCCACCAGACAGAGGAAGAAGAGAACTTCAGATTCTGAGGATGAAGATTATGTGGCAGAGGGAGAGGAAGCCACATCAAAGAGAGTTGAGCCAGCACAGGGCACAAAGCCAGGGTTAAAGATCAAAAGGCCAGCAGGTAGGCAGCCTATGCCAAAGGCCAGAGCCTCAACTCAGATTCCTGAGCCAGTTGCTGCTGAAGGAAAGAAAAGGAAGGAAAGGGTCAAGAAGACCGTAGCCAGAGTGCTTGGAAAGGCTTCCATCATGGAAGAAGAGGAAGAAGAAGAGGTTGCTGCACCAGCACCTAAGGCACCCAAGCTGATGGGTGATGCCATAAGATCAAGGGCAGCTGCTTCCAAGGCCAAGCCAGCTCCAAAGCCAAAGCCAAAGAGAAATACAAAAAGCATCCAGCCGCTGAGAAGAACAAGGCCCCAGTGCCTGAGACTGTTGTTGAAGAAGATGAGGAAGAGCAAGTACTTAGAAAGCTCAAGCCCAAGATCCCAGACCACAACGATGCTCATCCTGTGGCTGAGGATATGAAGCTCAGGAGAGACTCGGGGCTCAGGAAGTGGAGAGAAGCAGTCCCGTATGCTTCAAGGAGAAGGACTGTTGTTGACTACAGATTTCACACCAAGGAACAGCAAGATTTCTATGAGACAGTGCTGCTTGATAAGAAGCCAATTGTATGTGATATGAGATGGGTTGATTGGGAGTACATCAAGGACAATGAAGAGCACTATCCTGGAGTGTATGACAACTTCAATGCTTGTGGAGTAGCAGATTTTGTTGGGCAGAAGCTCACAAAGTGGAACGAGGAGCTTATCATGCAATTCTACTCCACGACACACTTCTATCCAGATGGTAGGATAACTTGGATGTCTGAAGGTACGAGGTACCAATCTACTGTTGCTGAGTGGGCACAGCTCATCAATGCCCCAGAGGAGCATGAGGATGACTTGGATATTTATGCCAAGAAGAAGATGGACCACAACTCTATGTCCAATATGTACAAGGAAATTCCAAACGAGGCACTTGATACTTTCAAGTTTGGGTCTGTGCATTATCTTCTGTCAGGGCTGCCAACCATTAACTGGATCCTTAGGCACACTCTGTTGCCCAAGTCTGGAGATCACAAGATGATCAGAGGCCATGCAATCAATTTGCTTCATGTATTTGATGTACCTCAGAAATTCAAAGTCATGAGCCTCATAGTAGAGACTATCAAGAGGACTGCAGCAGACCAGAAGAGGAGTTGTGGATATGCCCCACAGATTCAGGAGCTCATTAACTCCAAGATGGGCACAGGCATATACTTATTGGACAAGGAACACCTGCCCATCCGTCCAGATTTTGAGGACAATCAAGTTGTGATGACTGAAAATGAACCATCGTCTGCACAAGCACAAGCAAAGAAGGAGAAGGCAAGGAAGGAGAAAGCTGCCAAGATGCCAACTCAAGAGGAGGCATCTGAGTATTTCTTGAAAACCAAACAAGAGCAGCTTGGTTACCTGATTGCATCCACCCTGCGGATTGAGAAAGGACTAGCCACCCTAACTCAGAACCAGGCAAGCCTAGAGAGAATCATGGAACAAAAGTTCTATGACTTGGATGTCAAGGTGACAGAGATTCAGACTGTAGTGGAGCAGCTCCAAGATGACATGCAGGAGAGGAGAGGTAGGACTACAACTGATACCTTTGCCAGAGTGCCACGAGGTCCGAGGTCGTCTGCAGTGCCAGTTGCTGACACCAGAGCCACCACTTCTGCACCAGCTACAGCCTTAGTTCCACCAGCTCCAGCATCTACTTCAGCCTCAACTCCGACCACATCTATAGAAGGCTTCGTCCTTGGAGTGCTCCAGACTCCACCACCACCTGAAGATCAAGCCTGAGTGTCGACTTAGCACTATGCATTTTCTAGGAACTTTTTGGTAACTTGTTGCCAAAGGGGGAGAAAAATGTATAGATCATAGGCTTCGAGAGAGAGAGAGTGTTGCTTTTTTCTCTCTTGCTTTATTTGGTGGTTTGTCGAACTTTGTTTGCCTTTGTGTGAGATACTATGTCATTGCTCGTGAGACATTGATGATCATGTGTTTGATCATAAGCTACACTTAATGCTTGATGAATGCTATTATCTTATCTATCTTATGTCATCATTCACTATTCTTGGTGATGAGTGCATGTATTTCATTCTTATCATTTTAAGCGCTCCACCAAGATGTATGTGACATGGAAGAGTAACCCATGACTCTAACTCTTTGTGCATTTGCAGTCCAAAGCAAATTTTAAATATGCACAAATTTAGGGGGAGCTCTTACTTGTCACATACTTCTCAAAGCGACGATATATTTCATGCTTATTATCATTTGTCGAAGCTTTGATCTATATGTTGTCATTAATTACCAAAAAGGGGGAGATTGAAAGTGCAACTATCCCTAGGTGGTTTTGGTAATTCATAACAACATATAGCTCATTGAGCTAATGCTATTCCGAGATGATTATTTCAGGAAAGCTCAATGATTGGCATGGCATGGATGTGAAAGTGGAACCCTCAAAATGCTAAGGACAAAGGATTGGCTCAAGCTCAAAAGCTCAAGACTCTTCATTTTATATTTTAGTGATCCAAGATCACATTGAGTCTTTAGGAAAAGCCAATACTATCAAGGAGGGATGAGGTGTTGCTGAATGAGCCTCTTGCTTCATGTGCTTAATGATATGCTCCAAAATCCTCAGCTACTTTCCCATATCCACATATGACCTAAACCCTAAGCCAAACTCGGTCCTACCGATTCTTTCTATCCGGCGCCACCGAGTTTCACTTGTCATAAGCCACTGCCAAACCCTAGCAATTCGGTTCTACCGATAGGGATCTCGGTCTCACCGAGATGGGATTGCAAACTCTCTGTTTCCCTTTCGTAACTTTTCGGTCTCACCGAAAGAGCGAATCGGTCCCACCGAGATTGCAATGTAAATTCAGTGTTTCCTTTTTGTAACTTTTCGGTCTCACCGAAAGAGCAAATCGGTCCCACCGAGTTTGCCTGACCAATTCTCTGGTTAGCCAATTACCAAATTCGGTCTCACCGTGTTTGTGTAATCGGTCTCACCGAGATTACGTTATGCCCAAACCCTAACCATATCGGTCCTACCGAGTTGCATGTCGGTCCCACAGAAAATCTCTAACGGTCACTAGGTTTACCTTTTCGGTCCGACCGAGTTTGTTGATTCGGTCCCACCGAGATTGGAAAACTGTGTGTAACGGTTGGATTTTGTGTGGAGGCTATATATACCCCTCCACCTCCTCTTCATTCGAGGAGAGAGCCATGAGAACACATACACAATTCCAACTCATATGTTCTGAGAGAGAACCACCTACTCATGTGTTGAGACCAAGATATTCCATTCCTACCATATGAATCTTGATCTCTAGCCTTCCCCAAGTTGCTTTCCACTCAAATCTTCTTTCCACCAGATCCAAATCCTATGAGAGAGAGTTGAGTGTTGGGGAGACTATCATTTGAAGCACAAGAGCAAGGAGTTCATTACCTACACACCATTTGTTACTTCTTGGAGAGTGGTGTCTCCTAGATTAGCTAGGTGTTACTTGGGAGCCTCGGACAAGATTGTGGAGTTGAACCAAGGAGTTTGTAAGGGCAAGGAGATCGCCTACTTCGTGAAGATCTACCGCTAGTGAGGCAAGTCCTTTGTGGGCGATGGCCATGGTGGGATAGACAAGGTTGCTTCTTTGTGGACCCTTTGTGGGTGGTTGCTTCTTCGTGGACCCTTCGTGGGTGGAGCCCTTCGTGGACTCGCACAACCGTTACCCTTTGTGGGTGGAGCCCTCCGTGGACTCGTGCAACCGTTACCCTTCGTGGGTTGAAGTCTCCATCAACGTGGATGTAGGATAGCACCACCTATCCAAACCACGGGAAAAACATCCGTGTCTCCAATTGCGTTTGAATTCTCCAAACCCTTCCCTTTACATTCTTGCAAGTTGCATGCTTTACTTTCCGCTGCCAATATACTCTTTGCATGCTTGCTTGAATTGTGTGATGATTGCTTGACTTGTCCTACAATAGCTAAAATCTGCCAAGAACTAAAATTGGGAAAAGGTTAAGTTTTTATTTGGTCAAGTAGTCTAAGCACCCCCCCTCTAGACATACTTTCCATCCTACATGAAGACAATGATTTGTTGGACCAGTTCCAGTTGCTGTCTGGTTAGGGCGGCTAGGTATTTAAACCTTAGGACACACAGTCCCGGACACCCAGTCCTGAACATGCAGCTCAGGACACCCAGTCCTCACCGTATTCCCCTTGAGCTAAGGTCACACAGACCTCGCCCAATCACTCTGGTAAGTCTTCAAGGTAGACTCCCAAACCTTCACAGACTTCGTTCACTGGCAATCCACAATGTCTCTTGGATGCTCAGAACGCGACGCCTAACCGGCTGGAGGATGCACAGTCCTCAAGTGTAATAAGTCTTCAGATCACACAGACAAGAAGACTTAAGTGATGCCTAATTCTCTTTGGCTCTGGGTGGTTAGGGCTTTATCCTCGCAAGGAATTCTCTCTCAAAGGCTTCGAGGTGGGTTGCTCTCAAACGACAAAAGCCGTACTCTGAATCTAAGCAGCCAACCGTTTATGGTTGTAGGGGGTGGGCTATTTATAGCCACTTGGCAACCCGACCTGATTTGTCCGAAATGACCCTGGGTCACTAAGGAACTGACACGTGTTCCAACGGTCAGATTTCAAACTCACACGGCAACTTTACTTGGGCTTCAAGCAAAGCTGACTTGCCCGACTCTGGACAAGATTCGCTCTCAAAGTCTTCACTCGAAGACATAGGTTTTGTTTAAGCATCACTTCAGTCATTCTGACTGGTTCTCTTGGACCCCACTTAACAGTACGGTGGTTCCTATGACTCAACACAGAAGAAAGAGAACTACGAAAGATCTAAGTCTTCGAGCTCCATAGGCTTCATGTGGTCTCTTCTCTTGTCATAGTCTTCAATGTGAATATCTTCATATACCACCTTTGACTTCAATGTCTTCATACATTTTTAGGGGTCATCTCTGGTAGGAAAACCGAATCAATGAGGGACTTCTACCCGTGTTATCCTGCAATTCTCACAAACACATTAGTCCCTCAACTAGGTTTGTCGTCAATACTCCAAAACCAACTAGGGGTGGCATTAGATGCACTTACGACAGTTCTATGCAACTCTTCACATCCGAGGCTACAACAGGGATCCAAAGACTTGGGTCCTTGAGTGGATGACAGGCAATGTCCATCATGAAGCCAAAGCTCTTGATATCAGTGAGCTCACAGGCCTACCCACTCCTGGTGAATACTATGAACCAGGTTGTCAACAACACCAGAATGCTTTGGAGAGCATTTTTCAGAAGCCAGAACCCAACATGAGCCAAATGTTGAGCATGATGAAGCCTTAGCCTCACGATGCTGACTACCCATCTGAATTCTTTGTTGAAGACCTAGAGTATCTGCCTCGCACCATTTATCATATCATTAGAAAAACTCTATGGCATGTCAAAGGACATTCATCTGCAGCAAAGCTTGAAGGAGCAATGAAGACTTTGGTCTTCTACATCTTCAATGGCATCAACTTCAATGCTCAAGACTTTTTCATCAGACAATTAGCTGCATCTGGCTCCGACATTTTTGGGTTGAAGTTCTATGCTCCATGGGTCATGCGTCTTATCAAGCTTCACTCTGCCTTCAACTATCAGCCGTCTGCGCGCAATCATCTTGTATTCTTGCCAGAGGTTGATCTGTCTGTTGAAGCTATTTACCCAGAGCCTTCTAAGGATCCCATTTATCTTCACAATGCTGATTGTCAAAGCTTCACCTAGCCCATTAAAGGAGTTTAGGCAGTCTCTCGTGTTTATCCCTTGGCTGGCAACACACATGCCCCTCGCGCTCAAACTGACGCCACTGAAAGCACCATTGCCCAAAGGCCTCGGAAGCGATCTCGTGTTCTCAATGACCGAGAGCTTCTCGTCGCGCTACACTAGAAACAAGATAAGCATCACAACTGGCTTATGTGTCAGATGCAAAGCCTCTTGGTGGATGTCAATTGCATTCGCAATCTTGCCACCAAGAATGCCTTTGTTACTCATGAAACCTGTCAGAGGTCTTGGAAGAGTTTGACATTGCTTAGTGCTGAAGCTGATCTACAGGACGATGGCTTCACCGAAAGATTCAAGTTTGACTCAACTCCTCGAAGGAATGCTCACTTGCGTCGGACTCCCTCACTTAAAGACTCTGACTATTCGTCCTTAGCTGCGACAGTGAATGCCAGAGTCATCGATGACCAAGATGATGCCACTTCACCTCCTCCAACTTCAGTGCGTGTCGACACTGCACCAAGTTCTTCTGCACCACCGGACCTCAATGACGACCCTGCTGCCTCGCCTGCACCTCATGGGAACGAGTAGGCGCTCTATGTCTTCAAACCTTTTTGGTCCTTACTGACAAAAGGGGTAGAAGCATATGAGTTGATAGTCTTCAAGCGGGTCCATATGAGTGGTTGCTTTACTTTTTGCTACTTTTGCCAAGTGCTTACAACTCTCGCTTTTCGATACATTTGGTTCTTTGAGTTGTAACACTTAAACTCGATGGTCATCTGCTACTTATTTGCTATTCTGTGATGCGATGATAAATTCTGCATGTGCGATGATAACTTCCGCACTTAGGTCATTTTGCAGACATCCATTTTTCATTATGCATGTCATTATCTTCGTTACATCAAATCATGCATGATGAATTGTCATCATAAGTTGAAGAGGATCTCCACAAGTACAACCTGCCATGTGCACGTGCATTCCAAAAGTAAATTACTTATATGCACATCTTCAGGGGAGCCTTTGCCACTTATGAAGACAATACCCTATCCTTTATAATTTCACATATTTTATTCCCTGTTGAAAACTTCAACCAGTTTGTCATCAATCACCAAAAAGGGGGAGGTTGTAAGTGCATCTAGTGCCACCCCTAGTTGGTTTTGGAGTATTGACGACAAACCTGGTTGAGGGACTAATGTGTTTTTGAGAATTGCAGGATAACACAGGTAGAAGTCCCTCATTGATTCGGTTTTCCTACCAGAGATGACCCCTAAAAATGTATGAAGACATTGAAGTCAAAGGTGGTATGTGAAGACATTCACATTGAAGACTATGACAAGAGAAGACATCGCGTGAAGACTATGGAGCGCGAAGACTTAGTTGTTTCGTCGTTCTTTTTCTTCTTTGTTGAGTCATAGGAACCACCGTACTGTTAAGTGGGGTCCAAGTGAACCAGTTAGAATGACTGAAGTGATGCTTAACCAAAATCCTATGTCTTCGAGCGAAGACAATGAGAGCAAATCTTGTCCAGAGTTGGATAAGTCAGCTTTGCTTGTAGCTCAAGTAAAGTTGCCGTGTGTGCTTGAAATCTGACTGTTGGAACACGTGTCAGTTCCTTAGTGACCCAGGGTCATTTCGGACAAATCAGGTTGGGTTGCCTAGTGGCTATAAATAGCCCCCCCCTACAACCATAAACGGTTGGCTGCTCAGAGTTAGTGTACGGCTTTTGTCGTTTGAGAGCAACCCACCTCGAAGCCTTTGAGAGAGAATTCCTTGCGAGGACAAAGCCCTAAACACCCAGAGCCAAAGTGTGTTAGGCATCACTTAAGTCTTCCTGTCTGTGTGATCTGAAGACTTATTACACTTGAGGACTGTGGATCCTCCAGCCAGTTAGGCGTCGCGTTCTGAGCATCCAAGAGTCATTGTGGATTGCCGGTGAACAAAGTCTGTGAAGGTTTAGAAGTCTACCTTGAAGACTTATCAATCAGGCCAGCTGGGTCGACTTCTGGGGCAAAAGTGTGTTGGCGAACCGGCGGGATAAGATCTGTCACCTTATAAGAGGGAGTCGCCATCTTCTTATGCTCTATATAAAAACCCAGCTGATATTTGTCGATGTTGGTCTCCTCTCCAAGAATGGTAGCTTGAGGACGAACTCCCCTCACACAGGCAATAAAGTCATCTTGCTCAAATGGAGTCTCGTCTTCCTTCACGGTAGGGTACCCCTTAGCCACGTACACCAGGTCTAAATCCGACACCCAGGCTTTGGAGCGGCTTAGGGCAGTCAGGGCTCCGGCTCTGGCACATGATCGTTTGACCTCTTGAAACCTGGCGGGTAAGATTGATAACTTCTTCAACACATCACTCAAACGGTTGGGTCCTTGGTTGGCGGGAGAGATAGCAACAAGCGCCCGTTGAGCCCATGTATAAAGTTGTTCCACCAAGGTATAAACCGCCTTTAGCTTTGTCACATTATCCTGGCTCAGGTTGTTACTCCGCGGACCTGTAAGTATTTTAACAAAGGTTAAGCAGGCAGTTTACATTCTTGGTAAAAATAGAGTATAAGTGACTTATGCAGATAACTCACCGAAGATGGCGGAGACCATTTGAGACACACGGTTTTTTTAAACCGGTGAGCTCTGTAGTAGCCTCCACAAGAGTTGCCTCAGCTATCTCAGCGCATTGTATCAGCAGCGTCTTTTCTTCGGCCAAGGATTTCTTTTTTGCAGCTAAGCTGGTCTTCAATTTCTCAGATTTAGAGAGGCTCAATTGGAGTTTAGAGTCAGTGGTCTTTATCTCTGTCTCCTGCTCCGCTAGCGAGGTCTTGGCATCCGTCAATTGAGAACCCAATTCAGATAGGGCGTTCTACAAAACATTCATAGGTGTGTCAAGACTTAAACTAAAAGTTATAAGGGTTCAAGTCTTAAGTACTTTGCGCCGCAATACCACTTGACACTTGGGGGCTAATGTCTGCCAAAGCAATTTTTTATGATTTTTATATGTTTCAAGTCCCAAGGGTTTTACAAAGTAACAACGCTTGTCACTTGGGGGCTAATGCATGATATTCAGAAAGTTTTTCAAGATTGAGTCGGATCACAATACTTATTGGACTAGTGAAAGATAGTTATGCAATTAAGTACCAGTTCATTTATGATAAATTGAGCCGGCCCTTGGGGACTACAGGTGAAGTTTATGCTACTTTATTGGACTTTCGAAAAACCTAGAGACAAAGTATCAACTTATATCATAAAGTCTACAGATCATTGAAGTTCATCATCTGAAGACTTGGGGGCTGGCAGAGTATAAGTAAACCGGAGAACATACCCTTACAACAACCCGCCACTAAGAAATATTTTATGAGACAGTTAGTATAATAATGCAGTTTTTAAAAGACGCAGAAGAAAGATGATTGTCCTTAACCAGGGGCAGTCTTGAAAGCCGGAAATTGAGTTTGTGACGAGTCGCCAGAAGAGCGAGAAACCTCCTGCAAAGGTAAAATAAAGTTAGTGATGCAAGGGAATAGATCCATTAATGGAAGCAAAAGACAAAGATGAAAGAAACCTCATTCTGGCGTTTTCGAGGAGTTTGTTGTAAATCGGAAGGCGGTTCATCGTCGTCATTAGTACGGGCCTGACGGCGGCTCTCATGTTGCTGATTTTTCAAAAGAAAATGAGGGTCCAGATAAGCCAAAGGGTGCGAAAACCTTACTTTCCGAGTTACCAGTCGAAGTTCCTGTCTTGGCAAAGGGGCTGAGTCGGAGGAAATAGTTACCTCTTCTTGCACGGCCTGGCTGGCCCCCGTGTCGTCCTAGTAATACTTAGTGTCAATAAGGTAGTTAAAAAACTGGCCAAGGGAGTCAAGGGCTACCTCCGACTCAGAAGCATCATCCAGCTGGAACATGTCAGATGTAGTCTTCTTCTTATTGGGCTTCCGGGTCGTTCTCCTAGCGGCTATGGCAGCGGCTCTAGCCTTCTTGGCAGCTTCATGATCATACTTGGCCTTCCAGAAGTCAGATTTGTCCTGTAAACAAATAAACAGGTTAAAAGGTCATGCAAGTATTTAAACTACGGATGAAAACAAAAAAAGAGAACGAGGTCAGGAGATTTCACCTCTAGTGTCGGGTTAAGTTTACAAAAGGGATTTAACCCAACCTTACTGCAATCCTCATATTTGCCGTTCACAAGGATGGTTGAGATTGCAACAATGTCTTCTTCAGTCAATTGAACAGAGCTATAATGCAGAGAGTCATCTGGGCCTCCGCCATATTCATACATTAACTTGGATCGGCGGCTTAGAGGGATGACGCGCCACGAGATCCTGCAACGGATCAAGTCAACTCCTGTTAAGCCATTCCCCAATAAAGCTTGAATCCTTTTAATAGATGGAACAAGCCTCTTGCGTTCAGCAGCAGCAAGCTTATCAGGGAGCACAAACTTGGAATCCAGACGCTCCGCGTGATAACCCGGCAGTAGTTTTTCGTTGGCCGATGACGTATCTTGGCACTAGAACCAGGTCTGATTCCAATCTTTGGGATGACTCGGTAAGACTACTAAGGGAAAGACAGTGCCCTGTCGACACTGAATTGAGATTCCACCAAGCTCCAGACTAAGGCCGTTGGTGCATTCGTTCTGGCTGTTCAGATATAAGTATTATCTGAAGAGTTCCACGGTCGGCTCTTCTTGAAGATATACCTCACAAAGAACTTGAAAATTGCAGATATTGGATATAGAGTTGGGTCCAATGTCTTGTGGACGAAGCTTGAAAAAATGCAGAACATCTCGGAAGAACTTTGACCCGGGTGGTGAGAAGCCTCAGTTCATGTGATCAGTGAAAATGATAACTTCACCGTCTTTGGGCTGAGGCCGTTCTTCGTCCAGGTCAGGAGCATGATAAGATATAATGTTTTTCTTTGGCAAAAATCCTATGGTGACAAATTCCTTCAAGCTATCCTCAGTAACTGTGGAAGGGACCCAGTTGCAGACTGTTGGCCTTTTGGACGGCATGATGAAAGGGCAAGATGAAAAGATAGTAATTTGCTGGTTCAATTTATTGATGAAGTTACAAGTTCATGATACAGATGAATAATGGCAGCTTAAATAAGGGCTAATGACATATAAAGGAAAAATAAGCAGGAGTCATAAGCCGCCATGACTAAAAAGTATTCGAAGGATGCCAGAAACAGAATTGGCTAAGTGTTGACACAAACAAGTTTACCAAGCTGTCACTATTATTTTGGATTAAATGGCCGTTCAGAAAAGAAAATACTCTAGACTTAAAAATCTGGTAAAGGTGAGTTCGTGAGTAATAATGAGGCCTCTGTATAGGAAAAAGGGATCTACTAGTATCAAAAATGGACACAAAACAACTACCGCATGAGTTATGTGTTCCTTTTTGGATCAGAAGAGGCTGCGGAGGAGGAACCACGAGGCAACTGTGATGAACTATGAAGAACACACAGAAACTTAGAAACCCTAATGCGGATCTGAGGAGCAGGAAGGTGAACACTTACAGCCACGGATCCTCTGCGGAAGGTGGCCGCCGTTCTCTGGATTGATTCAGGTTGATGCAGCGGCTGAGGTCAAGGAAGACGAGGTGCTCTGCGACGGCGGCGGAGCTCGGGTGGCAGTAGGGTTGCGAGAGGAAGAAGATGAAGGGAATAATGAGGAAAGACCTGGTCATGCCTATTTATAAGGGGATAAGTGAACAGGCAGACGTGAAAATCGAGGAAGACCCAAATAATGATTATCCAGCTAAATGGACGCCTCGATTCTCAGAAGACATTTAAGGATAAAAGATCTGTTGGAGATGACATCATAGCAAGCTTTCATATTTTCGGAAGATGATGTCATGGCGGGTTACAAAGCTTTTATAGACAAAGTAAGATGGATTTCGTCTAAATGTTGAAGGTTGAGAAGAACAAGGTTCAAATCAACCTGGGGCCTGATGTTGGGAATATAACTTTCAGGTATGACCCGCCCAGGAGGGGCCGGGTGAACCTTAATGGCGGGTTGTTAAGAGAAGCCCAGTAATATTCAAGGTGATAGTTTATTAAGAATTGTAGAAGGCCTAAAGCCGAGAGGCGGCTTAAGGTCCAATATTGTAAACCGCCATATGTAAAGAAAGACTTGTAAAGAAAGTCATATAGAAGAAGTCACCGAGACGGACACGTTATATGAGCCGGCCGGGACTCTGTAGGCCGCCAGGCGTCAACCCATGTATATAAGGGGACGACCCGTCGGCGGCTTAGGACAAGAGACAGCAGATCGATAGCCAAGCTAGCGGATTCGCTCCTTGGTCATCGAAACCTAGCAGTACAACATCAACTGGACTAGGCCTAACCTTCACCGTAAGGGGCCGAACCAGTATAAACCTTCTCGTGTCCTTTGTCCCGATTAACCCCTTTAAGCTTCCTAGTTGCGATGGCCCTACGACTGAGTCCTTTCGCTAGGACATTTGCCGTGACAATTCCACGACAGTTGCCTAAGTGTTGACACAAACAAGTTTACCAAGTTGTCACTATTATTTTGGATCAAATGGCCGTTCAGAAAAGAAAATATTCTAGACCTAAAAATTTGGTACAGGTGAGTTCGTGAGTTATAATGAGGCCTCCATACAGGAAAAAGGGATCTACTAGTATCAAAAATGTACGCAAAACAACTACCACATGAGTTATGTGTTCCTTTTTGGATCAGAAGAGGCTGCGGAGGAGGAACCACGAAGCAACTGTGATGAACTATGAAGAACACACACAAAGCTAGAAACCCTACTGCAGATATGAGGAGCAGGAAGGTGAACACTTACAGCCACGGATCCTCTGTGGAAGGTCGCCGCCGTTCTCTGGATTGATTCAGGTTGATGCAGCGGCCGAGGTCAAGGAAGAGGAGGTGCTCTGCGACGGCGACGAAGCTCGGGCGACAGTAGGGTTGCGAGAGGAAGAAGATGAAGAAAGGGAAGAATGAGGAACGACCTGGTCGTGCCTATTTATAAGGGGATAAGTGAACAGGCAGGCGCGAAAATCGAGGAAGACCCAAATAATGATTATACAGCTAAATGGACGCCTCGATTCTCGGAAGACATTTAAGGATAAAAGATCTCTTGGAGATGACATCATAGCAGGCTTTCATATTTTCGGAAGATGGCGTCATGGCGGGTTACAAAGCTTCTACAAGCAAAGGAAGATTGATTTCGTCTAAATGTTGAAGGTTGACAAGAACAAGGTTCAAATCAACCTGGGGCCTAATGTTGGGAATATAACTTTCAGGTATGACCCGCCCAGGAGGGGCCAGGTCAACCTTAATGGCGGGTTGTTAAGAGAAGCCCAGTAATATTCAAGGTGATAGTTTATTAAGAATCGTAGAAGGCCTAAAGCCCAGAGGCAGCTTAAGGCCCAATATTGTAAACCGCCAAATGGAAAAAAAGACTTGTAAAGAATGTCATATAAAAGAAGTCACCGAGCCGAACACGTTTTATGAGCCGGCCAGGACTCTGTAGGCCGCTAGGCGTCAACCCGTGTATATAAGGGGATGACCCGGTGGCGGCTTAGGAGAAGAGACAACAGATCGATAGCCAAGCTAGTGGATTCACTCCTTGTTCATCGAAACCTAACAATACAACATCAAATGGACTAGGCCTTACCTTCATCGTAAGGGTCCGAACCAGTATAAACCTTCTCGTGTACTTTTTCCCGATTAATCCCTTTAAGCTTCCTAGTTGTGATGGCCCTACAACTAAGTCCTTTCGCTAGGACATCTGTCATGACAATTCCACGACAGTTACCGATAATTTTAGTGCTTGCAGAGAATACCTTGCTGAAAACCGCTCATCATTTCCTTCTGCTCCTTGTTGGGATCGACACTCTTACTTATCGAAAAGGCTACGATAGATCCCCTACACTTGTGGGTCATCAAGACTCTTTTCTGGCGCTGTTGCCGGGGAGTGAAGCGCCTTTTGTAGGTGGAACTTGGTAAGGAAAAATTTATATAGTGTGCTGAAATTTACTGTCACTTGTTACTATGGAACATAATCCTTTGAGGGGCTTGTTCGGAGTATCTTCACCCCGACCAGTAGAGCAAAGAGTTGCTCCTCAACTTACTGAACCTACTGAAATTTTTTACTTTGAAATTCCTTTGGGTATGATAGAGAAACTGCTAGCTAATCTTTTTACAGGAGACGGAACATTACATCACGATTTGCACCTAATCTATGTGGATAAAGTTTGTGGATTGTTTAAGCTTGCAGGTATGCCCGAGGATGTTATCAATAAGAAGGTATTCCCTTTATCTTTGAAGGGAAAGTCATTGACATGGTTTAGGCTATGTGATGATATTGGATCATGGAACTACAAGTGATTGAAATTGGAATTTCATCAGAAGTTTTATCCTATGCATCTGGTTCATCGTGATCGTAATTATATATATAATTTTTGGCCTTCCGAAGGAGAAAGCATCGCTCATGCTTGGGGGAGGTTTAAGTCAATCTTATATTCATGCCCCAATCATGAGCTCTCAAAAGAAATGATTATTTAGAAAATTTATGCTCGGCTTTCTCTTAGTAATCGCTCCATGCTCGATACTTCTTATACTGGTTCTTTTATGATGAAGACTATTGAATTCAAATGGGATTTATTGGAAAGAATTAAACGCTACTCTGAAGATTGGGACCTCGATGAAGGTAAGGAGTCAGGTATAACACCTAAGTTTGATTTTTTTAAATCTTTTATGGACACCGATGCTTTTCGTGAATTTAGAATTAAATACGGACTTGACTCTGAGATAGTAGCTTCTTTCGGTGAATCCTTTGCTACTCATGTTGATCTCCCTAAGGAGAAGTGGTTTAAATATAATCCTCCCATTGAAGTAAAACTAGTTGCGCCTATTAAAGTTGAAGAAAAGACTATCATATATAATGTTGATCCTGTTGTTCCTACTGCTTATATTGAGAAACCACCTTTCCTTGTTAGAATAAAGGATCATGCTAAAGCTTCGACTATAGTTGGTAAGAGTAATACTAGAACACCTACACCCTCTGACCAAATTAAAGTTGAACCTTGTATTTCTATGGTTAAAGATCTCTTGGCCGATAATATTGATGGGCACGTTATTTACTTCTGTGATGAAACTGCTAGAATTGCTAGACCCGATACTAAAAATAAACATAGACCTATTGTAGGCATGCCTATTATTTCTGTTAAAATAGGAGATCATTGTTATCATGGCTTACGTGATATGGGTGCTAGTGCAAGTGCAAGTGCAATAAATCATTCCTTATATGAAGAAATTATGCATGATATTGCACCTGCTGAGATAGAAGAAATAGATGTTACAATTAAGCTTGCCATAGAGATACTATTTCACTAGTTGGGATTGTTAGAGATGTTGAAGTCTTGTGTGGGAAAGTTAAATATCCTGCTGATTTTCTTGTTCTTGGTTCCCCACAAGATGACTTTTGTCCCATTATATTTCGTAGACCCGTCTTGAATACTGTTAACGCTAAGATAGACTGTAAAAAGGATGTTGTTACTATTGGTTTAGGGGATATGTCTCATGAATTTAATTTTGCTAAATTTCGTAGACAACCCCATCATAAGGAATTGCCTAGTAAAGATGAAATTATTGGTCTTGCTTCTATTGTCGTGCCTCCTAATGATCCTTTAGAACAATATTTGCTAGACCATGAGAATGATATGTCTATGAATGAAAGAAGGGAAATAGATGAAGTATTCTTTAAACAGGGACCTATTTTGAAACACAAGTTGCCTCTTGAAATTCTAGGAGATCCTCCTCCACCCAAGGGTGATCCCGTGTTTGATCTTAAACCATCACCTAATACTCTTAATTATGCTTATCTTGACGAAAAGAAGATATATCCTGTTATTATCAGTGCTAACCTTTCAGAGAAGGAAGAGGAGAAATTATTGAAAACTCTGAAGAAGCACCATGCTGCTATTGGATATACTCTTGATGATCTTAAGGGCATTAGTCCCACTCTATGTCAGCACAAAATAAAATTGGAGAAAGACGCTAAACTAGTTGTTGATCACCAACGATGGTTAAATCCTAAGATGAAAGAAGTGGTAAGAAAAGAAATACTAAAGATTCTAGAGGCAGGTATAATTTATCCCGTTGCTGATAGTCAGTGCGCAAGTCCTGTGCATTGTGTCCCTAAGAAGGGAGGTAATACTGTTGTTCCTAATGATAAAGATTAATTGATACCACAAAGATTTGTTACAGGTTATAGAATGGTAATTGATTTCCGTAAACTAAATAAAGCTACTAAAAAGGATCATTACCCTTTACTGTTTATTGATCAAATGCTAGAAATATTATCCAAACATACACATTTTTGCTTTCTAGATGGTTATTCTGGTTTCTCCCAAATACCTGTGTCGAAAGAGGATCAAGAAAAGACAACTTTTACTTTCCCTTTCGGTACCTTTGCTTATAGACGTATGCCTTTTGGTTTATGTAATGCACCTGCTACCTTTCAAAGATGTATGACTGCTATATTCTCTAACTTTTGTGAAAAGATTGTCGAGGTCTTCATGGATGATTTCTCCGTTTATGGAACTTCTTTTGATGATTTCTTAAGCAACCTTGATCGAGTTTTGCAGAGATGTGAAGAAACTAATCTTGTCTTGAATTGGGAGAAGTGCCACTTTATGGTTAACTAGTCGCGAACCTGTGCGTTTGCATGGGCTAGCATGCAATACAACTTTGTTTGATATGAGATTGTAGTTATTTTTTGTGCTATGGCTTGTCTCCTATAAAATAACTAAAAACGTATGGACAAACTAAAATTAAAACTACGCCTATTTATTAATTACAAAAATTAATGATATGAAAAAGTCACATTAATTAGAAGTATAATCATTACATAAATTTAAAATATAATTATTAACAATATAATATTGGCTATATAATTTGTACTTATAATTTTTTGATTGGATTTATCTTTAATACTAAACAATAATAATTTCAAATTGGTATGTCTAGCTCGTGGTCTGAGAGGGTTCAAGTCAAGCAAACTTTCTCACAAAATCAAAATATACATTTTATATAATTAAATGAGATTGCACAATATTCTGCTGGAAAATAGACTCCACATTGTTCTTTTCACCATGGAAGATCCCACAATATTCTTAAATACATAACAGTGTTTTTTTAGATTAGTGTTATTGTCTGTTTTTTATCTTGAATAATGCAGTTTTGATAGACAGAAGGAATTTTCAGCTATATCTTGTACCAATCACTCAAATTTCTAAATTCTTTAGTTGTAAAAGAAATTTACGCGATGAAATAAACATTCTCTCACTTTGTATTTTTATTTAGTAAAATGATACAAATAATCCTTAAATCCGTAATACACTATCGATAAAGAAGAATAGGGCCTTTTATATTTGCATGATCTATTCAGAGCATGATCAACCATAAAAGAGCATAAGTAGGAATGGCATAGCGTTCAGTCTTTAAATGGTGGGAAATAGTGGATGGAAGATAGTACCAGATATTTACTAAGGATACCATTGGATATGTATAGAAACATGTGAGACATTGGATGTCCCATTTTGTCCTACAACCCACAAAAATCTTTGTCGAAACATAGGATGATGCATTTAAGAATTGAAATTCGGCCAAACAAACAGGCCCTTTTTTGCAAAATCATTTAGATGGATGAACCAATAATTCAGTACATGCTCTAAACATGAGTTCCAAGTTATTATATACATGGAGCAAGCATCTCTTATCCCATACAAAGTGGCACTCGTCTGAAAGATGCTATTGAGGGTCTTGACAACAGTATCTATTTAAACAATATCTATTAATATGACTCACCTTACGTACCTTGAGGATTGCCTAGAATTAAGGCCATATTTTTTTTGCTCAACTTACATACCATGATGGTAACCCAGAGTTAAGGACACACTCTTCTATATGGTACCTCTCCAAATGTCCGAGACATAATATGTTAAACTGGACGCTTCAGAACTAATCAAAACATATCACGAAGAACTGAAAACATAATGCATAACATACACTTAATTCCAGATCTGACATGATAGTGTCCATCATCACGTGTATGCATCCATATTTGTACAATCTATTGGGCTGCTACCTTACAGAAATTTGTTCAGCAATTTTCATTCATCCACAGAAATTAAATATCTCATATAAACTCTTTTTAATTTCATATTAACTACAACTTCATGTGCATGCATGTTATTGTACAAATATATCTTCCGGCAACCATGTTAGGACTTATCATAGCTCTTGCGTTGTTAACCTGTCATTATCTTAAGAATCCACCAACTGTTGAAAGAAAATCTTCTTTCACATCATCCTAAAGTAATCGTGTTTTACTTCCCAGCTTTTCCCTTTCTTGGAAACCATCTTCTCCATCTCATTCTAAAGATGCTTGTTCATAGGCTTCCTTCAGCACAATATAGACCATGTGCTCATCCTCGAAATGCTACAGAAACAGGCGCAGATTTTCGAAACAACCTGCCTGGGGGTTTTTAATTGCAGAAAACACATCAAATATTAGCATGAAGCGAGCAATCGACCAACATGGACATTCAGAATCACCGTTTGGCTAGATGTCTCGTATCTAAGACCGCTTTGCCTAAACATGACACATGGCGCATCTGGGTAGCTCTTCTGGATCATAGTTTTGCCGAGTGCGCAAAACGACAAAACTATGTTAAACTTGGTCATAGTAGAGCTACCCAGATGCGCCATGTCTCGTCATTCAGTCTCTATCATTTGTTTGCCGAGTTACTGTGTTCTGCACTTGGCAAAAAAATTTGCAGTTGTCTAGTAAGTGCACGTGGAAAAGAACACAGCAAAATAAACATTGCTGGCAGGCATGCAGGATAGTCATGTTTTCTCAGTGCTGCCGTGTTTTTTTTGGCCTTTGCCGAGTGCATTTGGCACTCATCAAAATTGGGATTTCCAGTAGTGAGCATGTCCTGTGCCTAATATATATTGTCCATGCATAGAAATAAAAAAGAGTATGTAAATATACTTAAAATACTCTTTGCAACATATGTGAGGAAAAATGTATATATTATATCGACCAGATTTTCTTCAAGTCTCTATTGACTAATAGAAATGTGAAGACCATTAAAATTTATATCTATATATGTGTAGCAAAAAAAATCTTCACTGTCTCGAGAAAATTAGCACAAAAGTAATGGTTATCCAACATAAAGGGACAATATATATTAGAGGAGCAAAAGAGGGACAAATGGTCTTGAAAAGCCATAAGTTTCGAACCATAAGTTTTGACGTACATGTACCTAATCCAACAACTCAGCAGACTTGTTTTAATCCTTTGTGAATTTATAAAGTTGGAAGAAATAAAATCCATAAGCTAAGCAATTACGCAGTTGGGAACATATTTATAGAAGTCTGAATAATATAATGTCCGAAAGTAGCAGGAGCATCAATTCACATATCTCGAGGAAGTTATTTTAACAATCTCAAAGGACAATAGGCATAAAATAACCGTAGGTATTTAGCCTCATTGACAAATTGGTCAAGAAATTAAGAAGACAAACTGAACATACACATGTTTTACTTGAGCAAAATGTGAGGAACATTTGAACAAACAACAAATTTAAGTATACATGTCAAAACATCAGATCAAGTACATAAAAGCAGGTAGTAGTGAGTGCATTTTACAAAAATTAAAAGGCTACATACGGGTACTCTTAAGAGCATCCATGTTGGATGTTCCTCCATAGGTAGATGATAGAATTATGCTCCAGTGAACCAGCATGCGTGCATAGCATAAATGTAAATTTCGAAGTGCATCGTTCTAAGTCGAACTTAGAAATTAGAAGATACTATGTTGGAGCATCATATGGTTTTTATTTTGTTTTGAAATCAAGTACCACAACTTTTAGACTGCACTTCCATTTGTGATTAATGGCAGCAATTAGATGGCACTTTAGCTGAATGCACACATGTGAAAAGGGAAGACCCCATCGGACCTAAATTTTGGAAGATAGTAATGTTGGGGAACATCAGTCCTAGAAGGGCTTACAATTAGTCTAATTTGAAGGAAAAACATCAAACACATGTTATCAAATTTCCAACTTATAAGATAAAACTACAATTCGATCATAATGTTATATATCTAACATAACATGATTCTTTTATTCGTTTTGGACATATCATAGTGTTCATGCTTACCCTGCTATTGCGCTGAGGGGTTTACTTAGCCCATGATCAAAATCGTCCTTGTTGAAGTCATCAACCGTGGCAAGGTCTTGTCATGCTGCCAGCAAGGAACGTGGATGGTCGATTTCTTGGTGAGATAATTGTTCTTCAAGATTACCTTCTCTCCATGGCACAACATGGCAAACATCCACCAACAGCAGGAGCTCCGTCCTTCTCCATATCCCCCACCCTGCCTCCCTTGGTTGAGGGATTAAGAAAACTATGATTGGGAAGCCAAATCACAGAGAGAGAGTCAATGACCATGTTAGGCTTAATTAGTAGAGAAAATAGAGATCCACCCGTACAGGAAGGATTGACATTATACTTGGACGTATCTTTTTCTACATATATGGTACATGTTTCTTTTCTGTACGCCGAAGAAAGATCTATTTCTTGTTTTTGGAGGGATAGAGAAAAATGATTTAATTTTTCCATCACTATCATCTGCTTCAAGTAGATGCACGATAAAGGAAATTGAATCCCTAGACTACACTATTAAAGGACACGACGAAAAGAATTAGATCCAAACCGACAAAAAGAATTTCAAAAGAAATCAGTGTGCGGACTAAGAAGTCAAACCTGATCTAGATGAGGGAAAAAAAATTTAATAAGCTGCACGAGCACAGGAGATCCATGCCATAACTTGGTTGCTGTAATTTGGGACAGACATGATCTGTTTCCATCTAGACGGGAGCGCAGAAGGTCCATGCCATAAATTAGAGAAGCATGTCATAACTTCCTTGCAGCAATTTGGGAGAGACATGATCTGTTTCCATGTGGAGAGGATCGCAGAAGATCCACGCCCTAACTACCTTGTTGCAATTCGGAGATACAGAAGATCCATGCCCTAACTTGTTGCAATTGGGAGAGACATAGATATGTTTCCATGTGGACAGGAAGAGAGAGATGAGGGTTTGGGAGAGGGAGACATGAGACGTGAGACATTGAGAGAAGGATCCATGACCAACTTTGTTGCTCCAAATTGAGAGAGACGTGGATCTCTTTTCCATGAGAATATGAATAGAGACGTGAAAGAGAGAGGGAGGTCAGAGATTGAGCAAGAGAATAGGGTTTGCTTCTAGGGTATTTTTATGGGAAAAGGGTGGAGGTTGATATTTTACGGGCATCTCTTTTAGTTTTTTTCTGCAACTTTTATGAGTTAATCTAGACCGTAATAACCTGGTCCCATTAGATGGACGGCTCCTAATTTCTAATTAACATCGGAATTAGTAGGAAGTCTGTAATTAGTATAGGTATAGATAGATGAGGGCATTGTCTTGGGGCATAAAATTTCTGAAAGAGGTATTGAAGTTGATAAAGCTAAGGTTGATGCTATTGAAAAGATGTCGCGTCCCAAGGACATTAAAGGTATAAGAAGTTTCCTTTGTCATGCCGGTTTTTAAGAGGTTCATTAAGGACTTCTCTAAAATTTCTAGGCCTCTGACTAATCTCTTACAAAAAGATGTTCCATTTATCTTTGATGATGATTGTGTGGAAGCATTTGAAATACCTAAGAGAGCCTTGATTTCTGCACCTATTGTTCAGCCACCTGATTGGAATTTACCATGTGAAATTATGTGTGATGCTAGTGATAATGTTTTAGATGTTGTTCTAGGACAGAGAGTTGATAAGAAATTAAATGTTATTCAATATTCTAGTAAAACTCTAGACAGTGCCTAGAGAAACTATGCTACTACTGAAAAAGAATTTCTAGCAGTTGTATTTTCTTGTGATAAGTTCATACCTTATATTGTTGATTCCAAAGTAACTGTTCACACCGATCATGCTGCTATTAAATATCTTATGGAAAAGAAAGATGCTAAACCTAGACATATTAGATGGGTTCTCTTGCTACAAGAATTTGATTTGCATATTATTGATAGAAAGGGAGCTGAGAACCCCATTGCAGACAACTTGTCTAGGTTAGAAAATGTTCTTGATGACCCACTACCTATCGATGATAGCTTTCCTGATGAACAATTAGCTGTCATAAATGCTTCTCGTACTGCTCCATGATATGCTGATTATGCTAATTACATTGTTGCTAAGTTTATACCACCTAGTTTCACATACCAGCAAAAGAAAAAGTTCTTCTATGATTTAAGACATTACTTTTGGGATGACCCACACCTTTAGAAAGAAGGAGTAGATGGTGTTATCAGACATTGTGTACCTGAGCATGAACAGGAACAGATCCTACGCAAGTGTCACTCTGAGGCTTATGGAGGACACCATGCTGGAGACAGAACTGCACATAAGGTATTGCAATCCTATTTTTATTGGCCTACTCTCTTGAAGGATGCCCGTAAGTTTGTCTTATCTTGTGATGAATGTCAGAGAATTGGTAACGTTAGTAGACGTCAAGAAATGCCTATGAATTATTCACTTGTTATTGAACCATTTGATGTTTGGGGCTTTGGTTATATGGGCGTTTCCTTCCTCTAATGGTTATACACATATTTTAGTTGATGTTGATTACGTTATTAAGTGGGTAGAAGCTATTCCAACTAGTAGTGCTGATCATAATACCTGTATTAAGATGCTTAAAGAAGTTATTTTTCCAAGGTTTGGAGTCCGTAGATATTTATTAACTGATGGTGGTTAACATTTTATTCATGGTGCTTTTCGTAAAATGCTTGCTAAGTATGATGTTAATCATAGAATTGCATCTCCATATCATCCACTGTCTAGTGGTCAAGTAGAACTGAGTAATAGAGAGCTTAAATTAATTTCGCAAAAGACTGTTAATACATCTAGAAAGAATTGGTCCAAGAAACTTGATGATGCATTATGGGCCTATAGAACTGCATATAAAAATCCTATGGGTATGTCTCTGTATAAAATGGTTTATGGAAAAGCATGTCACTTACCTCTCAAACTAGAACATAAGGCATATTGGGCCATTAAAGAGCTCAATTATGATTTCAAACTTGCCGGTGAGAAGAGGCTTTTTGAAATTAGCTCACTTGATGAATGGAGAACCCAGACTTATGAAAATGCCAAACTATTTAAATAAAAGGTTAAAAGATGGCATGAGAAAAGGATACAAAAACGTGAGTTTAATGTAGGTGATTATGTATTGCTATACAACTCTCGTTTAAGATTTTTCGTAGGAAAACTACTCTCTAAATGGGAAGGTCCTTACGTTATCGAGGAGGTCTATCTTTCCGGTGCCATAAAATAAACAACTTCGAAGGCACGAATCCGCGAGTGGTGAACGGTCAAAGAATCAAACATTATATCTCAGGTAATCCTATAAATGTTGAAACTAATGTTATTGAAACCATAACCCCTAAGGAATACATAGGGGACACTTTCAAGAATGTTTTAGACTCCGAAAAGGAATAGGTATGTGGTACGGTAAGTAAACTGACTCCAAAACAGTTCTAATGACAATTTTTATCCGTTTGGGAATATTTAAGAAAATAGGAAAATAAGAAGCAGTCCAGAAAGGACATGTGGCTTCCACGAGGGTGGAGGGCGCACCCCCCTGCCTCGTGGGCACCTCGTGTCCCATCCGGACTATGTTTTCTTGCACGATACTTCTTTTGGTCGATAGAAATTCACTATATAATCTCCCAAAGGTTTTGACCACCGTATCATGCAAATATCCCCTATTTTTGTTTCGAGCTGTTTCTGCAGCAGATTTAGAGCAAGATGTCTTCTCAAGAGTCAATCGGGGAGAGTCGGGCGTCTCATCCGACACCGGGACCAAGAGCAAACAGTGATGCTGACCACTTTGGGCCATCAACGGAGGAAGAGATGGAGGCCGGCTTGAAAAGGATAGATGCCATGGAAGAGGATCAAGCAGTTACTTCTTGTTTCCGAGTCGGATTCACGATGGGGGAACTACAGAGCTCAGCCATTCCAAACTCGGTCATCCCTTCCAATGTTAGATTTCTTTCTTATGAAAATATGAAAAAGAGTGTTACTTGTTCTCCCGCAGCTATGCAACATCCATGGGTGAAAGGAGCTCTAGCCGTCATGGGCAAGCTCTATAAGGAAATAATGGGCCTCAAGCAGCAAGTCAACAAGCTTGAATAAGAGAATTGTATCCTGAGGGGCATCATCGCCAAGAATATCATGTCACCACCCTCGAAGAAAGAAACATAAACACACGGGTATGGGCACTCCCCTTGGCAACTGCCAACCTTGGGGGAGTGCCCCGGCATCGTATCACCATCACACTTCTATCTTTACCGTTTTTCTTAGTTTGATCCTTTTGGCAATATCTTGATCTAGTAGAATAAAGTTTTAGCATGATCTAGTTTTGAGTTCTGCTTTTATGATCCTTCTATGTAATCAAGTCCGTGAGCTATATATAATAAAGATTAGCTTTGAGTCAAGGGCTTGATTATCCTGCTATGATCTTGAGGGAATAAAAGAGAAGAGAAAGAATAAAAAGAAATAAAGAGATCATATGGATCTTACGAAGACTAATGAGTTCACATATAAAGAGTATGATGAATAAAAGTTGTTGAGAGTTGACAAACATAGTTTTGGTCATCGTTGCAATTAATAGGAAGTAATAAAGAAAGAGAGGTTTTCACATATAAATATACTATCTTGGACATCTTTTATGATTGTGAGCACTTGTTAAAATATGACATGCTAAAGAGTTGATGTTGGACAAGGAAGACAACGTAATGGCCTATGTTTTCTTACATCTGAAATAAATTATATTGTCATGGATGATCCAACATGTTGAGCTTGCCATTCCCCTCATGCTAGCTAAATTCTTTGCACCAAGTAGAGATACTACTTGTACTTCCAAATATCCTTAAACCCAGTTTTGCCATGAGAGTCCACCATATCTATCTATGGATTGAATAAGATCCTTTAAGTAAGTTGTCATTGTTGCAAGCAATAAAAATTCATCTATAAATATGTATGCTTTATTAGTGTGGAGAAAATAAGCTTTATACGATCTTGTGATGTGGAAGAAATAAAAGAGACGAACTGCATAATAAAGGTCCATATCACAAGTGGCAATATAAAGTGACGTTCTTTCGCATTAAGATTTTGTGCATCCAACCATAAAAGCACATGACAACCTCTGCTTCCCTCTGAGAAGGGCCTATCTTTTATTCTTGTCGTATACTTCATACTAGAGTCTTGGTGATCTTCACCCTTCCTTTTTACATTTTATCCTTTGGCCAGCACAATGTGTTGGAAAGATCCTGATATATATATATATATATATACTATTCATCACCCAGGGTGCGGAATAAGTTATTTTTCACCCGAGAAAATCTTACGACCGCTTCATAAATAAATTACGTTTGGAACACAAATAATTATATTTATATTGATTTTCTACGTAAAATTTGGTATAAGAAAACAAAAATATGTTATAAGACCAGAAATATTGCATTTTATGTATGTTTTACCTTATGTTTTACGTTCGTAATTTTACGTAGCATAAAATATTTTTTACGACGAGTATATATTTTCTTACATTCTCTTTTTACATATGAAATATGAAAAAAATTACGAAACCTAAAAATACGGTGCATTGATGTCAAAATAGAGAGGGTGAAGAATAACTATTCCTCACCCAAGGTGACGAATAGCGCGACCCTATATATATATAATTGGATGTGAGTTTTCATGAACTATTATTGTTGACATTACCCTTGAGGTAAAAGGTTGGGAGGCAAAACTGTGTCCGATTAAAACTTCATACCCATAAGTATTGCGTGAGTGTTAGCAATTGTGAAAGACTAAATGATAGTTGAGTATGTGGACTTGCTGAAAAGCTCTTATATTTACTCTTTCCGATGTTATGATAAATTGCAATTGCTTCAATGACCGAGATTATAGTTTGTTGGTTCTCAATGAAGTTTCTGATTCATACTTGAAATTGTGAATGGATTGTTACTTTAGCATAAGAAATCATATGACAATATGTATATATAATGGTGTTATAAGAATGATCATGATGCCCTCATGTCCGTATTTTATTTTAATGACACCTCTATCTCTAAACATGTGGACATATTTTTCGATTTCGGCTTCCGCTTGAGGACAAGCGAGGTCTAAGCTTGGGGGAGTTGATACGTCCATTTTGCATCATGCTTTTATATCAATATTTATTGCATTATGGGGTGTTGTTACACATTATGCCACGATACTTATGCCTATTATCTCTTATTTTACAAGGTTTACATGAAGAGGGAGAATGCCGGCAGCTGGAATTCTGGGCTAGAAAAGGAGCAAATATTAGAGACCTATTTTGCACATCTCCAAAAGTCCTTAAATTTCATGGGAGCATGTTTCAGAATATATAAAAAATATTGGGCGAAGGAAGTACCAGAGGGGGGGCACCCACCATCCACGAGGGTGGGGGCGCGCCCTACCCCCCTAGGCGCGCCCCCTGCCTCGTGGGCCCCCTGGCAGCCCTCCGATTCCCATCTTTGGCTATATGGAGTCTTTCGTCCTGGAAAAAATCATAAGAAAGCTCACGAGACGAAACTCCGCCGCCACGAGGCGGAACCTTGGCGGAACCAATCTAGGGCTCTGGCGGAGCTGTTCTGCCGGGGAAACATCCCTCCGGGAGGGGGAAATCATCACCATCGTCATCACCATCGATCCTCTCATCGGGAGGGGGTAAATCTCCATCAATATCTTCACCAGCACCATCTCCTCTCAAACCCTTGTTAATCTCTTGTATCCAATCTTTGTCTCTAAGCCTCAGATTGGTACCCGTGGGTTGCTAGTAGTGTTGATTACTCCTTGTAGTTGATGCTAGTTGGTTTATTTGGTGGAAGATCATATGTTCAGATCCTTTATGCATATTAATGCCCCTCTGATTATGAACATGAATATGCTTTGTGAGTAGTTGCGTTTGTTCCTGAGGACATCGGAGAAGTCTTGAAATAAGTAGTCATGTGAATGTGGTATTCGTTCAATATTTTGATGAGATGTATGTTGTGTCTCCTCTAGTGGTGTCATCTGACGTCAACTACATGACACTTCACCAATGTTTGGGCCTAGAGAAAGGCATTGGGAAGTAATAAGTAGATGATGGGTTGCTAGAGTGACAGAAGCTTAAACCCTAGCTTATGCGTTGCTTCGTAAGGGGCTGATTTGGATCCATATGTATCATGCTATGGTTAGGTTTACCTTAATACTTCTTTTTTAGTTGCGGATGCTTGCAATAGGAGTTAATCATAAGTGGATGCTTGTCCAAGGAAGGGTAGTATCCAAGCACTGGTCCACCCACATGTCAAATTATCAAATTACCGAACACGAATCATATGAACATGATGAAAACTAGCTTGACGATAATTCCCATGTGTCCTTGGGAGCGCTTTCCTTGATATAAGATTTTGTCCAGGCTTTTCCTTTGCTCCAAAAATGATTGGGATATCTTGCTGCACCTTATTTACTTCTATTACTTGTTGCCCGTTACAAATTACCTTATCACAAAACTATCTGTTACCGATAGTTTCAGTGCTTGCACAGAATACCTTGCTGAAAACCGCTTTCCATTTCCATCTGCTCCTTGTTGGGTTCGACAATCTTACTTATCGAAAAGGGTACGATAGATCCCTACACTTGTGGGTCATCAATGTGCCATCTCTAATTTTCAAGATAAACTTCTCTTTTGAGTGTTTGTTTCGCTCACGAAGCGGTGAGGGGTGGCTAATATTTTCCATGCTAGTGGATTCCCTCCCTCACCGACGGGGACAGTGTTAAGCCTCTTCCCTTCCTGGCAGACAGATCCTACCGGCTCTTTGACCAGCAGTGAGGGGAGAGAGAGAGGCCAACGAAGTCTTGTTTAGATCTGGAGAGGGTGAGAGAGTGTGAAGAGAGCAACTACAAGAGTTGAGGCTCCAACATGTATATATATAGTGGAGAGAGTATGAAGAGTGCAAACCCTAGAAAACAAGCGACGAGGCCGAGATCGCATAGCTCTGTATCCATCCATTTTGACCAGTCAAAGAATCCTCCTAGCACCACCCAGATCACTTTCTCTCTCTGTCATGTGGGGCCTACCTGTCATTGGGTGGAAGAAAGAAGTCGAACAAAAACAAAATTATGCTCAAGTGTGGTTATCGAACCCGAGACCTCAAGTTTGATGAGCGAACAGGCTAACCAGCTACACCACCCTCACATTATGTTTAACGAGAGGAAAGTAGCCTTTTATACATTCTTGCATTCGTGTGACAAGCATGCCGTTTTTTTGCATGGGATCCATTGGGATTTAAATCATAATCGTGTCATGTGGTTTTGGTGGTAAGGTCTTTTCTGATTTAAAGCAGTGTTGGTAGTAAAAAAAATAATGTAGCCTTAGTCACCTTACCTCTCTCGACATAGTACGTTGGGTCCCACTAGTCAGAGGGTGAAACAAACAAATTAATAAGAAAAATGTTAGTACACGAAATACAAATTAATATATTTTTTATGGCATGCATGAACATTTTGTTAGTTCAATGTATCGTCAAAATTTGACACGAAATATAATGGGGACCAATAAACCAGGACGGAGGTAGTACGCGAAGTTTGCCATCGGAAGCGAGCTGATCTGGCTCTCCTGAGCTAGCAAGGTTTTTCTAGCCCACCCAAGCTAGCTGGCCTACAAAAGCGAACATATTTTAGCAGTTCCAAACGCCCAACCTTGCCCGACTAGGCTATAAACTGTTCTTGCTCAGGATCCAAATGCTCACTAAGTAACTCGCACGATATTACTATTATATGAACCTGTGTGTGTGTGTGTGTGTTTTACAGCATGTGTGTGTTAGAGAGAGCGACACATCGACCTGCTCCTACAGAGAGATGGTGTGTAGTGTACGATTTAGCCACGAGAGTTGTTGCATCCTCTTATTTCCGGGCGTCCGGTCGGGACAGGCGGACCGCTGCCATGCCCGCTCCTGACCAGCCTGGCCCACCCAAAGCCCCCCCATCGCCCGCGCGTGCTTCCCGCCCGAAGCGGTTAGCACCGTTCCAAAGAATCGGAGCCACATTCATGTCCGGTCAGAGCGGACACGACCTCTCACTGGCGCCTGCATTGAAGAGAGAAGTAGATTCAAGAGTGATGGTTGCTTCGTCCGTCCAACTTACTACTGGGTCTATGTGATTTGACGGCTCATTGGTCATTATAACTGAGGTGGTAGGACTGCTGGATGTCCCACACTTTTCGGTGAAAGGAGGTACTACTAGATTACAATTTTCTCCATTCTTATAGCGGAGGAGTGTGAGAGCAGTGAAAACATGCAGGCTCAGTGATTACATGTCCCACCTCACATTATCACCTTATTTTCTGGACACCGTGCGATACCTAACTCTTTACATAGCACTAGTATAGTACGTACTGTAATTTATCAGCGAGATAAATTTGTACAATGCTATGAAGCTTCCATCTTCTGTTTCATGTATCTTGCGTCCATGGTTGCCCGTTGCAACATTTCATCACATACAAAGGAGATTAACATGCATGCTATTGCATCTCAATGATTGACAGATCGTAGCCAATATGTACTCCCTCCGTTCCAAAATAAGTGTCTCAACTTTATGCAAACTTTAGTACAAAGTTGTACTGCTACTAAAGTTGACACTTATTTTGCAACAGAGACAGCTAAACAAAAAAACGATCGATGCAGTCCCTACCCCTTGAACCGTAAACCCTAACCAGGCTTTAATTTGCTGGCAACGTTGGAGCTTCTGAAGAAATGAAGTTTGAAATCCTTTGACCATCGGATCATTTTGTGCAGTTTCACCAAAATCAAGATGAGCATCCCTGTGGCAAAGAAATTGAAGAAGCATGATTAGAATAAGATTACTGGGACTAGTTGATGAGACATAAACTCATCACAAATACAGTACATAGAAGCCAATAGAGGTATGTGCGGGGCAAAGAAGTAGAGAAATATCCACATGGAGTGATGTGGGCAGCTGGAGCAGTGGTGCAAGCCGGTTGTAAAGGAAATTGTACATGAGGGATGTTGGGACGTAGCTCAACCTAGAGGAGGGTGGCGGGAGGCGGCAACTGCCCATGTCGCGGTAGTGAGCAAGGAACAAAGGCAACCTCACTGGCTTTGTGAGAGAGAACAGCGGGGACCCCTAATCGCGACGTGCCAACAGTGGGTTTTCGCCGTCGGCAACGGCGACCGCATCTACACTAAGCATCCACCCCTTCCCCCGGCTGGCATGATCTGCCGGGATGTTAGAGATGTGGCCATAGTCATTTTGTGCGAGAGAGTGTGAAGAGAGCAACCCCAGCAAGCAACTATGTAGGCTCGTCCTGGCTATGTATATAGTGGAGCCGTTTCCTTTTCTCTCCATATGAACCTATTTATATTGCGTATGTTCGACTGAAGAAAAAAAAACTTTATTTATAAATGACGCGGCACCATTCATGCGTGCTTCCAGACCCTCCATTATTTATAAGTGAGTAACTACTACTAGACGTGTCAAATTATCACGTGGGCTGCATCATCTTACAGAAATGAGCTCCATCGTGTCACGTTTGTGGTTGGGGAAGATGCAAAAGACGCAAAGAGTGCTACTAGTACACTACATGCGTGGGTGCGTGCACCTCTTCTCTTCGAGCATGGTTATTAAAAATATAGCCCACTACTGTACTACCACATGGTTATTACATATGGGCAAAGAGTATAGGCAGTAATAATGACTAATAAGCCATGAAATCACGAGGCCCACCTTTCTCTATGTTTGACCGGGGAAGCAGCCATCATTTCACTCCCCGTTGAATATCCATCCGCTGCTACCTCCGCGAATAAATAAAAATCCGCTTCTACCTCCGTAGCATGGTTAATAATATAGCCATGTCAATCACGATGAAGAAATATCATTCACTGATACAATAGGGCTGGATCTAAGGCTGGTGATTTTTTACTTTGTCTCTTTCTCTTTTTGTCTCATTTACTCATTTTACATAGGAGCACGTGTAGAGGATGGCTATTCCTTTCGATGGAACTTCTTCATGGGGTTTAAGACTAAGGCTGGTCATAGTGGGGAGTAACTTAGACTAGTAACATGCTTTTGTTACTAGTCCATGTTACTACCTTCACAATGGGTAGTAACATATAGATGGTAACATACAAACCTTCATTAATTGAGACATGCATAGACTCATTTTACCTCGGGGTGTGTTATTTTACAGTAACATATTATGTTACAGTAACATATTATGTTACCACATGCATCTCTTCCCTCATTAACTCCATGCCACATAAGCAAATTTGTCTTGGGATGTGTCCTGTTACTACATACGTTACTCCCACTATGACTAGCCTAAGCGGCTCCGAATTATGCCCGCTGCCCACCACTCTAAATCGTGCCATCTATGATAGGGAGTAGTCCCATTGCAACAGTGAGGTCCACTAGGTCTAGCACGTCCTGTAAGAAGAGACTGTCATGCAAAACATACATCTTGTTGCCTTCTTCCTCGTACAGTACGTACCACTGGTACGTACTACTAGTAATACTACTACTCGTTCTCCAATAAACCTTGCACTTGGCATCTCCAAAATATTAACCTTGCGATTGGCTCTTCGCCTCTTTGGGAAGTCGTGCAATAATGGTACTGCAGGATATATCATTCTGACTATATGAGACCAAATGAATTGCTGCACGTCCACCACGTGGGTGAGGGAGAGTGCGTACTATTAGGTCCGTTTCAATAGTGACTACATACGGAGCACTATGAGTGAATCTACACTCTAAAATACGTCTATATACATTAGTGTTTGGAGTATGTACTAGTAGTTCATATTGAAATCTACTAAAGGACATATATTCCAAACAATATGATAATCTCTCTAACCAAGGTAGGGACAAGGAGTAAACGGAGGGAGTAGTAAAATTTTCTCCTCGTCATGCGAGCCACCACGCGGGTGGGTGAGGGAGCGAGCGTAAGGCGTAGTAAGCAAGATTCACCTCGTCCTGCGAGCCACCGCGCCCGTGGGCGGGGGTGACGGCGTACTAAGAAAGCTTCTCCTCATTTTGCGAGTTGACGGGACACATCAAAAGTAATACGCACACAGCATCCCGAGTGTATAGAGCATTGCCTCTAAGGTAGGCCCCACATGGTTTGCCTCTTTTTTAACATAACGTGTCAAGTCGCAATTTGTTTGTTCACCCATCGTAGACGATCCTCCATCAAGTGGACAACCAGTACACGTGTCAAATTACCATGTGGGCTGCCTTTTCGTACAGAAATGAGCTCCACCGTGTACCCGCGCGGGTGTGGTTGGGAAAGAGACGGGAGTACTGTCGGCATTCTGGGAACAGGGGTCCCCAGACTTGCCTGCCTGTGGCCTGCGGCGTGGCTCAAAGGGGGGCCCAGCGCGGCCCATCTTCACCAACACAAACCCAAGACCCTCGCGAGGGGCCAAGCCTCGCGGGGCGGACGACGCGGAGCTTCCTCAGACGCGGTCTCGTCAGGCTGGCTCACGAGGAGGCGGAGAAATCAAGGCGGGGTACCTCACGAGGTGCCCGTGACGCAAGCCATGACGACCGGGGGCGCCAGGCGGGTGCCAGCCCGCGCAGTGTCCTCCCTTCCTCTTTGGTGCAAAGGGGCAAGCGCAGCCGCGGAGTACCGAGGCATCAGGCAAAGGTTGCCATTTCGGTGCAACGAGACCAAGACCAGGAGGACTACGAGAAGGAGGTCACCGTGGAGCCCAAGACGGCGTCATCACCAGAGCTTTGCGCAGGCGAAGACTACTTTTGTCAGGATAGCTGATACCAGCTGTCCCCCTTCAAATTAGCCCGCCATTGTTGGCTCCCTTCCCGCTTGATATTTGGAAGAGGACCAGGGCCCCTATAAATAGGACCAACCACCCACAGAGCAAGGAGGGAGAGAAGGGTGATTGAGCTCCTCCGGGCAGTTCATCGCCCCAGCCAAGAACAGACCCTCGCGAGGCTGTTCTTCCTTGTACTGTTCATCATCATCAGCCCAAGAGGCAATCCACCACACCACACACTGGAGTAGGGTATTACACCACAACGGTGGCCCGAACCAGTATAAACCCTATGTCTCTTGTGTTGTTCTTTCCTTGGTTTAGATCCTAGAAAGGCGGAGGAGTGCAGGTAGGCAGGAGGCGAAATCTCCACGCGCACCCCAGTGTTCGAACCTCAAGGGTCTGCCGGAACCCGAAATCCGACATTTGGCGCACCAGGTAGGGGTGCGCCGGGATTCGTCTTCCACCACCCCGTTCTACTCCGACCATCACGCCCATGTCTGACGCTCGTCGGGCCCGTGCCGAGCATTGGGCCACACTCGCTTCTCGCGTCGCCCAGACGGCCCCTGTCGGCGGGCGTCCTCGCCGTTCCCCATCACCTGTCGTCAATGCCGCCACCGGCCCGGCGGGGGACGAGCAGCAAGCACCGTCCCAGCATCTGTCCGTGCGGCAAGACGGCCGCACCGCAACTCCCTCGCTCACCCCAGCTAGTCCTTCGTCCATGGAGCCCCGCAAACTCTCCCCCGCCCATCGCACTGCACCAACACCCCCGGTCGTCGCGGCCCTCTTGGGCAGCTCGCAGGCGCCGCCTACAAGTCACCACGTCAAGCCGTTCATCCGCCAGGTCAGCGCCGCTTCCACGCGGCAAGGGGCTCCCCTGGACCGAGCGGCGCTCGAGACCAGCCTGACCTTCAGCTCAGAGGACCACCCCTCCAACTCAGCCTGCTCGGGTGCGCTCCCCATGCTGTGCACCCCCACCATCTACCAGGTGGCCGTCACCAGAACCCTCATTGATGGCGGCGTGGGCCATAACATGCTCTCGGTCGAGGCCTTCAACCTCCTCTGCATACCCCTGGAACGGCTGCAACCCAGCCGGCCCTTCTCATGGGTTGGGGGCAAGTCGTCCAGCTCCTTGTGACAGATCCGGCTCCTAGTAACCTTCGGCACCTACGACAACTTCCGCACGGAGCTGGTCGACTTCGACATCGCCCCCATCGGCCTCCCCTACAATGCCATCCTCGGCTACCCAGCACTGGCCCAGTTTATGGCCGCGACGCACCCGGCGTACAACCTCATGAAGATGCCCGAGAGCAGCGGTGTCCTCACTGTGCACGGGGACACCGGGGACGCGTTGCGGGTGCTCAAGCTCGCCTTCAAGACGGCGGCGTCGGCACAGCCCGCCGACTTGGAGACCCCCGGGCCCAAGGGGGCTGCACCCGCTAAGAAGAAACAGTTGTTCAACCAAGACAAGGCAGAAACCAAGCAGATACCCGTCGATGAGGACGGGTCCACCAACGCCACTTTCACCATAGGCACCCACCTCAAACCCGAGCAAGAGAAGGCCCTGGTCGGGTTCCTGCGCGCAAACAAGAAGGTATTCTCTTGGGAGCCTGACCAGTTGGCAGGGATCCCTAGGAGTGTAATCGAGCATCACCTCAACGTGTGCCCCAACATGCGCCCTGTGAAGCAGAAGGCCAGGCGGCAGTCCACAAAAAAGCAGGCCTTCATCATCCAAGAGACTCGTAAATTAGAAGCCGCTGGGGTCATTTGCGAGGTCCGATACCCGGATTGGTTGGCCAACCCTGTCGTTGTGCCAAACAAGGGAGGGAAGGAGCGCATGTGTGTCGACTTAACAACCTCAACAAAGCATGCCCGCAAGATCCGTTCCCGCTCCCCCGCATCGACCAGATCGTCGATTCCACTGCAGAATGCGACCTGTTATGCTTCTTGGATGCCTTCTTTGGGTATCACCAGATCAAGATGGCGGTAGAAGACGTCGAGAAGACAGCCTTCCTAACCCCATGTGGGGTGTACTGCTACACATGCATGCCATTCGGGCTGCGTAACGCAGGGGCGACCTTCCAGCGGCTGATGCACATCACCTTGGGCCTGCAGCTCGGGAAGAATGTTGAAGCTTACATCGATGAGATCGTGGTAAAGTCTCGGGAGGCCAGGACCTTGATACAAGACTTGGAGGAAACCTTCGCGAGCCTCAACGCAGTGAACCTACGGCTCAACCCAGAGAAGTGTGTGTTCGGAGTCCCCTCGGGCAAGCTCTTGGGTTTCCTCGTGTCTCACCGAGGCATCGAGGCTAACCCGGAGAAGGTCAAGGCGGTGGAAGACATGATCCCGCCAAAGACCCTCAGAGAAATGCAGAAGCTCACGGGGCGCATGACCGCGCTAGGGCGCTTCATCTCCAAGTTGGGGGAACGAGCACTGCCCTTCTTCTAGCTAATGAAGAAAAAGGGGCCCTTCGAGTGGATTGAAGAGGCTGACAAGGCGTTCCAGGATCTCAAGAGATACCTGACCAGCCCACCGGTCATGGTGGCTCCGCGCCCTCAAGAGCCCGTGGTGCTTTACCTCGCCGCCACTCCCTACTCCGCTAGCGCGGCCTTGGTGGCAGTCAGAGAGGAGCGCCGAACCAAAACCGCGGCAGTAGCCCGGGACAAGGCAGAACAGGGACAAGGAAGGCCTACAGAAACTGCCACCACGGCTGAGGAGGATCAGCCGCCGCAGAGGGGCGCACCGGAGGCGGAAGAGGCCCCTCTTCCAGATGGCCAGTCTCAGGAGGCCTCATTGCCTCAAGAGGCGCCATGGTCTCTGAAGGGAGCCACCAGCGCTGACGCACTCCACCTTGTTGAGCACCCAGTGTACTTCGTCAGCACGGTGCTGCGGGATGCAAGAGCACGGTATCCCATGCCTCAGAAACTCCTCCTCGCACTACTGGTGGCCTCACGCAAGCTGCGGCACTATTTTCAGGGTCACCCCATCAAGGTCGTCTTGTCATACCCCCTGGAGAGAGTGCTCAGGAGCCCTAATTCAGCTGGAAGGGTCGCTGAGTGGAACATAGAACTGCAAGCGTTCCAGCTCGAATTCAGCACGACCAGAGTCATCAAGGAAGTAGCATTGGCGGATTTTGTGGCAGAATGGACGGAGGCGCCAGGCCTCAAGGCCGACGAGGATCGGTCCCTGTCCCTGGGAAGCGAGGCGCCAGAAGGCTGGGTCATGTACTTCGATGGGGCGTTCTCCAGGCATGGCACTGGGGCTGGGGCGGTGCTTATATCGCCCACACAGGACAAGCTCTATTACGCCGTGCAGCTCTGTTTCCAGCAAGGTGAAAAGGTCTCCAACAACATAGCGGAGTATGAAGGTTTAATAGCGGGCTTGAAGGCCGCGGCGTCCCTGGGGGTGAAACGCTTCACCATCAAGGGCGACTCGCAGCTCCTTGTCAATTTCTCCAACAAGGTGTACGAGCTAAAGGATGAGCACATGGAAGCATACCTAGCGGAGTTCCGCAGGATGGAGAAGCAGTTCTGGGCGTTGGAGTTGCAGCATGTGCTCCGTGGCACCAATCAGGAGGCCGACGACATCACCAAATGGGCATCCAGGCGGTTACCTCAGGAGCATGGCGTTTTCGAGGAACGGCTCTTCAAGCCATCAGCCCTGCCGTCATTATCGAACACGGCTCAGCCCCGGGTGGAGCTCCCCCAGCCACCTACCTCAGGGGCTCCGGCCTATGGCCCGGCCTCAGGAGCACGCCTGCTCCTGACGATAGAACCTCAGGAGGGATGTTGGATCGCGGAGCTCCGGAGTTACTTAACGCAAGGGATCCTGTCGGAGAAGGAGGAGGAAGCGGAGCGAGTGGCACGCCAGGCCACGGCATACTGCATCAAGGATGGAGAGCTCTACCGGAAGCGGCCAAACGATGTATCCCTGCGCTGCATCTCTAGGGAGCAAGGGAAGGAACTGCTGGAAGATATACACGGCGGAGACTGTGGGCATCATTCATCATCACGGACCCTCGTCGGCAAGGCGTTCCGTAGTGGGTTTTATTGACCCATCACGCTCAATGACGCCGTCGAACTAGTGAAAGCTTGTGAGGCCTGCCAGTTCCACGCCAAGCAGATCCATCAGCCAGCAGGAGGCTTGCAGACTATACCCCTTTCGTGGCCATTCGCGGTCTGGGGGCTGGACATCTTGGGCCCGTTTCCTCGGGCGCCCGAGGGCTGCCGCTACCTCTACGTCACCGTGGACAAGTTCACCAAGTGGGCTGAAGTAGAGGCTGTCTGCACCATTCCCGCGGGTTCCGCGGTCAAGTTCATCAAGGGCATCGTGAGCCGGTTCGGGGTGCCGAATCGCATCATCACGGACAATGTTTCGCAGTTCACCAGTAACCTCTTCAAAACATACTGTGCTAACCTTGGAACGCAGATATGCTACGCTTCGGTGGCGCACCCCCGAAGCAACAGCCAGGCCGAGTGAGCCAACGCGAAGGTCCTGAGGGGCCTCAAGACCAGGACGTTCAAGAAGAAGCTGGAGGCCTGCGGCAGGGGTTGGTACAACGAGCTTCAGTCCGTGTTGTGGTCCATCCACACAACCACGACCAAGCCGACTGGAGAGACCCCGTTCTTCCTGGTCTACGGAGCCAAAGCGGTCCTCCCTCACGAGGTCAGACGTCGCTCTGCGCGGGTCCTGGCGTTCGACGAGGCGCAGCAGGACGCCATGCGGGGGATGGACCTCGTGCTGGGGGAGGAACGTCGTCGAGAAGCTGCGCTACGAGTGGCGAGGTATCAACAAGCACTGCGGCGATATCACTGCCGCAACATCCACCACAGAACTCTCGAGGTAGGAGACCTCGTGCTCAGGCGGGTTCTCTCCAGGGAGGGGCTGCACAAGCTCTCTCCCATGTGGGAGGGCCCGTTCAAAGTTGTTCATGTTTCCAGGCCCGGCTCCGCGCGCTTGGAGACGCAGGAGGTGGTGCCAGTCCAGAATGCATGGAACATCCAGCACCTCCGGAGGTTCTACCCCTGAAAAGGCCCAGAGCCTGTGAAGAAGGCGAACGCCTGTGAAGTTATCGCGTTTTGGAAAAGGCCAAGAGCCTGTGAAGAAGGCGAATGCCTGTGAAGCTATCGCGTTATGGAAAAGGCCCAGAGCCTGTGAAGAAGGCGAACGCTAGTGATGCTATCGCGTTTTGGAAAAGGCCCAGAGCCTGTGAAGAAGGCGAATGCATGTGAAGCTATCGCATTTTGGAAAAGGCCCAGAGCCTGTGAAGAAGGCGAATGCCTGTGAAGCTATCGCGTTATGGAAAAGGCCCGAAGCCTGTGAAGAAGGCCAACGCCTGTGAAGCTCGCCGCCCGTGAAACTCTCACGTAATAATGAGTTGGGGCTGTACATGCCCCGGAGTCTCAGGAGCGCCGGCCTCAGGCCCTGGGGCTCCCTCCCACGCCCAGTGGCAGCACTTAGCTCCGCGCTGGTGAGAAGACGTCGAAGACTAGATTAGGTGCCGGACGCGGCTTATCATTTGCTTTCCACAGTTGGCTTGTTCCTTCTCATTCGAAGTTTTATTGAAGTTGTTGCCGTCTTTGGCTTGTGGTTCTTCGACTTTTCACTCTCCTGCCTTGATTTCTCTTGTGCAAGGCCTCGCGAGGGGGGCAGGTGAGCGCCCTCGCGAGGGTTCCTATCCTAGTCATTCAAAGAGTTCGCGACCTGGGCCCATTACAGGAGCACCCCTCCAGTCCGTGCCCCACGGGCACCGCGACACAAACAAAGGGCCTGGGTCGGTCGCCCCCACGGCCGGGGCCGGGAACTATCCACGCTCAGGCACGTAGCTGGAAGGTACGATAATGAAAGAAAAACGATGATTAACAGCAATAACCCAAACACGCCCCCGCGGGGCTCCACACTACTGTCTTTGTTATGCAGGAAAAAGGAAAAGAAAGAACAAATCTGGTGCAGCTCGCCTCACACCGGCCCGCAGGGAGGGCCCGAGCTGCCTCCGGAGCTCAGGCGGACTCCCTCTCGCGCTTCACCAGGGTGCGACGGCGGGCGGACACGTTGCCACCCCCCAAGCAGATACGACGGCGTGGAGGCTGACCGCGGCCACCACTAGAAGAGTCGCCGCCTGAAGAAGAACCGGAGAAGCTTGAGGAACCCTGAGCGCCGCCAGCCGCGCGAGCGCTGCCCTCTCCATCATCGCCGGAGTTGGGTTCCCAGCCGCGGTCGTCACCCTCGGGGCAACACCCTCCGCAGCGACCATCTTCCCCAAACACCCACACGTAGACGGTGGCAAAGCCGTCGAACTTGAAGTGTAGGGTGCACCGACGGCTCAGGCCACGCGCGCGGGCAAACGTCTGCCAACCGCGGGCCAGGGACAGGCTCCCGGCCGCGGAGACCTCCAGTGAGACCCATGAGGCCGGCTGCAGCAGCCGTCAGCCTGGAGCCAGAGGCCGCCTGGGGCGTCGGCCGGGAGCTCGCCGAGGAGGAAGCAAGGAAGTGGAAGCCGGGTGCTAGTCGGCTCCGCCGACCACACGACGAACTCCGGCAGCACTTCAGCAGCGTGAAAGCGCGGCCTAGGGGGACGCGCAGCCGGAGCGCGCCCCCCGGCCGCAGCAATTTGCCCGTCGCTGTGCTTAAGATCGCCTCTACGGCCGCGGGGAGCCACCGTGGTGGCCACAGGATGTTTGCGAGGGCGCCCTCGGCCGCGCTTGGGTGGGGTAGAGGCGGGCTCAACCTGGCGAGCCTTCCCCTTCTCTGCGGTCAAGAACCTCGTCGACGGGGCCATGAAGAAAAAGGAGAAGCAAGGGGGGATGAACTGGAAGGGCGCGCACCGGTCCATACTTATAGCTGGCGATGGCCAACCAACGGCCCCCAGGATTGCAGGTAATTATGACCCGCTTTGCATGCAGGGACTTGTCCAATCCGTGCAGTTGCCGAGGCGCCATGGGGAAGTGGAGGCGCCCACGTCCAATCAACCGCCACGCGGCGCCCAAGGCCGCAGGCTTTTAGGGCCCGCGGCGCTTCGCTCTTGCCCTTCCACCTCCCTGCACGGCCAAGTCCGGCCATGCCTTGGGCCCGGGGGCTACTGTCGGCGTTCTGGGAACGGGGGTCCCCAGACTTGCCTGCCTGCGGCCTGCGGCGTGGCTCAAAGGGGGGCCCAGCGTGGCCCATCTTCACCAACACAAACCCAAGACCCTCGCGAGGGGCCAAGCCTCGCGGGGCGGACGATGCGGAGCTTCCTCAGGCGCGGCCTTGTCAGGCTGGCTCACGAGGAGGCGGAGAAATCAAGGCGGGGTACCTCACGAGGTGCCCGTGACGCAAGCCATGACGACCGGGGGCGCCAGGCGGGTGCCAGCCCGCGCAGTGTCCTCCCTTCCTCTTTGGTGCAAAGGGGCAAGCACAGCCACGGAGTACCGAGGCATCAGGCAAAGGTTGCCATTTCGGTGCAATGAGACCAAGACCAGGAGGACTACGAGACGGAGGTCACCGTGGAGCCCAAGACGGCGTCATCACCAGAGCTTTGCGCAGGCGAAGACTACTTTTGTCAGGATAGCTGATACCAGCTGTCCCCCTTCAAATTAGCCCGCCATTGTTGGCTCCCTTCCCGCTTGATATTTGGAAGAGGACCAGGGCCCCTATAAATAGGACCAACCACCCACAGAGCAAGGAGGGAGAGAAGGGTGACTGAGCTCCTCCTGGCAGTTCATCGCCCCAGCCAAGAACAGACCCTCGCGAGGCTGTTCTTCCTTGTACTGTTCTTCCTTGTGTTGTTCTTTCATTGGTTTAGATCCTAGCAAGGCGTAGGAGTGCAGGTAGGCAGGACGCAAAATCTCCGTGCGCACCCCAGTGTTCGAACCTCAAGGGTCTGCCGGAACCCGAAATCCGACAAGTACGTGCGCCGTGCATGCACCTCTTCTCTTCGTGCATGTCCCCCACGTACTTGGGTGTGTGTGAGAGAGATACAAACCTAGACAGATGGCGTGTGCGTTCGTGAGTGTTTTTTGTTTGGGGGTGGGGGTGGGGGTGATTTCGTGAATGTATTTGTGGGAATATGTGTCGATGACATCTCAAACAAAAATTTGACACATGCAATGTGTGTGAAATAGAGGCCTATCAATATCATATATAGAGGGGGCGATCCACAGAAGAGAGGGAGGGGCATAGATATCGATAGAGTCGAAGAGAGCCATCGAAATTGTGTGTGTGCAAGTCAAAGATATAGGGCGACTGACCTACCGGAACGTCAGAGGGCACAGGGCAAGTTCGTGTCTCGCAGGGAGACATGACTAAAGCGCTCGATGTATCAGTGTGTGGGGGGGAGGCAGAGGCCTAACTAGAGAGGTAGAACGACTCGTATATGTGTTGAGAAGGAGAGACCCAGCTATGTCTTGAGGGAGATCAGTCGACATCCGTACATAACTAAAGGACGGGAAATAGGTTGGGATGGAGAGAGAGAGAGGAGAGATGGGGAGGGAGAGGGTTAGAGTGCTAGATGGGTGATGGAGTTGCTTCTCGAAGATGGTGGGAGAGGCCTACTAGACAAACTCAGGGTAGAACTGCAATATTATCAATACGAGTGGGGATGTGTGTCTGTGTGTGCCTCTACGTGATAGATGTGTCGGGATGCATGCATGGATGATGAAGGGGAACCATGTGTTTGGTAAGCAAACCTAACTAGACCGGTAGATCAATTGTTGTTTATCGCAGGAAGGGAGATACATAACAAATGAGGTAGATTGATCGACGCATGGGGAAAACGAGTTATAAGGACCTAGCTAGGTATATGTATAGCAGCAGATCGGTCGGTTCCTGCCTCTTGAGCAATGCGTTGGTTTTCCCTTGAAGAGCAAAGGGTGATGTAGCAAAGTAGCGTAAGTATTTCCCTCAGCTTTTGAGAACCAAGGTATCAATCCAGTAGGAGGCCACACGCAAGTCCCTTGTACCTACACAAACAAATAAGAACATCGCAACCAACACGATAAAGGGGTTGTCAATCCCATCACGGTCACTTATGAGAGTGAGATATGATAGAGATGATAAGATAATATTTTTGGTATTTTTTATGATAAAAATTAAAAGTAAAGATTGCAAAATAAACGGTAATAGAAATAACTTGTTGACGGGAGATTAATATAATGGAGAATAGACCCGGGGGCCATAGGCTACACTAGTGGCTTCTCTCAAGATAGCATAAGTATTACGGTGGGTGAACAAATTACTGTCGAGCAATTGATAGAAAAGCGAATAATTATAAGAATATCTAGGCATGATCAAGTATATAGGCATCACGTCCGTGACAAGTAGACTGACTCCTGCCTGCATCTTCTACTATTACTCCACACATCGACCGCTATCCAGCATGCATCTAGAGTATTAAGTTCATAAGAACAGAGTAACGTATTAGGCAAGATGACATGATGTAGAGGGATAAACTCAAGCAATATGATATAAACCCCATCTTTTTATCCTCGATGGCGACAATACAATACGTGTCGTTTCCCTTTCAATCACTGGGGTCAAGCACCGCAAGATTGAACCCAAAGCAAAGCACTTCTCCCATTGCAAGAAAGATCAATCTAGTAGGCCAAACCAAACTGATAATTCGAAGAGACTTGCAAAGATAACCAATCATACATAAAAGATTTCAGAGAAGAATCAAATATTGTTCATAAATAATCTTGATCATAAACCCGCAATTCATCAGATCTCGACAAACACACCGCAAAAAGAGTTACATCGAATAGATCTCCAAGAAGATCGAGGAGAACTTTGTATTGAGATTCAAAGAGAGAGAAGAAGCCATCTAGCTAATAATGGACCCGAAGGTCTGAAGTAAACTACTCACACATCATTGGAGGGGCCATGGAGTTGATGTAGAGGCCCTCCGTGATCGATGCCCCCTCCGGCCGAGCTCCAGAAAAGACCCCAAGATGGGATCTCTTGGGTACAGAAGGCTGCGGTGGTGGAAATAGGGTTTCGTGGTGCTCCTGGATGTTTTTGGGGTATATGAACATAGGAGGAAGAAGTAGGTCGGCTGAGCCACGAGGGGCCCACGAGGGGGAGGGCACGCCCCCTGCCTCGTGGCCTCCTTGGTTGTTTCTTGACGTCCACTCCAAGTCCTCTGGATCATGTTTGTTCCAAAAATCACGCTCCCGAAGGTTTCATTCCGTTTGGACTCCGTTTGATATTCCTTTTCTGTGAAACACTGAAATAGGCAAAAAAACAGCAATTTGCACTGGGCCTTGGGTTAATAGGTTAGTCCAGAAATAATATAAAAGTGTATAATAAATCCCATTAAACATCCAAAACAGAATATATAATAGAATGGAACAATCAAAAATTATAGATACGTTTGAGACGTATCAAGAATCCCCAAGCTTAATTCCTGCTCGTCCTCGAGTAGGTAAATGATAAAAAAACAATTTTTTGATGTGGAATGCTTTCTAGCATATTCTTCAATGTAAGCTTCTTTATTGTGGCATGAATGTTCAGATCCAAAACTTTCAAGATAAAAGTTTAATGTTGACATAAAAATAATAATACTTCAAGAATGCTAACCAAGCAATTATGTCTTATCAAAATAACATAGCCAAAGAAAGCTTATCCCTATAAAATCATATATTTTTCCATGCTTCATTTTCGTCACACAAAATGCTCTCATCATGCACAACCCCGATGACAAGCCAAGCAATTGTTTCATACTTAGCCTTTTAAAACTCTTTCAACTTTTATGCAATATATGAGCGTGAGCCATGGACATAGCACTATGGGTGGAATATAATATAATTATTGAGGTTGTGTGAGAAGACAAAAAGGAGAAAGTCTCACATTGATGCGGCTAATTAATGGGCTATGGAGATGCCCACTGATTGATGTCAATGCAAGGAGTAGGGATTGCCATGCAACGGATGCACTAGAGATATAAATATATGAAAGCTCATCAAAGAAACTAAGTGGGTGTGCATCCAACTTGCTTGCTCATGAAGACCTAGGGCATTTGAGGAAGCCCGTCATTGGAATATCCAAGCCAAGTTCTATAATGAAAAATTCCCACTAGTATATGAAAGTGACAAAATAAGAGACTCTCTATCATGAAGATCATGGTGCTACTTTGAAGCACAAGTGTGGAAAAGGATAGTAACATTGTCCCTTCTCTCTTTTTCTGTCATTTTTTATTTGGGCCTTCTTATTTTTTTTATTTTATGGCCTCTTTTTCCCCCTTTTTTAATTATTTTTCGTTCGCAGTCTCATCCCGACTTGTGGGGGAATCATAGTCTCCATCATCCTTTCCTCACTTGGGACGATGCTCTAATGATGATCATCACACTTTTATTTACTTACAACTCAAGAATTACAACTCGATACTTAGAACAAAATATGACTCTATGTGAATGCCTCCGGCGGTGTACCGGGATATGCGATGAATCAAGAGTGACATGTATGAAAAATTAAGCATGGTGGCTTTGCCACAAATACGGTGTCAACTACATGATCATGCAAGGTAATATGACAATGATGATGTGTCTCATAATAAACGGAACGGTGGAAAGTTGCATGGCAATATATCTCGAAATGGATATGGAAATGCCATAATAGGTAGGTATGGTGGCTGTTTTGATGAATATATAAGGAGGCTTATGTGTGATAGAGCATATCATATCATGGGGTTTGGATGCACCGGCGAAGTTTGCACCAACTCTCAAGGTGAGAAAGGGCAATGCATGGTACTGAAGAGGCTAGCAATGATGGACGAGTGAGAGTGCGTATAATCCATGGACTCATCATTAGTCATAAAGAACTCACATACTTATTGCAAAAATCTACAAGCCATCAAAACCAAGCACTACATGGATGCTCCTAGGGGGATAGATTGGTAGGAGAAGACCATCGCTCGTCCCCGACCGCCACTCATAAGGAAAGCTATCAAAGAACACTGCATGCTTCAAATTTGTCACACAACATTTACCATACGTGGATGCTACGGGACTCGCAAACTTCAACACAAGTATTTCTCAATTTCACAATTACTCAACTAGCACACCTCTAATATTACCACCTTTATATCTCGAAACAACTATCAAGTATCAAACTTCTCTTAGTATTTAATGCACTTTCAAGTTTTTATCTTGGATGCCTATCATATTAGGACTAATTTTAAAACCAAAGCAAATTACCATGCTGTTCTAAAGGACTCTCAAAATAATATAAGTGAAGCATGAGAGATCAATTATTTCTATAAAATAGAACCACCACCGTGCTCTAAAAGATATAAGCGAAGCACTAGAGCAAAATTATCTAACTCAAAAGATATAAGTGAAGCACATAGAGTATTCTAATAAATTATGATTCATGTGTGTCTCTCTGAAAAGGTGTGTACAGCAAGGATGATTGTGGTAAACCAAAAAGCAAAGCCTCAAATCATACAAGACGCTCCAAGCAAAACACATATCATGTGGTGAATAAAAATATAGCTCCTAGTAAAGTTACCGATGGACGAAGACGCAAGAGGGGATGCCTTCCGGGGCATCCCCAAGCTTAGCCTTTTGGTTGTCCTTGTATTTTACCATGGGGTGTTGTCGGTGTCAAAACCGGCGGATCTCGGGTAGGGGGTCCCGAACTGTGCGTCAAGGCCGGATGGTAACAGGAGACAAGGGACACGATGTTTTTACCCAGGTTCGGGCCCTCTCGATGGAGGTAATACCCTACTCCTGCTTGATTAATATTGATGATATGGGTAGTACAAGAGTAGATCTACCACGAGATCAAGGAGGCTAAACCCTAGAAGCTAGCCTATGGTATGATTGTTGTATATGGAGTTGATGTCCTACGGACTACAACCCTCCGGTTTATATAGACACCGGATAGGGTTAGGGTTACACAGAGTCAGTTACAATGGTAGGAGATCTTGAATATTCGCATCGCCAATCTTGCCTTCCACGCCAAGGAAAGTCCGATCCGGACACGGGATGAAGTCTTCAATCTTGTATCTTCATAGTCCTGGAGTCCGGCTGAAGGTATAGTCCGGCTACCCGAACACCCCCTAATCCAGGACTCCCTCAGTAGCCCCTGAACCAGGCTTCAATGACGACGAGTCCGGCACGCAGATTGTCTTCGACATTGCAAGGCAGGTTCCTCCTCCAAGTCCTTCATAGAAGATTGTAAACACCAAGAGTAGTGTCCGGCTCTGCAAAATAAGTTTCCACATATTGCCATAGAGAGAATAATATTAACACAAATCAAATCTGCTGACGTATTCCGTAGTGCGTCATCACACTACGGCCAAGTCCTTTACTCGAATTGTTTTTACTTTTCCACCTCAGCACGTTTTGCGAGGCGGTTTCCTTGGCACGTCTTGTCAAAGCAGAGATCGTGTACCCCTTTTACGGGATTCTCATCAATACGGACGTGGGTAACCCAACCGTGCCCGTTAGCACGTTTCCTCGATTAAAGACGAGTCCCGAAAGGTTACGGGGAGGGCTCTTGGTATTCAACCTCTTATAAAGAGACCAAGGCCTTACTCCTTTTTTCAATCTCAAGAGAGTTCGCCCGTCGCCTCGAGTTCCAACACCCTAGGCTCCAGATTCCAGGCGCTTCAGACCTTCGACGATGTCCGGTTCTGACCTTCAAGTCCGATGGACGCCCTCCTCCATCACGGAGGAGGACGTACTTAATTTGAGGGAGGCTAAGTTCCTGACCGGCGAAATTTCGCATAGGTTGTCCGCTCAAGGGCAGGTCATTCCCAGTCCCCAGCCTGGTGAGAGCGTGGTGTTCATGTCTCACTTCCTTCGGGGGTTGGGCTTCCCAATGGATCCCTTTGTGAGGGGACTGCTGTTTTATTACGGGCTGGAATTCCATGACTTAGCTCCGGAGTCCATCCTCCATATCTCCTCGTTTATTGTCGTGTGTGGAGCATTCCTCCGTGTTACCCCTCACTTCGGATTATGGCTCAAGACCTTCAAAGTGGAGCCGAATATGATCAAGGGACGGCACGCAGAGTGTGGAGGTGCTGTTATAAGCAAAAATGCTGATGCTCCATGGCCCGAGGGCTCTTTTCAAGAGGAGCTAGGCTTGTGGCAATGAGAGTGGTTTTATATCACCGCTCCGCGGAGCACCAAGTGGGTGGCGCCTCCTGCCTTTCGCTCGGGTCCCCCACCACGGCTAGCGTCATGGGTCAACAGAGGGTTAGATTGGGGTTTTCCCAAAGACGTGCCCTTGTTACAGGGCCGCATTAAGGATCTCTTGGAAGGAGACCTCAGCCTGGTCAAGGTGACGCAGGTCATGCTGATTCGCCGAATATTGCCCGGCAAACGTCGCTCCCTTCGCCTGTGGGAGTTTAATCCAGAGGGACCGCGAGCTCTCCAGAATTTCATGGGTGCAACGCCCGCGGAGATGTATAAACTGTTCTTCGGATCACAAGAGATGTGTCCGGATTTAACCGGGGACGCAGGCCTAAGCTGCAATCGCCCGGATACTCAAGTAAGCAACCTTGTGCCCGGACCATCTATCCATATAAGTGTCATAAACTTGCCCCTAAAAGAGTCGTCCTTTTAAACAGGAGTGGATAGCGAAGGCAAAGCTGACCAGGTGTCCGGCTCCCCTTCCCAAAACCAGGCCGGATCCCGTGCTGGTTAGGATGCTGGAGATAATGCCTTTGGAGGGAAGCAAGGGGGAGGACAAGGAAACTATGGCCTCCTCGAAGGAGGCTGCTCTGAAGGGAGGAACCGACAATTCCTCTCCTAAGGGGAAGAAGAGAGCCGCCTCTGACAACCCGGAAACCATGGCCTCGAAGCGGGGGAAAAAATCCTCGTCAGAGGGTCCGACGCCGGGGAGTTCCTCGGCCGGACTACGCCCTCAAGGGGATCAGCCCTCCAGCGAGCCATAAGTAGAGAAAGATTTTCCTTTTGAGGGATGAGGGAAATCCTTGATTTATATCTGAGAAGATTAACCGAATTTTTAACTTGTAGCTCGGACCTCAGCCCTTCTCAGCAGAGCTCGTCTTTGGGGGATCTCCTTCCTGAGATGATGGAGAGCGGGACGCCTCCCCCTGCCGTGCCGCCTAGCAAGGCGGGCGACCCTGAGGTGTCGTCGCGGAGGGTTTCTCCGAATCCGGCAGGGGCGGAAGATAGCTATGTGGCCCCCCGAGGTTCTCTGCGTCCGGCCTTCGAAAGAGGTCGTGGGACAAGTCCGGCACCGTCTGGTGCTCGGCCGGAGGAGCTAAAGATTCTGCTGGGGCAAGCTTCTATCTCGGAGGAGCACCGTGCATTGATGGGCACGGTCATTGAAAGGATCTCATCCGCAGAGAGCGGATTGCATGAGGCCGTCAAAAGTTTACTGACGGGTTTTGAGGTACATTAGATAATGTACACTTTTGTCAGTTGCGCATGAATAAGATGCGCCCTGTGTAGATAGTAGCCCCTGAGACTCTGCGCGTTGTCAAGAAATGACGGCACGCGGAGGATCATAATCCCAGGTCTAAGATGTCGCCTTTGTATGTAGGCGGCGGGGTGTCCGGAATCGAGCCGAACTGATGATTTTGCCGAACTAAAGCAGCAACTAGACGTGGCAGATGCCAACATCGCGCTTGTCAACAAGCGGCTTGATGAGGCTCAAGGTATGTAATTCCTCAGGCGGCATCAGGTAAGAAGAGTTTTATGCCAGTGTCTTACGATGTGTGTGCTTGACGCAGATGGTGCGGCCGCCGTGGAGAGTCTTAGGGCAAAACTTGCCCGAGCTAAAGAACAAGCCAGAGAAAGTGATGTGGCTGCCAAGAAAGCCCTTGAAGAGCTGAGAGCCGAACAGGCTGCTCATTGCCAAAGCAAGGAAGAGATGGCCGAGATGGCCGAAAAGTTAAAGAGTGGTGCAGACCATTGCAGGATTCTTGAGAAAGAAGACCAGGCAAAAGAGACGGACTTAGAGAAGGCCGTTGCCAATGCCAAGGACGCGCGCTCTGCGATGAGAGCTGCGAAGGAGGAGCTGCGTCAGGCCGAACAGATTGCGGCTGGAAAGCCCTTTATGCTGCGAAGGAAATTTTGCGATCCGAAGTTTGCTCCATTGGACCGGATGTGGAGTGTGGAGGATACCTATCTGGATTTGCCAGCGAGTGCTGCTGATGCGACCGAACACTTTCGAGATCAGAAAGATCGCGAAGTTGAAAAGCTTTTCTGGTCGCAGTTTCACAATCCAGAGCGTCCACTGGCAGTGGACGATCGTTTGGCTCAATGGGCCGAACTGAATAGGTTGTCCGGACTCGCCATGAAGTACGTCATGGGTCATCTGTGGCCGGGGAGATCGGAGCCGAAGAGTTATTTCAGCTTGGTGCAGCAATTCCTTGACGCAGTGCCGTGTATTAATGCAATGAAGAGGTCAGCATGCATAAAGGGCGCAAGGATGGCTCTTGCCCGTGTCAAGACATACAGGGCAGAGATGGAGACCACCGTTGTTGCGTCCCAAGATTCGGACAAAAGCCGAGTACCCTCCGAGCACTATTTTCAGGAAGTCCTTGAAGGCGCTCGTGTAATAGAGACGCAGTGCTCGAAAGATGCTATGTTATGATAGCATATGTAATTATAAAGTAATATTTTGATAAACTGTAGTGGCCTTTTTATACTTGTGCCTTCAAGTACTGGGAACACCTCCTGTGCGGCCGTTTTAAGATATATACAAAATCTGAAAGATGGTAGTCGTTGGCTTCAGCCCCCACACACATAGTGTGGGGGTGCTCGCAGAAGACGCATTTTCACACTTAACCCAACGTCTTGGTCCTACAAAGGAGGTGATAGCGCAGCGGGCCAGGCAACCGGACTATAATGCTTTAACACTTTCACTTAGCCATAGGAGCTTGACAGTGAGACTATTTAGGTAGCCCCTTGGTGGCGACTGCGCTCGCCCGAGTTCGGGGCGCGTATGTGCCTGACCGGGAAGCGGCCCTTCGTTAAAGCGAAGGAATCCGATAGATTCTGATAGGTCATCGAGTGGCTGACCAGTCTCACGCTACATCATGACAGTCAGTTTTTGGCTTTCTCTACTGAGGTGCTCGCCCGGCCGCACCGGGGCACAATCGCAGTAGTTCTCCTGGTGCTACCTTAGCCGATAGAGCGGAACGTAAGGTAGCCGAACTCAGGAGCCGGGCAACCCAACATTTGACCAAAGACATGATTCGGAGCTGATGCATATAATGCCAAAACTCGCGACGCCGAACACTCCCTAAGGTGTTCGGTCTTTATGAGTGCGGGCGAAACAACACTCTTTATTAAAAAAGCCCCTAGTGCCCAGGTACGTGCAAAAATTCTGACGTGGCCACATGCCAAGACGCCAGCCTCCTCCTTTGGTTATATCAGAAAAAACCAGGGGATGTGTAGCAACAAGAGACAGTAAAAAAGGTTTACGCAGGGTCTTAATCTAAAAAGAATCCTTTAGGACGGGTCCCTACTGCACGTCTGCGCCTGTGTCTCCGTTGTGCCATATCCTGGACGGGCGCCGCACGACGTTCATCTGTAAAAGAGAGGAACTGAGTTGAAAACGGGTCGTGCCGAACAAAAGTTTAAAATAAACAAAGTATAAAGTAAAATATATAAAATTGAGCTTTATTGTCTCTTATTGTATATGCATGGAGCCCCTAGTGGGGGTATATGGCCACTAAGCCTGCATCAATGATGATTTTGTCCCAAACTCATCTATCCGCGTTCGTGGTCTTTAATGACCTATTTCGAAGTTTTTTGGCCGGTGAGGCCATTTTACTGTGGGGCTGTCAAAGCGGCCGCACAGTCCTTCGCTTGGGGAGGCGCACTTTAGTGCTTCCCCTTCAAAGAGATGATGCCTCGTGGACCGGGAATCTTAAGTGTGAGAGATGCATAATGCGGTATTCCGTTAAAGCGGGCGAAAGCTTCGCGTCCCAGTAGTGCTTGATAGCGACTTGAGAACGGGACGATATGGAAGGTCAGCTTTTCGCGGCGGAAGTTATCGGCAGAGCCGAATATAACTTCGAGCCGGAGAAAACCCATACAATGGGTGTCCGAACCAGGCGTTACCCCTTGAAAGGAGGTTTTGCTGCGGCGGATTCTTGCTGGGTTTATCCCCATGTGATGGATTGTATCCTGATATATCAGGTTTAGTCCACTGCCGCCGTCCATAAGGACATTTGAAAACCGGAGTCTGCCAATTATTGGATCGAGTATCAAGGCAGTTCAGCCTGCATTCTTGATATTTCTAGAATAATCTAGCTGATCGAAGATGATTGGTTTTGACAACCAGTGGCGGGACCCTTTGGGGATAGGTCGTGTGGTGCGTACCTTTATGGGCGCCGCACGTTTTGTTATGTGAAGTAAGTTCACTGTTTTTACTTCTTGTGGGAAGTTCTTTTGCTTCCTGGTGCTCTGCTTTTGGGGTTCGTCCTCGTCTTCGCTTGGTGTGTCGAGCCCCTTGTGTTCGACATTGAGTCTGCCGGATTGTTTGAAAACCCAATAATCTCTGTGGGTATGGTTAGCAGGCTTCTCGGGAGTACTGTGTATCTGACATATCCTGTCCAAGATTTTATTTAAGTTGGATGGATCGTCCCTGTTATCCTGGAGGGGTGGTTTTGTCTGATTTTGTCGTGAACCTTTGAATCCGGCATTGACTGCCGTGCTCTTCGGACTTTTTTCCTTAGTCCGGCGACGGTCCTTGTTGCATCACGGTTTTCCGTTTCCATCCCTAGTTTCGGATGTACTTGGGTCGCTGGGGCTGCACCTTGCCAACCAGCTGTCCTCTCCTGCACAAAAGCGGGTCATGAGGCTTGTTAGTGCGGCCATTGTTCTTGGCTTTTCTTGGCCAGGTGTCTGGTGAGCCATTCATCTCGGACGTTATGCCTGAAAGCTACTAAGGCTTCGGCGTCCGGACAGTCGACTATCTGATTCTTTTTAGTGAGGAATCTATTCCAGAACTGCCGAGCTGATTCTCCGGGCTGTTGAGTTATGTGACTAAGATCGTCTGCATCCGGAGGGCGGACATAGGTCCCTTGAAAATTTGCTCGGAAAGCGTCCTCGAGCTCTTCCCAACTTCCAATTGTGTTTTCAGGAAGGCTTTTAAGCCAATGCCGGGCTGGCCCTTTAAGCTTAAGGGGTAAATATTTTCTGGCATGGAGATCATCTCCTTTAGCCATGTGTATGTGGAGGATATAATCCTCGATCCAGACTCCTGGGTCTGTTGTTCCATCATATGCCTCTATGTTTATGGGTTTGAATCCCTCTGGAAATTCATAGTCCAGGACCTCATTGGTGAAACATAGGGGGTGTGCGGCGCCCCTGTATTTGGGTGTGCCGGATTCTAATGATGGCTTTGTCGAATTCAGACAGTAGCTTTCTTTTCGGATAGCTTTTAGTGCGGCGACCGTCGCCGTATTTATCTGCGGTATTGATTACTTTGCTCCATCTAATCCGGAGTGCATGTTCCGCTGTTTTTAGCTTCTGCTTCTGCTTTTTCAGGCTGCGTGCAGTTGCAACGAGCCTCTTGTGGAGATTCTTCTGCTCCATGGGTTTATCCGGCGTGACGTCGTCCGGAATGCCGTTTTCGCCGGAGGAGGGATGTTCGGTTTCTCTATCCGTGTTGCCCTGTTCGGACGGTTGCTCTAAGGCCTGCTCGTCGTCTACCGGCTCGTCCTACTCTATGGCTGGGTTTTTATCGAGGTGGGGCTTGGATCGGCGTTTACGCCGACGCTTTGATTGCTTTTCGAGGGGTCGATCTCCCGTTCCATCCCCTTTTTCCTCGTTGTCGCTTCCTTTAGGGGTATCCACCATGTACACATCGTGGGATGAGGTGGCTGTCCAATGCCCTATGGGCGTTGGTTCATCGGTATCTCCTGCATCGTCATCCATGCTGTCGATGTCTCCGGAGTCGAAGTTGAGCACGCCGTTTAAATTGTCGACAGTGGCTACCAAGTGGGTGGTGGGTGGGCTTTGAATTTCTTCATCGTCCGTATCCCATCCTCGCTGACCGCAGTTCGGCCAGGGCTCTCCTAATAAAGAGAGAGACTTGAGAGAATTCAGGATATCGCCAAAAGGCGAGTGCTGAAAGATGTCCGCGGCGGTGAACTCCATTATTGGCGCCCAATCGGATTCGATTGGCAGGGGCGCGGGGGGTTCGGAGTCCGGAGAGGAGTCCGGATCCTCAGAGTCATGAGTCACACGGAGTGTGGGGCCGGCGTTCGACTCGATCGCCTTTGAGATCGCAGCCCCTGAGGTGACGTGCAACCGCTCATCCTTGATTGACACAACTGGCTCCGAATTAAGGGTCAGAGCTGGTGCGTTTCCGGCCTCCGGGATACTGTTCGGTGACAGAGCTAGATCATGCCCCGTGAGACCGTGAGGCGCGCTTGGTTGTGGCTTGAATCCGTCGAAGATCAAATCTCCGCGGATGTCTGCCATGTAATTTAGGCTTCCAAACCTGACTTGATGGCCAGGGGCGTAGCTTTTGATCTGCTCCAGGTGGCCAAGCGAATTGGCTCGCAGTGCGAAGCCGCCGAAGACGAAGATCTGTCCGGGGAGAAAAGTCTCACCCTGGACCACATTGTTGTTGATGATCAAAGGAGCCATCGGGCCTAAAGGCGACGACACAGAGGAACTCTCAATGAAAGCACCAATGTCGGTGTCAAAACCGGCGGATCTCGGGTAGGGGGTCCCGAACTGTGCGTCAAGGCCGGATGGTAACAGGAGACAAGGGACACGATGTTTTTACCCAGGTTCGGGCCCTCTCGATGGAGGTAATACCCTACTCCTGCTTGATTAATATTGATGATATGGGTAGTACAAGAGTAGATCTACCACGAGATCAAGGAGGCTAAACCCTAGAAGCTAGCCTATGGTATGATTGTTGTATATGGAGTTGATGTCCTACGGACTACAACCCTCTGGTTTATATAGACACCGGATAGGGTTAGGGTTACACAGAGTCGGTTACAATGGTAGGAGATCTTGAATATCCGCATCGCCAAGCTTGCCTTCCACACCAAGGAAAGTCTCATCCGGACACGGGACGAAGTCTTCAATCTTGTATCTTCATAGTCCTGGAGTCCGGCTGAAGGTATAGTCCGGCTACCCGAACACCCCCTAATCCAGGACTCCCTCAGGTGCCTTGGGCATCCCCAATCTTAGGCTCTTGCCACTCCTTGTTCCATAATCCATCAAATCTTTACCCAAAACTTGAAAACTTCACAACACAAAACTTAAACAGAAAATCTCAAGAGTTTCGTTAGTAAAAGAAAACAAACCACCACTTAAGGTACTGTAATTAACTCATTATTTATTTGTATTGGTGTTAAACCTACTGTATTACAACTTTTCTATGGTTCATAAACTCCATTACTAGCCATAGATTCATCAAAATAAGCAAACAACACACGAAAAACAGAATCTGTCAAAAATAGAACAGTCTGTAGTAATATGTAGGTTCCGAATACTTCTGGAACCCCAAAAATTCTAAAATAAATTTATGGACATGATGAATTTATCTATTAATCATCTGAAAAAAGAATTAACTGAATATAACTCTCCAGTAAAAAAACTGGCAGCAAATCTCATGAGCACTAAAGTTTCTGTTTTTTACAGCAAGATCGCAAAGACTCTCCCCAAGTCTTCCCAAAGGTTCTACTTGGCACAAACACTAATTAAAAGCATAAAACCACACCTAAATAGAGGCTAGATGAATTATTTATTAGTAAACAGAATCAAAAATCAATAAACAAAAATAAAATTGGATTGCCTCCCAACAAGCGCTATCATTTAACGCCCCTAGCTAGGCATAAAGGCAAGGATAGATCTAGGTATTTTCATCTTTGGTATGCAATCCATAAGTGGCTCTCATAATAGATTCATAAGGTAATTTAATTTTATTTCTAGGAAAGTGTTCCATGCCTTTCCTTAATGGAAATTGGAATCTAATATTCCCTTCTTTCATATCAATAATTCCACCAATCGTTCTAAGGAAAGGTCTACCAAGAATAATAGGACATGAAGGATTGCAATCTCTATCAAGGACAATGAAATCTATGGGAACATAATTCCTATTTGCCACAATAAGAACATCATTAATTATTCCCATAGGTTTCTTAATGGTGGAATCCGCAAGATGCAAGTTTAAAGAACAATCATCAAATTCACGGAAACCTAGCAAATCACACAAGGTTTTAGGAATCGTGGAAACACTAGCACCCAAATCACACAAAGCATAACATTCATGATCTTTAATTTTAATTTTAATAGTAGGTTCCCACTCATCATAAAGTTTTCTGGGGATAGAAACTTCCAATTCATGTTTTTCTTCATAAGATTGCATTAAAGCATCAACGGTATGTTTAGTAAAAGCCTTATTTTGACTATAAGCATGCGGAGAATTTAGCATGGATTGCAACAAGGAAATACAATCTATTAAAGAACAATTATCATAATTAAATTCCTTGAAATCCAAGATAGTGGGTTCATTGCTATGTAAAGTTTTGACCTCTCCCATCCCACTTTTATCAATTTTTGCATCAAGATCTAAAAACTCCGAATCATTGGGACGCCTTCTAACTAAAGTTGACTCATCTCCATTCCCATAATTATCAAGATTCATATTTCAAAACAAAGATTTAATAGGAGACACATCAATAACTTTTAGATCTTCACCATTATTATCATGGAAACTAGAAGAACACGCTTTCACAAAGCAATCTTTTTTAGCACGCATCCTAGTGGTTCTTTCTTTGCACTCATCAATATAAATTATCATAGATTTGAGAGACTCATTGACATCATGCTTAGGTGGAATAGATCTAAGTTTCAAAGAATCAACATCAAGAGAAATCCTATCCACGTTCCTAGCCAACTCATCAATCTTAGACATTTTTTCTTCAATTAAGGTATTGAAACTCTTTTGCGAACTAATAAATTCTTTAATTTGATTCAAAATCAGAGGGCATATTATTATAATTGCCATAAGAATTTTTGTAGGAATTACCATAATTATTAGAGGAATTACTAGGAAACGGCCAGGGATTAAAATTACCTCTATACACGTCATTACCAAAATTGTTCCTTCCAACAAAATCCACATCCATAGATTCATTATTATTCTAAATCAAATAAGACAAAGGCATATCATTAGGATCAGAAGAAACACTCTTATTAGCAAACAATTTCATAAGTTCATGCATCTTTCCACTCAAAACATTGATTTCTTCTATAGCATGCACCTTTTTACTAGTAGATCTTTCAGTGTGCCATTGAGAATAATTAACCATAATATTATCTAGGAGTTTAGTAGCTTCTCCTAAGGTGCTTTCCATAAAAGTGCCTCCCGCGGCCGAATCCAAAAGACTTCTAGAAGCAAAATTCAATCCGGCATAATTTTTTTCTATAATCATCCAAAGATTCAAACCATGTGTAGGGCAATTACATATCATTAATTTCATCCTCTCCCAAGCTTGTGCAACATGTTCATGATCAAGTTGCTTAAAATTCATAATATCGTTTCTAAGAGAGATTATCTTAGCGGGAGAAAAATACTGAGAGTTAAAAACATCTTTGCACTTATTCCATGAATCGATACTATTTTTAGGCAAATACGAAAACCATGTTTTAGCATGATCTCTTAGAAAAAACGGGAATAGCTTCAGTTTAACAATATCAATATCCACATCTTTCTTCTTTTGTATATCACACAAATCAACAAAGTTGTTTAGATGGGTAGCGGCATCTTCACTACGAAGGCCGAAAAACGGATCTTTCATGACAAGATTCAGCAAAGCAGCATTAATTTCATAAGATTCAGCATCTAAGAGGAGCAATCGGAGTGCTAATAAAATCATTATTGTTGGTATTGGAAAAATCACACAATTTAGTATTATATTGAGCCATCGTGACAAGCAAGCAATCCAACACACAAGCACACAAGAAGCTAGCAAAAAGAGACGAACTAGAAAAGAGAAGGGGAACGGAAAAGTAGGGTGAATAAAACGGCAAGGGTGAAGTGGGGGAGAGGAAAATGAGAGGCAAATGGCAAATAATGTAATGCGAGGGATAAGAGTTTGTGATGGGTACTTGGTATGTCTTGACTTGTGTGTAGACTCCCCGGCAACGGCGCCAGAAATCCTTCTTGCTATCTCTTGAGCATTGCGTTGCTTTTCCCTTGAAGAGGAAAGGGTGATGCAGCAAATTAGTGTAAGTATTTCCCTTAGTTTTTGAGAACCAAGGTATCAATCTAGTAGGAGGCCACACGCAAGTCCCTCGTACCTACACAAACAAATAAGAACGTCAGAACCAACGCGATAAAGGGGTTGTCAATCCCTTCACAATCACTTACGAGAGTGAGATCTGATAGAGATGATAAGATAATATTTTTGGTATTTTTTATGATAAAGATTAAAAGTAAAGATTACAAAATAAATGGTAATAGAAATAACTTGTTGATGGGAGATTAGTATAATGGAGAATAGACCCAGGGGCCATAGGTTTCACTACTGGCTTCTCTCAAGATAGCATAAGTATTACGGTGGGTGAACAAATTACTGTCGAGCAATTGATAGAAAACCGAATAATTATGAGAATATCTAGGCATGATCATTTATATAGGCATCACGTCCGTGACAAGTAGACCAACTCCTGCCTGCATCTACTACTATTACTCCACACATCGACCGCTATCTAGCATGCATCTAGAGTATTAAGTCCATAAGAACAGAGTAACGCATTAGGTAAGATGACATGATGTAGAGGGATAAACTCAAGCAATATGATATAAACCCCATCTTTTTATCCTCGATGGCGACAATACAATACGTGTCGTTTCCCTTTCTGTCACTGGGGTCGAGCACCGCAAGATTGAACCCAAAGCTAAGCACTTCCCCCATTGCAAGAAAGATCAATCTAGTAGGCCAAACCAAATTGATAATTCAAAGATACTTGCAAAGATAACCAATCATAGATAATCTTGATCATAAACCCAAAATTCAACGGATCTCGACAAACACACCGCAAAAAGATAATCTTGATCATAAACCCAAAAGTTCTCTGGATCACATTTGTTCCAAAAATCACGCTCCCGAAGGTTTGATTCCGTTTGGGCTCCGTTTGATATTTTGTTTGCACTAGGCCTTGGGTTAGTAGGTTAGTCCCAAAAATAATATAAAAGTGTATAATAAATCCCATTAAACATCCAAAATAGAATATATAATAGCATGGAACAATAAAAATTTATAGATACGTTGGAGACGTATCATCGGTGTACATCCATTTGTTAGAGGCAAATAAGGCCCAGCGAGACAGATAGACAGAGATAATGGAGCTAGGAGGTGGTGCCAGATGTTGAGCTACTAGCTAGATAGGGCGAGGAGTGTTCGTTTGTGAGATCGATGAAAAGAGGGGCGAGAGTTTACACGTGTGTGGGACCGTATGAGAGACACGAGGCATGGACACAGAAAGGAGGAGATGGAAGGTGCGTGTGTATGTTGGAGGCAGACATCCCTGGAGAGGTTTATCGACCGGTGTGTGTCGGAAAGGAGTTGTGGAGACTATGGGAGAATGACCTAAAAAAGAATGTGCGTGATGGATAGAATGTTGTGGGAGGGGTAGGGCGAGGAGGGTGTGTGCATGCACGAGTGAAAGTTAGTGCTAGCTGCAAAGGTTAGAGGATAGTGTAGGTGTAAGAGACTAACAAAGATGATATTTTGATATGAAAGTGGATTCATATATTTGAATATGAGATCATAGTGTTATAAACATATGCATGCATGAATATAGTGGTGATATGCGTGCTGTGGTTTTGCACATGTTATACCATAACGTGATAATGCATGGCGTTTGCAACTCACAACTAAATGTCGAACAATCTAAACCATACTATACATCGAACAATCCCACATTTTATTTGAATTTGTGGTAATGTGTGGCATTTGCAGCTTACAACTAAATATTGAACAATCTAAACAATATTATATATCGAACAATCTCACATTTTATTTGAATTTGTGGTAATGTGTGGTGTTTGCAACTCACATCTAAATACTTGTAGGATTAGGGGGCGGGGCACCATACATTATGTGATAAACATATTATACATATGAGAAATGGTCTAGATTATGAAGATCTAGCCAGAGCTTGAAATGTACTATGATTTGAAATCAACATAAAGTGGAATCAAAAAATCGAGTTCGAGTTCATATAGTACACATAGTTCATATCTAACTCGACAATAATCATGTGGTGTGCTATGAAGATAATACACAAACAATGGTTTAACTTGACAACAATGATGATTGTAAATATTATTAGAATAGAGAAATGAATTCAAATGGTTTGACTTAATAGCAATCATTATTGTAGATCTTATTCAAATAGAGAAACGAATTCAAATTTAGTTCATATTGAAGTGGTAGTATATACGTTTGGAATACACTAAAACGTTCAGTTGAGTAGCAGGTTGCATGCATTATACACGTAGCGAAATATTTTAATTCAACATAACATGAATTCAAAGTTTTGAATGGCATTTGTAGTGCGAATTGATTTGGTACAGTACACGGGACTAGACTCTCTTGTGTGGTGTGAATTGATTTCTTTTTATTTTTTCGACGATGGAAGTGCGAATTGATTTGCTACAGTACACGTTAGGCTTGTCTGGAAATTTCAACCCGCGTCTTGTTACCCCAAAATATTTAAGATACTTCCTTGTCTCGTTGTGCTCCGAAAACTCCCTCCATCTCAACCCGCGCCTTGCTATCCCAAAATTACAATGTGCGCGAAAACTCCCACCTCCTGCGAAATCCCGACATGCGAAATGCCCGTGATATACCCCTGAACCAAAAGAACCGCCTAGCACACATCGGTGGGGGTATTTCCGTAACTTACCCCACATTTCGGACAAGCGCATCCCTAAGCCATGCTTCCCCACTCCCATCACATCAGCCCACCCATTCATACATCGAGGCCGCGAAAACCCATGAAGCCCCACACCCTCCCCCGTCCGCCACTTAGTGGGAGCCTCTTCCCCGATGACAACATACATAGCAACACCTCGACGTCCCTCATCCACCGTACCAGATGAGGATCCATCGTCGATCTCGTCGTCCCACCGGTTCAGCCACCCCGTCCTCCACCTCCAAGGAGCTTCCCCGACCTCCCCCTCATCTTTTGCGCCACCTCCATTCCCACACCGCTGTCTTCACTTGCACCACTTGAAGAGTAGCATCATCACCGTTTCCTCGGATGAAGCTGAGGCCTAATAGGCGCCACCAAAGAGGTTGTCCACTAATCGCCGCATTTTCTTCTTGATTCGATCTCACGGTGCTACTGGCGCTCGGTCCCGAGCCGACATGGTGCGGCTCCATCCACGGCGGCGTCGCCGCCACTTCCTCCACGGCATTGCTCCCTTTGTGGCGACGTCCACATCAGTAGGAGCTCCTGCTGCTTTAGCTCTCACTCACGTTGCTGCTCTGCTCTTGCTCTCAGTCCCCTGCCTGATCTGCTCGCGCTGCTGCTCTTGCTCTTGCTCTTGCTTGTGATGCTGCTTCGATTTGGCTACACTTCAGTCGACTAAATCGACTTTTGGGTCAGTCTATTTTCAGGGGGTGGGGGTGCTCGCCGGAGTTAAGGAAGAACTAGCCGCAGCGGGGAGGGGGCTCGCTGGAGAGGTACCCCACTATCTATCTTAGGGTTTAGGGTGGGGGCGGTGGTCGCCGGTGGTGGTGGGGGGATTGCCGGAGAAAAAGCTCAACACGGGGCGGGGGGCTAGAGGGATGGCCGGGGCGGCGGCGGACCGGCGGTGGGGAGTGATTTTGGGGCGGGCGGGGCGACGCACCGCTGGCCGAGGGCCGCGGGGGAGGCGGTTTGGCCGGTGGTGTGAGTCGACTGATGCTGCTACATGACCAGCTGCCTCGGCTCTCGCACGCGCTGCTGCTATTGCTTTTCTGCTACTAGTGCGTTCAGTTTCGACAGTAAAATTCAGTTTCGACAGCAAAATTCAGTTTTGACAGTTAAGTTCAGTTTTGACAGTTAAATACAGTTTCGACATTTAAGTTCAGAGATGAGCGGCAGATGTATTTTACATCTAGCACTTTGTGGATATGTATTTTATGTCATCTATTGGAGATGCTATTACAATTCCACTCAAGTTAACGTTGTCTCTCTTGTCCTGCTTCAGCCTCGGCGTCGTACAACTCACTGGAGCTGCTCCAACGACGAAACCCTCCATCACAGCGGAGCAGTACCCCGGGCTCCATCTCAAGATGCCTAAGATGTTCTTCCCCTCTGTGATGGCCTGGCTTATTAGAGATGATAGACTACTCATATCAATAAGGAATTCCTTCTTTTCCGGGAGCCCATTCTGACAGAACGCCAAAGTTAAGCGTGCTCGACTTGGAGTAGTTTCAGGATGGGTGACCGACCGGGAAGATGCTCCCGGGTGCGCACGAGTGAGGACAAAGTGCGCAGAAAAGACTAGTATTGATATGTGGGGCCAGTCTAGCTCCCGCCAGGAGTAACGACCACCGGCGGGTGTGTCTAGGGCGTTACAAGTTGGTATCAGAGCCGACCCTCGCGGTTACATGGATGTTTGCGGACAGGTGTGCGGTCATGTTGTTCATGATGTTTCTGACCCGTCATGGCACACGACATGGCACATGTACCGGACTGGAAGCACAGACGTATGTGCCAAGAGGGAACGTTCCTGTGGCCCGACGAGGACGTCGGTTCCTCTGAGTGGGGGTGTATGTGATGGCCTGGCTTATTAGAGATGATAGACTACTCATATCAATAAGGAATTCCTTCTTTTCCGGGAGCCCATTCTGACAGAACTCCAAAGTTAAGCGTGCTCAGCTTGGAGTAGTTTCAGGATGGGTGACCGACCGGGAAGTTGCTCCCGGGTGCGCACGAGTGAGGACAAAGTGCACAGAAAAGACTAGTATTGATCTGTGGGGCCAGTCTAGATCCCACTAGGAGTAACGACCACCGGCGGGTGTGTCCGGGGCGTTACACCCTCCTCCGACAGCCAAGTCACCTGGATCATCCTCACTGACCAACCCAATCACGCTGATATCGGCATGGCTTCGCCAAAGAGGTTCTACGCTTGTTGCATCTCTTTTTTACTCTACATGTTATATATATTGTTCACTGAGCACACGTAGTAACGTGACATACGATTAGTTTATCCTACTATATGACAAGCACTAAGGTACCAGGCAACTTAGCTATCCGTGATGGACTCTCTTGAACGCAATCATTATTTATCTCTACGTGTTTGAGCTGTGCATTTGTCGATGGGCCTGGGAGTTGAGATAGAAGGGTAGTGGCCTGGGTCCAAAGTAGTAGAAGTAGCACAAAAACATTTTTTGAGTGTAGGTTTTTCCTTGCTCAAGCCTGCCTACTAGAATCGCCAGTGCTTGAAAGGAAAAGTGAAGGAAAAACATAGGAATTGGAAAGTTTCCTATGGTACTACTATTCATGCATTTGGTTCAAAGGAATGGAGCAAAGGAAAACTGTAGGATTTGTTCCTTTAGTGTCTCTTTGAAAGAAAAACCGTAGGAATTTTAATATCCACTTTTCCTCCTTTTCAAATTCCTATTCATGAAGCACAAGACTAAGAGATAGTAGCATAATAGCATTATAACCGTACGTTTTCTTGTGGTTTGACTTAATCTCACCATACTCCTTTGCATCCTGTGATCTTCCAATTCTTGTGAACCAAACACCCAGATTGGCAGAGATCCTGTGTTTTTAAATTCTCTGTTTTGCAAGTGCATTCCTATCCTATTACTGTGTATTTCCTAACCATCCGTTGTTAGAATCCTCCAATTCAAACGAGTCCTTACAAAATTACTTCTCTTATAGATATTTGTCAAAGAAAAGCTTGTGTGGTTTGTCCTGCTCCTACTGCGCCGTCGTCCACCCCAGCTCAGCTGTTCCAACGACAGAAGGGTCCAGCACATGTAACATCCGAAATTTCCAATTTGGAATGTTATACATAGATCATTCCTGCATATCATATTTTGCTGCATTTCATTTCGCGATCCTCGAAATTCTAAGCAACTCAAGGACCCTCGGAGAGTGTTGGGGAGTTCACTGTTTTCATATTTGAATTCTATGAAATATTGAAACGAGGATTTTTGGTTTTAATTATTTTTCTCTCTGAAAATATTTCATATTAAAATATATGAGAGGAGATAATATGACTTCTCCAAAATAAATGAAATATTGGAGGAAAAATATTAAAATCAAATATTTGAATTTATTCGGAGTTTATTGCTATTTTATTTGAATTAGAAAAATTGCACGTTTTTCAAAATTGCATTTTAGGGCCAAGAAAATGTTCATCTTGTTCTAAATATTTTATTTAGATGGTGAAAATTTGTTTTGGCGTTTTTAGATATTTATTTATTTATTTAGGATTTATTTAAGTTTCGGCGAAATTATTTAAAAAAAACTTCTCTCTGCCAACTGGGCCGAAGCCCAGCCAGCCGGCCCAGCACAGCCGCCCCGTCCGCCTCGTCCCCGATGCGGGAGACCGCCGCCGCACGCCGAGTCCGACCAGGACTCTGCCCCAAGTCGCCCCTCCCCCTCCTTATATACGCTGCCCCGACCCCCCACCACCACCACCCGAGCCGCCCCGCCAACCCCGCCGCCTAGCGCCGCTGCCGCCTAGAGCCGTCACCGCCTGCCCTTGCCACAGCCACCGCCAGCCGTCGCCGCCCTGCCACCACCCGGACCCCGCCGGAGGCGCCAGAGCCCCTCCGAGGTAGTCACCTCACAGCCGCCGGGTTTTTTAGACAAAACCGATCCGGTTTTTTTAGAAAACCCTAGGTTCATTTTTTAGAATAGATCGATTTTATTTTTTCCGGTTTAGTTTATTTAGCGGACGTTCGTTCGTAGGTTCGTTTTAACGAACGGTGTTCATTGGTTAGCCGCAGACAGCGAACGTTCGTTCGTTAGCCTGTTCGTCAGTTTTTCTTTTTCTCGGATTTTCCGCGATTATTTTCGATTGCGATTTCTGATCCGATTTTCGTTTTTGCTCGTTTATCGGAATCAGGCGATTATCGGAATCAGGCGATTATCTTTTTGCTCGTTTATCAGAATCAGGCGATTCAAGCGCCTAGATCTTTGTCTCAAAACCCTCTTTTTGTTTAACCAACTTGGACAAAATTTTGGTACTGTAAAATTTGACTTTAGTATAGATTAGTAAACGGATCTTGTTTCTCTCGCAGTTTGAGTTTCGTTGCTCCGTTTGATTTGATTATTTTTGCAAACCAGAGTTCTTAAGTTGAACTTCCTGGTTAGATCTTCTTATTTGAGATTTACCCGTGCTTCTTTGCTTGACTGCTTATGTATGCTATTGTTTGTTTGCGATAAAACACCCGGAGTGCGAAGCGTGCTACTACGAGTCTCTAGGTTTTGCGGATCATCAGCAAGGCAAGTAACACTTTGATCATACCCTTTATCACCCAGTTTTTATGCATTAGTTTCAACCCTCGAACATTTCATGGTTAGGATTTGATAACATGTGGGATTGGGAAGTAGTTGATGAGGTAGAACCTATTGCCCTGTTATTATCAAACCCTTGGGAGTTACTTCTACGTATTGCTTATATTGCTATGCTATGCTCGTAGACGTGGATTGGGTTTGAGTGAAACCATGACAGATGTGAGATTGTTAATTAATGGTTCAACTTAAGGTGGCAACTTAAATACACATCTGGGTGGATTTCTTGTCGAGCACTTGGAGAATCCAGTGTTGTCCTAGGATATCCCGGAGTACCCGTGTGATAATCCTACGATCCGCCACCCAGGCTCAAAGGGAACTAAGATATTTCATCCTAGAAACTTCCGTGTGCAGCCACAAGCTATTATGGGCTCTAGCATAGTTGAGTAAGTTGCGTGAAGCTCTTGAAGAGATAGACTAGCAGGTAGTGGGTTGTAGGTGGTATAGTCTATCCGGAGTAGAGAGTTAATGCTTCTGAAAGACTGTGTCTCAGTCATCTGTTTCTGAAACATCATGTCGTGCGAGAAATCTAACGGAGGAGATCGAGTCTTGTGGGGAAAAGTGTGCAAACCTCTGCAGAGTGTATAAACTAATCATGGTTAGCCGTGTCCCCTGTTATGGACAAATCTTGAGTATGTAGTACTTGGATTACCATATGTATCTCATCACTTTAAAATTAATATTGTTGGGTTGATAATTACTTTTAATTGGGATTGAGTTGGAGGAACCTTCTCAATGATGTTTCAACTACCATGATAGTTAAATGAAATTATATTCCTTTGTTGTTGGCAAAATTGGCTTTTCGCAAAAACTATAACCATAGAGCTTTCCACCAGCCAAATATGCATATAGTGATAGCATTATTCTGTTCTTGCTCTACTGTGTTACTTTGCCAGCATATTCCATGTGCTAAACTATTTCGGGCTGCAACGTATTATGTTGCAGACTTTTCAGACAAAGAGTAAGGTTCATTAGGTCGTTGTCATGCAGCTCAGCTATGCCGTTGGAGTTGACGGACTCACTTTATCTTCCAAGCCTTCCTCTGTTATCGTATTAGATGGCCTTAAGCCATATTTATTGTAATAAGTTCTCTTTTGAGACATTCGATGTAATAAGTGTGTGATTGCTACTCTGTTATAAATCCTCAAGTACTGTGTGTGTCAGCATTACCGATCCAGGGATGACACTGAAGCACAGAGACTTGACCGTTTGAGGTCGGGTCGCTACAAGATGGTATCAGAGCACATGCTGAGTGTAGGACACGACCACTAAGCTAAAGCCCTAGATCATTTTTCTCTTCTCATTTCTAAATCCTCTCCATTTTCTACTCTTTAGGATGGCGGACGCAAGGAACAAGTTTGCACAACCGGATGAAGAAGCACCTTTTGGACGGCACTTGAAGGAAGTCACTAAGTACCTGAACATTGGAATACCAAGCTTCATCGGGACTTACAATGCCACTTTACCAGAAGAGGAGCGATGGATGATTAAAGTTCAAGTTCCAGGAAGGACATTCGCGCCAGTCACTAAGCCCATAGAGTTTTCCTTTGATGCACCAACCTGGAATCTCGGAAAGAGTATGGCAGCTCACATCACCATGGGACGCATTGGAGAAGTTTACCATAAGGAGCTTAAGGATACTATCGATCAGATTTATGGGCGCCGAGATGAGCAATGGGAGATGATCAGTGACAGGAAGGATAGATCAATCGCCGCTTTCATCCAGGAGTTAAACCATCACATGCATCGCCAGGAGAACCAGATGTGCGCAGGAATGATAGATCTAAAGAAGGCGATGACAAGGATCACGGAATTGGAGAAAGAACTCAAAGCTACATGCGAAGATTATGAGGAGGAAATCACCGTACTAGTGGAAAAGAATGACGATCTGGAAAGGAAGCTAGGAGTATTCATGGGAGACCCCGCGCCAGGAGGAGAAGATGAAGAACCCAAGGAGATTTATTCTAAGGACTACATCATCATCGATGACATCGACTCGGACCCCGACGATAGCGATGATGACTATGAAGACGAAGCTGGAGCAGACATCATGGAGTCTTCGGCCGATCAATATTTCTAGTAGACCACCACATCGGTAGTAGTATTCCACCATGTATATAGTATAGTCCAAGAACTTTTGTAACGATAGTTAGATCGATTGTATGCCCTTGCTTGATTGATTGAGTGAAATGATTGTGTTTGTCTCATGGGCATATGGGTAGTGTTTTTCTCATTAGACCTCATTCTATTCTATTCTCTTCCCTCTAAACCCTCAGATGCCTCCAAGACGTGACCCCGGATTTACTTTCCCACCGGAGCTCACTCAGTTGATCCAGCAGCAGAATACCCTGATGCAGTTGTTAGTACAAAACCAAGGCAACAACAACAACCCACCGCCACCACCACCAGTTGATAACCTAGCCCGCTTTCTGATGTTGCAGCCGCCGGTGTTTTCCTGTAGCACCGAGCCGATAGTCGCAGAAGATTGGCCCCGCAGGATTGGAAGGGAGTCAATCACTGCAGGATGTACCAATGCTGAGAAGGTGCGTTTTGTCGCACATCAGTTGGATGGACCAGCAGCCTCATGGTGGGAGAATTACACTGTCACCTACCCTATAGCCACTGTTACATGGGACCAGTTTTAGCAAGCTTTACGTACAGCCCATTTCTCAACTGGAGCTATGAGTATGAAGAAGCGTGAGTTTCACAACTTACGCCAAGGGAACCGTACTGTGGCTCAGTGCGTGGATGAGTTTAGCAAATTATCTCGCTATGCCCCTGACGATGTGGCCACAGATGCCGCGAAGCAGGAGAAGTTTATGGAAGGGCTGAATGATGAGATGAGCATGTAGTTGATGGTGGCATCATTCAACAACTACCAGGAGTTGGTAGATAAGGCTCTTATGATTGAAGGGAAGCAGCAGCAGATTAAGAGACGTAAGAGGAAGTATGGACACGGAAGGTATAATTCAAGAGCTCAGAAGAAGCCTCGCCTAACCCCGAACTCGGGAGGACTTGTTCATAACCATGGAGGCCACACCCACAATGGAGGAAGTACCCATAATCATACTGGCCCAATGAATGGGAATGGGAATGGAGCAAGCAATAATCAGAACCGCCCCAATCCAGCCACACCCGCCAAGAGAGACCTAAGCCACGTTACTTGTTTCAAGTGCGGGAAGACTAGACACTATGCCACGGAGTGCCCTGAAGCGAAGAATGGAAACGGTAATGGGAGCGCTGGGAAGAAGCCCAATCCATTCAACAAAGGACAAGTGAACCACGTTAATGTGGAGGAGGTTGAAGAGCAGCCAAACACGGTTATTGGTAAGTTTTTGGTTAAGTCTTTTATCACCCTTGTTCTTTTTGATACTGGTGCATCTCATTCATACATATCAAGGGGATTCGTGGATAAGTTTAAACTACCAACCCAAACCCTTAGGACTCCTCTGTTAGTAAGTTCACCTGGAGCAAAGTATATGGCTAGTCGATGGTGCGATTAGATACCCTTAACCATTGGTAGCCTTGTTTTTCCGTCAAACCTAATAATTTTGGAGTCACAAGGATTGGATGTGATATTAGGCATGGACTGGATGTCAAAGCATGGAGGAAGCATTGACTGTGCTAGTAAGTCGATTTATCTCACCACCCTTGAGGGAAAAAGGATTAAGTATGTATCTAGGCATGCGCCTAGGAAGAGCCTAGTAAATACCCTAAAGGGAGTTGTTCAGGAGGAAGTGCCTGTAGTGAAGGATTACCCAGACGTTTTTCCAGAGGAGTTACCAGGCATGCCACCGGATCGAGACATCAAGTTTTCGATAGAGCTATTGCCAGGTACAGGGCCAATATCAAAGAGACCCTACCGGATGCCCGCAAACGATCTGGAGGATATTAAGAAGCAGATCAAGGAGTTATTGGAGAAAGGTTACATTCGACGGAGTTCATTGCCATGGGGAGCCCTGGTGCTTTTGGTTGAGAAGAAGGATAAGTCTCTAAGGATGGTTGTTGATTATCGTGCGTTAAATGAGTGACGATCAAGAACAAATACCCACTGCCGATGATCAATGATTTGTTTGACCAGCTGGAAGGAGCTAAGGTGTTTTCAAATATCGATCTACGATCAGGATATCACCGGCTGAAGATCCGGGAGAAGGATATACCTAAAACCACATTTACCATAAGATATGGGTTATATGAGTATACGGTCATGTCATTTGGACTGACTAATCCCCCTGCCTATTTCATGAGCATGATGAACAAGGTGTTCATGGAATATTTGGATAAGTTTGTTGTGGTGTTCATTGATGATATAATGGTATACTCGAAGAATGAGGAGGAGCACAAGGAACATTTGCGTTTAGTTCTCGAGAAACTCAGGGAACATCAGTTGTATGCCAAGTTCAGCAAATGTGAGTTTGGGTTGAAGGAAGTCGGATTCCTTGGACATGTTATATCAGGAGAAGGTGTAGCAGTAGATCCCACCAAGGTTCAGTCAGTCACTGAATGGTTGGCACCCACTTCAGTTAGCGAGATCCGCAGTTTTCTTGGACTCGCAGGATACTATCGGAGTTTCATCGAGAATTTTTCCAAGATTGCGGAGCCAATGATGGAGTTATCGAAGAAGGATACCAAATTTAAATGGACGGAAGAATGTGAGGCGAGTTTTCAGGAGTTAAAGAAACGTTTGACTACAGCCCCAGTGTTGATTCTGCCGGATATGCGTAACGAGTTTCAAGTGTATTGCGATGCCTCTCGCCTAGGACTTGGAAGTGTGCTTATGCAGGACGGAAGAGTTGTTTCGTATGCCTCATGACAACTGAAACCACATGAGTTAAATTATGCCACGCATGATTTGGAGTTGGCTGCCATAGTGCATGCGTTGAAGACTTGGAGACATTACCTTATTGGAAACCATTGTGATGTGTACACGAATCATAAGAGTTTGAAGTACATTTTCACACAGAAGGAGTTGAACCTTAGGCAGAGGAGATGGTTGGAGCTAATAAAGGATTATGACATGAAACTTCACTATCATCCAGGCAAGGCCAATGGTAGCCGATGCTTTGAGCCGGAAGAGTTATGCTAACATCCTCGTAAGCATAGGATTGCCAAAAGAGTTAGCATAGGATCTCAGGGAACTTCGATTGGAGATTGTTCCTAGAGGTTTTGTTGCAACAATGGAAGTTCAGTCGACATTGTTAGGAAAGATTCGAGAAGCTCAGAAAGATGACAAAGAGATTGCTGAGATAAAGGAGAGAATGGGAAAAGGAAAGGCCAAAGGTTTTCGTGAAGATGAGCACGACACATTATGGTTTGAGGACCGTGTTTATGTGCCCAATAACACAGAGATCAGGAAGTTAATACTTCAGGAGGCTCATGACTCACCATACTCGATACACCCTGGAAACACCAAGATGTATTTAGATTTGAAGGAACATTTCTGGTGGATTGGAATGAGGAAGGATATTGCCGGGTATGTAGCTATATGTGATGTATGTCAGAGAGTGAAGGCTGAGCATCAAAAGCCCGCGGGATTGTTACAGCCTATGCCGATACCCAAATGGAAGTGAGATAAACTTGGCATGGATTTCATCACCAGATTTCCTAGGACCAGATCAGGATATGATTCTATATGGGTAGTAGTAGATCGCTTGACAAAAGTGGCTCACTTTATCCCAGTGAAAACCACCTATACAAGTGCGAAGTTGGCCAAGATATACATGACCAGGATCGTATGTCTGCATGGAATTCCGAGAACCATCATATCAGATAGAGGAACACAGTTTACCTCAAAGTTTTGGCATTAACTGCACCAGACTTTGGGAACGAGGTTGGAGTTCAGTACAACATTCCACCCGCAGACAGATGGACAGACCGAGAGAGTCAACCAGATTCTGGAGGATATGTTGAGGGCATGTGCGCTAGATTATGTATCTGGTTGGGATGACAATTTGCCCTATGCAGAGTTCTCATACAAAACTAGCTGTCAAGCCAGTTTGAATATGGAACCATTCGAAGCCCTTTATGGATGAAGGTGCAGAACACCATTGATGTGGGATGAAGTTGGAGACCGACAGTTGTTTGGACCAGATCTGATCAAGGAATCAGAAGAGAAGGTTAAATTGATTAGAGATAGACTGAAGGTAGCTCAGTCCAGGCAGAAAAGTTATGCAGACTCGAAACGCAAGGAAGGAACCTATGAAATTGGAGACAGAGCATATCTGTGAGTGTCACCTCTGCGAGGAGTGAAACGTTTTGGAGTTAAGGGAAAATTAGCCCTGAGATTTGTAGGCCCGTATCGAATTTTGGAACATATGGGAGAAGTTGCCTACAAGTTGGAGTTACCTAAAGGACTGTCAGGAGTTCATGATGTGTTTCATGTTTCACAGTTGAAGAAGTATCATGCTGAGATGGCCGATATACCGCTAAGAGATACGGTGCCCTTGGAGGAGATTCAGTTGGACAGTGATCTGACCTATGAGGAGAAGCCAGTCAGGATTCTTGAATTTGCTAGCCGAATCACCCGCAACAAGGTTATCAAGTTTTGCAAAGTTCAGTGGAGCCACCATACCGAGGATGAAGCCACCTGGGAACGAGAGGATGTTCTTCGCAAAGACCACCCACACCTTTTTTCTAGACAACCCGAATCTCGAGGGCGAGATTCATCTTAAGGGGGGTAGGTTTGTAACATCCCAAATTTCCAATTTGGAATGTTATACACAGATCATTCCTGCATATCATATTTTGCTGCATTTCATTTCGCGATCCTCGAAATTCTAAGCAACTCAAGGACCCTCGGAGAGAGTTGGGGAGTTCACTGTTTTCATATTTGAATTCTATCAAATATTGAAACGAGGATTTTTGGTTTTAATTATTTTTCTCTCTGATAATATTTCATATTAAAATATATGAGAGGAGATAATATGACTTCTCCAAAATAAATGAAGTATTGGAGGAAAAATATTAAAATCAAATATTTGAATTTATTCAGAGTTTATTGCTATTTTATTTGAATTAGAAAAATTGCATGTTTTTCAAAATTGTATTTTAGTGCCAAGAAAATGTTCATCTTGTTCTAAATATTTTATTTAGACGGTGAAAATTTGTTTTGCCATTTTTAGATTTTTATTTATTTTTCTAGGATTTATTTAAATTTTGGTGAAATTATTAAAAAAAAACTTCTCTCCGCCGACGGGGCCGAAGCCCAGCCAGCTGACCCAGCCCAGCCACCCCGTCCGCCTCGTTCCCGACCGGGACTCTGCCCCGCGCCGCCGCCTTGCCCCCTCCCCCAAGCCGCCCATCCCCCTCCTTATATACGCCGCCCCGACCCCCACCACCACCACCCGAGCCGCCCTGCCAACCCCGCGGCCTAGCGCTGCCGCCGCCGCTTGCCGCCGCTGCCGCCTAGTGCCGTCGCCGCCCCGCCGCCTGTCGTTGCCGCCCCGCCACCTCCGGACCCCGCCGGAACCGCCGGACCTCGCCGGAGCCCCGTCGAGGTAGTCGCCTCACCGCCACCGGACCTCGCCGGAGCCCCGCTGAGGTAGTCGCCTCGCCGCAATTTTCTTAGAGAAAACCGATCCGGTTTTTTAAGAAAACCCTAGGTTCATTTTTTAGAATAGATCGGTTTTATTTTTTTCCGGTTTAGTTTATTTAGCGGACGTTCGTCTATACGTTCATTTTAATGAACGGTGTTGATTCGTTAGCCGTAGATAGCGAACATTCATTCGTTAGCCTGTTCGTCAGTTTTTCTTTTTCTCAGATTTCCCGCGATTATTTTCGGTTGTGATTTCTGATCCGATTTTCATTTTAGTTTATCTTTTCGCTCGTTTATCGGAATCAGGCGATTCAAGCGCCTAGATCTTCGTCTCGAAACCCTCTTTCCGTTTAATCAAATTGAACAAGATTTTGGTACTGTAAAATTTGACTTTAGTACAGATTAGTAAACGGATCTTGTTTCTCTCGCAGTTTGAGTTTCGTTGTTCCGTTTGATTTGATTCTTTTTGCAAACCGGAGTTCTTAAGTTGAACTTTCTAGTTAGATCTTATTATTTGAGATTTACCCATGCTTCTTTGCTTGACTGCTTATGTATGCTATTGTTTGTTTGCGATAGAACACCGGAGTGCGAAGCGTGCTACTACGAGTCTCTAGGTTTTGCGGATCATCAGCAAGGCAAGTAACACTTTGATCATACCCTTTTTCACCCAGTTTTTATGCATTAGTTTCTACCCTCAAACATTTCATGGTTAGGATTTGATAACATGTGGGATTGGGAAGTAGTTGATGAGGTAGAACCTATTGCCCTGTTATTATCAAAACCATGGGAGTTACTTCTACGTATTGCTTATATTGCTATGCTATGCTCGTAGACGTAGATTGGTTTTGAGTGAAACCATTATAGATGTGAGATTGTTATTTAATGGTTCAACTTAAGGTGGCAACTTAAATACACATCTGGGTGGATTGCTTGTCAGGCACCTGGAGAATCCAGTGTTGTCCTAGGATATCCCGGAGTACCCGTGTGATAATCCTATGGTCCGCCACCCAGGCTCAAAGGGAACTGAGATATTTCATGTTAGAAACTTCCGTGTGCAGCCACAATCTATTATGGGCTCTAGCATAGTTGAGTAAGTTGCGTGAAGCTCTTGAAGAGATAGACTAGCAGTTAGTGGGTTATAGGTGGTATAGTCTATCTGAAGTAGAGAGTTAATGCTTCTGAAAGACTGTGTCTCGGTCATCTGTTTCTCAAACATAATGTAGTGCGAGAAATCTAACGGAGGAGATCGAGTCTTGTGGGAAAAAGTGCGCAAACCTCTGCAGAGTGTATAAACTAATCATGGTTAGCCGTGTCCCCAATTATGGACAAATCTTGAGTATCCAGTACTTGGATTATCATATGTATCTCACCACTCTAAAATTAATATTGTTGGGTGGATAATTACTTTTAATTGGGATTGAGTTGGAGGAACCTTCTCAATGATGTTTCAACTACCATGATAGTTAAATAAAATTCTATTCCTTTGTTGTAGGGAAAAATTGGCTTCTCGCAAAAACTATAACCATAGAGCTTTCCACCAGCCAAATATGCATATAGTGATAGCATTATTATGTTCTTGCTCTACTGTGTTACTTTGCCAGCATATTCCATGTGCTGACCCATTTCGGGCTGCAACGTATTATGTTGCAGACTTTTCAGATGAGGAGTAAGGTTCATTAGGTCGTTGCTGTGCAGCTCAGCTATGCCGTTGGAGTTGATGGACTCACTTTATCTTCCAAGCCTTCCGCTGTTATCGTAGTAGATGGCCTTAAGCCATATTTATTGTAATAAGTTCTCTTTTGAGACATTCGATGTAATAAGTGTGTGATTGCTACTCTGTTATAAATCCTCGAGTAATGTGTGTGTCAGCATTACCGATCCAGGGATGACACTGAAGCACAGAGACTTGACCGTTTGAGGTCGGGTCCCTATAGCACAACAGGGATCCGGCCTCCAGACTGTATTTCACCGCCTCAGATCTTCTTCCCCGCCGCGGGCAGCCATGACAACTGCCTTACCATCATCAACCGAGCAGATGACCTCAAGGACTACATGGGTCCGCAAGAGAGGTCGCACTCTTTCGTGTCTTCTTACGTTATGCATTGCTTGATATTACATGCGACTTTATCATCCTGTTCACCGATTAGAGTCTGAGTCAGCTCCAAACTAATGGTCGAACTTGAGTTTTTAAATGGTTGTGGGGTACATATCGGAGCCGCAATCAATAGTATCTATCTACTATCTGGTTAATCTCTAGTGTCTACTATGAGTTTCATGTTGGGTAGGAAACAAACAGTAAAGAAGCCATTATCTGTATTTTTTAACTGACGACATTATCTGCCTGTTATCATTGGTTTTGGGTCTATCCACAGGTTGCTACCATCACTCTGGATTTCTGCATGCACTCCTTACATAATCTCACTATCTTTTATTCATATGCATGTCAGTTATTGTACACAATGGAACTAAACATGTAGAGCAAAAGAGACGAGCCTTGCATGGCAATAAAATTTCATGCAGACGTTGCTCCATGGTAGGCGCAAAGGCAGCCCCCCTCCACCCATTTCGGATTGTAATTGAGAGGAAGATATCTGTTATGAGGCAGATTTAGAAGGAGAAGACCACTCCTATTTACCCCCTGAGGTCTTCACTCTAACTTTGGCATACTGATGTTGGTTATATCATGCATATGGTGCCTTGCATTGATTACTTTATACATCAAATATGTCATCTGCTTAGTTTAGACATGCTTTGTGTGAATGTCATCTGTTTACTTTATTCATCATTTATGTGAATTATGCAACACCATCTTGTTTAGCCAGGCATCATATACGTGAATTTTGCAATGCCATCCTGCTTAGCCAGTCATCTTATATGTGAATTATATCAGGCCATCATTTTTTCGTTACGTATTACATTTGTCAACAATGTTAGTACATTCAACTACTCTTCGTGTGCATCAGCCATTTGACATGGTGATGGAAAATTCTGGAGTGAAAACAAGATCTTCGGAGCAGACTATGCTATCTAATGAAGCGCATATCTTGCTGGTTATGGATAGCTCCTCAGAGGAGGATTCAGAGACAGATGACCAGTCATATCCCCCCCAGGTGTATGCTCTAACTTGGTAGGGTTATGTTGCTCATATCGTGCGTATGGTGTCTTGCATTGCTATGTCAGTTGATTAGTTTAGACATGCTTTGTGTGAATGCCACATGTTTAGTGTCTAATTACCATATATGTGAATTATGCATTGCCATCTTATTGCAAGACATTATATATGTGAATTATGCAATGATATCTTGTTGCAAAGGCATTATATATGCGAATTATGCAATGCCATGCTGTTTAGCCAATCATCAGGTATGTGAATTATATCATGCTATCATTTTTTTATTATGTGTTCCAATTGTCAACAATGTTTGTATATTCAACTACTCTTCCTGTGCATCAGCCATTTGAAGCAGTGATGGAAGTATCTGGAGTGAAAACAAGGTATTCAGAGCAGACAATGCTACCTGTTGAATGATAGGTCCATTTTGCATCATGCTTTTATATCGATATTTATTGCATTATGGGATGTTATTACACATTATGTCACAATACTTATGCCTTTTCTCTCTTATTTTACAAGGTTTACATGAAGAGGGAGAATGCCGGTAGCTTGAATTCTGGGCTGGAAAAGGAGAAAATATTAGAGACCTATTCTGCACAACTCCAAAAGTCCTGAAACTCCACGAAAATCAGTTTTGGAATATATTAAAAAATATTGGGCGAAGAAAGCACCAAAGGGGAGCCAGCCATCGTCCACGAGGGTGGGGGCACACCCCCTGCCTCGTGGTCCACCTAGCAGGCCCCTGATGCCCATCTTTTGGTATAAGGTGTCTTTTGCCCTGGAAAAAATAAGGAGTAAGCTGAGGGAGTCCTGGACTAAGGGGTCCTCGGGCGTCCGACCTATTAGACATGGGCCGGGCTAATGGGTTGTGAAGATACAAAGACCGAAGACTCTGCCCGTGTCCGGATGGGACTCTCCTATGTGTGGAAAGCACGCTTGGCTTCTGAATATGAAGATTCCTTTCTATGTAACCGACCTTATGTAACCCTAGATCCTTCTGGTGTCTATATAAACCGGAGGGCTAGGTCCGTAGAGAGATCCTCATAATCATAGTCAGATAGGCTAGAATTTTAGGGTTTAGTCATTACGATCTCGTGGTAGATCAACTCTTGTAATACTCATATTCCTCAAGATCAATCAAGCAGGAAGTAGGGTATTACCTCCATAGAGAGGGCCCGAACCTGGGTAAACATTGTGTCCCTTGTCTCCTGTTACCATCGGCCTTAGACGCATAGTTCAGGAACCCCTACCTGAGATCCGTCAGTTTTGACACCGACATTGGTGCTTTCATTGAGAGTTCCATTGTGTCATCGTCAAAAGGTTTGATGGATCCTTCAGTCATCTACAACGACGCTGTCCAAGGGGAAGTCTTCCTCCTCAGACAGATCTTCGTGTTCGGCGGCTTCGCACTGCGGGCCAACTCGCTTGGCCATCTGGAGCAGATCGAAAGCTACGCCCCTGGCCAGCAGGTCATATTAGGAAGATTGAACCACGTCGCGGATAACCGTGGACACTTGATATTCGATGGATTAGAGACCATGGCAGCCGCTCCCTGCCACCACGATGAACATGACATAAATATGTCACCGGTCCATACCCAGGAGATAGTACCTATAGCTGTTCCGGCCCTAGATCTAGAGCAGATCGCGCCATCCGAAGACGGGAAGCTCAACCCTGCCGCGGAAGCCGCAGACTCAGCGGTGTTGGAGCCACACACAAACCTAACTTCAAGTGACATCTGTGCCGCCGAAACCATGGACTCATCTCCGGCTACAGGATACGAACCTTGTGCGTCCGCATACGTCGAGCTTGGTTGGTCATCAATTGTCGAATTCAGCTCCGTGGACATCTTCCGGCACTCGCCTTTGGGAAACATGTTAAACTCGTTAAGAGCACTATCCTTAGCAGGGTGCTCACAGATGAATTATACTCGGTTCGAATGGAGGCTGATGATAGAGAATTTCGCTTCGCACCCACCGCCCACTTCATAGCCACTGTCAAAGACTTAACCGACACACTCGGTTATGGCTCCTACGACATTGATGGTACGGACGACGATGCCGGAGAAGAAGAGGCCCAAAACCCGCCATTTACGGGACGCTGGACTGCCACTTCCTCGTATGACATATACATGGTGGATGCACCAAAAGAGAATAGCGACGATGACAAGGAGGATCCGATTGAGGATAAACCTCCCGAGATACAACCAAAGCGTCGGCGTTAGCGGCGCCGCTCTAAGTCATGCTGCAGCAAAGACAGCAACACCGGCACAGGAGAAGACAACACTCCGGACAGTGCCAAAGACAATTAAGACCCGGTTCAGCCAACTTCCGAACAGGATGAACGGGAAGATGGGCAAGTTAGCCCTGGTAAACAGGCCACGCACGAAGATTCGGAGGACAGTAATTATCTTCCGCTCTCCGAGGATGAGGCAAGTCTCAGCACCGAAGATTTTATCGTGCCCGAGGAAGCTCTCGAACAGGAGCGCTTCAAGCGCCAGTTAATAGCCACCACAAGGAGCCTGAAAAAGAAACAGCAGCAGCTTCAAGCTGATCAAGATCTGCTCAACGATAGATGGACTGATGTCCTGGCACCCGAGGAACACGGCCTCAAGCAACCACTCAAAAGTTACCTGAAGCGCAAATTGCTACGTCAATTCGATGACGAGGCGTTGGAGCCCAGGACGTCAGTACACAATGCAGCTAACCGACCACCATGTGGTCGGGACAAATCGGCAACACAAGCCGAACACCAAGCCGCCTTACCTCGCCGTAAAGGCAGAGACAAAACTGCTCAGGGATACATATATGATCTCTGGCAGGGCTTGAAGAATAAAACATGCCCGGCCAGATCGAACTACGGATCACGGGGGCGTGCCTCGACGCGCGACGACGGCTATCAAGGCGAGCATGACAAGCCTAGTCATACGCGGGCCGAAAACTGCAGACAGACTCCATCGGAGCGACGTCGCGATGTGGCTCGATATAGAGGTGTCGACACCCTCCTTGCTTCACTGATGAAGTAATGGAGCATGAATTCCCAGAAGGGTTTAAACCCGCGAATATAGAATCATACGATGGAACAATTGATCCCGCGGTGTGGATTGAGAATTTTCTTCTCCATATCCATATGGCCCGTGGAGATGACCTCCACGCCATCAAATACCTCCCGTTAAAACTCAAAGGGCCAGCTCGGCACTGGTTAAACAATCTTCCTGAAAACTCCATTGGCAGCTGGGAGGATTTGGAAGACGCCTTCCGTGATAACTTCCAAGGTACATATGTTCGGCCAATAGACACCGATGACTTAAGCCATATAGTTCAATAACCCGGAGAGTCAGCAAGGAAATTCTAGACTAGGTTCCTAACTAAAAAGAACCAGATCATCGACTGTCCGAATGCCGAAGCCCTAGCGGCCTTCAAACACAGCATCTGCAACGAATGGCTCACCCGCCACCTCGGCCAAGAAAAGCCGAAGTCCATGGTAGCCTTCATGGCACTCATGACCCGCTTTTGTGCGGGTGAAGATAGTTCGTTGGCCCATACCAAAAACAATGCAAGCAACGCCGGCACCTCTAAAGCCATAAATAGCAACGACAAGTCCCGACGCAACAGACACAAGCGTCCAAACAACAATGAAAACACCGATGATACAACGGTCAATGCCGGATTCAGTGGCTCTAGTCCAGTCAGCGGAAGAAGTCTTTCAAAAAGAACAATTCGGGCTCATCCAGATTGGACCGCATACTCGATCGTTCATGCCAGATCCATGGCACCCCAGACAAACCACCCAATCATACCAACAGAGATTGTTGGGTTTTCAAACAGGCCATCAAGTTAAATGCCGGAAGCAAGGAGAAGGGATTGCAAAGCGAGGACGACGACGAGGAGCCCTGACCACGAAACACAGGGGGATAGAAGAAGTTTCCCCCTCAGGTCAAAACGATAAACATGATATACGCTACCCACATCCCCAAGAGGGAGCGCAAGCGCGCACTCAGGGACGTCTATGCGATAGAGCCAGTCACCCCAAAATTTAATCCATGGTCATCATACCCGATCACTTTGGATCGTCAGGACCATCTGGCTAGTACCTGTCACGGCGGTTCAGCCGCACTGGTCCTGGACCCAATAATTGATGGGTTCCACATGACGCGAGTCCTGATGGACGGTGGCAGCAGCCTCAACCTGCTCTATCAGGATACAGTGCGCAAAATGGGCATTAATCCATCGTGGATCAAGCCCACAAAGACCACCTTTAAAGGAGTCATACCAGGTGTAGAGGCCCGCTGTACGGGCTCAATCAAACTAGAGGTTGTCTTCGGATCTCCGGACAACTTCCGAAGTGAGGAGTTAATCTTCGATATCGTCCCCTTTCACAGCGGCTATCACGCACTGCTCGGACGAACCACATTTGCTCGATTCAACGCGGTGCCGCACTATGCTTATCTCAAGCTCAAGATGCCCAGACCACACGGCGTCATAACGGTTAGTGGAAACAAAAAACGCTCCCTCCGCACCGAGGAGCACACCGCTGCCTTAGCAGCAGAAATACAGAGTGGCCTTTCCAAGGAGAACCTTAATTCGACGGCCGAGCTCCCGGACACTGTTAAGAGAGTCCGGACTATTCTGCAGCAAGACAGCTCGGCTCGTTAAGAGCTCGACTAGCAATTCAGCCTCCGTCCCAGTCCCGACCAAGTGGCGGCAATTGTACCACGCGTACATAACTACGCACTCAGAATACCATGGGCATGGATGGAGGCATAACTAGCTTGTGATCCACAATACGGCTCGACTGCCCCCTGAACACACATACTTTCACTGTTTCCATTTTTCCTCCTTTTCATGTTTCTTTTTCACAGGCTTTCCCTGACGGCTTGAGCATCGACTCTTTTCGAAGGACAAATACACCAAGACGACAAGAAGCATGGATGTACTGGGGAATTTTCAGGTGGTTTCTTTAACGATCCCTTTACTTGTTTTCAGGACCCACACGCAGCTCTCCCTTGGTTAAGGCATATCAAATAGCCTTCTTCTTATTGCACTACTTTTATAAATGCGCTTTAACGCACCAATGAAATTATATTGGAAACAGTTTGCGGCCCAAATTTTACGGCTCTAGCTTACTACCTTTTCTTATTTTTCTTTTTTGATAACTTTATCAAATAGCATCTGTACACTCTGGTACGTTTCAAATTTCCAGGGGCTTCATAGCGCCCCACAACATGGCAACAAAGTCCGAACACTTTTTACAGTATAGTTCGGCACCTCTAATTTAGCACTATATGCATTGGCTCCGAATCATGTCTTTGGTCAATAGTTGGGTTGCCCGACTCCTGTGCTTGCTACCTTACGTTCCGCTATATCGGCTAGGGTAGTAAAGGGAGAACTACTGTGATTGTGCCCTGGTTTACCCGCATGAGCACCTCAGTAGAGAAAGCCGAAAACTGACTGTCATGATGCGGCGAGAGCCGATCAGCTCTTCGGAGGTCTCAAATCCTTAAAGATTTTTTCCGCATTACGTGAGGGATCGGCACTTACCCGATCAGGTGTTTACATCATCCTAGTCCGGATACTAGGGGCCGCGCCTATATTCTTATTTTCAAACTCCTATGGCTAAGTGTGGGTGCTAATGCTGCATAGTCCGATTGCCTGGTTCATCGCGCTAAACACATCCTTCAAGGACCAAACAATTGGCTCAAGAGTGTTTAGATTACATCCAGAACACCCCCATACTACCTACGTGGGGGCAGAAGCCGACGACTGGCCAACTCTCAGATTTCACACAGCATGGCCAAATAGGAGGTGAATTTTTTTAAATAACAAACATTATATTACATAACGACTTTGTTTCATCATACAAGGCACAGACAACATGAATGCATTCATTCGAAAATAATGTCTTGCACACATTGCGTTGCCACAATACGAGACCCCTCCAGGACGTCTTCAAAGTACCGCTCGGGCGTGTGGTGCTCCTTGCCCTCTGGCGGTCCCCCGGTCGTCAGCTTGATGGCATCCATCTTCGCCCACCACACCTTGACACGGGTGAGGGAGTCCTTGATTAGGGGGTGTCCGGATGGCCGGACTATACCTTCAGCCGGAATCCTGGACTATGAAGATACAAGATTGAAGACTTCGTCCCGTGTCCGGAAGGGACTTTCCTTGGCGTGGAAGGCAAGCTTGGCGATACGGATATATAGATCTCCTACCATTGTAACCGACTTTGTGTAACCCTAACCCTCTCCGGTGTCTATATAAACCGGAGGGTCTTAGTCCGTAGGACAACATACAGAACAACAATCATACCATAGGCTAGCTTCTAGGGTTTAGCCTCTCCGATCTCGTGGTAGATCTACTCTTGTACTACCCATATCATCAATATTAATCAAGCAGGACGTAGGGTTTTACCTCCATCAAGAGGGCCCGAACCTGGGTAAAACTTCATGTCCCTTGCCTCCTGTCACCATCCGGCCTAGACGCACAGTTCGGGACCCCCTACCCGAGATCCGCCGGTTTTGACACCGACAGCGGGCGAAGGCCATGTGCGCGGCCTCGATGCAGACCGGCCGCTTGACAATGTCCAGCCGAGGGCAGGCATTCACCAGCCACTTCACGAGCCTGAAGTAGCTGCCGGGCATAGCTTCAGCTGGCCACAACCGGATTATTAAATCCTTCATGGCCAATTTGGCCACCCTATGCAGCTCGACCAGCTGTTTTAGCTAATCGCTGAAGGGTACTTGATGTTCTAGCGCAAGATATTGTGACCAGAATAGCTTCTTCGTCGAGCTCCCTTCTTCAGCTCGGAAGAACTCCGTAGCGTCAGACACACTGCATGGCAGATCGGCAAACGCCCCTAGAGAACTCCGAATCCGGGTTAGTAAGAGATACTTCTTCTTCACATATTTTCTTTGCATACTAAACACCTTACCCGCCGCGATTTTCTTGGTCTCCTGGATCTCCTGGAGGGCGCCTTGGGCCTCAATCCGGGCCTCTTCCGTGCTTTGACAGGCCGTAGCAAGGTCGGTCTCTCGAGCCGAAACGTCGTGCTCCAAGGATTCACATTTCTTTACCGCATCATGGAGCTCTTGTTGGACCTCATCCAGTCGGGCCTCGTGCTTCTCACGGGCGGCTTTGTCCTTGGCCGCTTTCTCCTCGGCCTGGGCCAGGGCCTGTTTGAGGACCTCGACCTCGGTCGCCGCTCCTACACATATCATGGCACTACAGTCAATACGCCTTATTTATTCTTTCCGAATATATAGCCAGTCAGTACATACTTTGTTGGTCTTCTAACTGCTTCCTCCTTGGCCGAGCTCCTCCTCAGCCCACTCCAGTCTCTGCTTTAGTCCGGAGACTTCGGCAGTGTGTGAGGTTGCATCCAGCAATGAAGCCTGCTTATTCATATAAGACATATTTTAGTTAGTTTCCTATGAAAATAAACTTATCCTCTGTCCGGCTCTTCTTTCCGTACACCAGACAGTGTCTCAGGGGCTACTTTCAATATTGGGATTTTCTCTTTTGCATCGCTTACCTCAAAGCCTGTCAGCAAGCTGTCGCAGGCTTCAGTTAGTCTGCTTTTGACGGACTGAACCTTCTCAATCACCGTACCCATAAGGATACGGTGTTCATCCACAATGGAAGCGCCTTGTAGCGCTTCCAGCTGATTATCCGGTGCCTCTGGTTGGATGGAGGTCACCGGCGGAATAGGCACGCCCCCTTCTTTTGAAGGAGGTTGCTCGCCAAATTCCGGAGCCATATAGGTCTCTGGACTTGTATTCGGCTGGGGGCCGAACTGAGCAGAGCCCTCGTCCCCAGTCGCCATGGGGGTCTGCTCCCCCATGTGTCCGGCAGCCGAGGTGTCGGCGTCTGGCGCCACCCTGGCGGCCTCCTGTACCTCTCCCTGGCCTGGGAAGGTCCTTTGGGACAACACCTCATCGTCGCCCTTGGCCGTGGGGGAGTGAGCAGCCTACGGTGACTCGTTGGCCACCGCCTTCGAATCCAGCGAACCTCTTGATGAGGATCGCTGGGAGCTGTCGTGGGCCGGACTGCAATGACATCATTTAAACATGTCAATATAATGAAGCAAGAGAGGCCGGATGTAGGGACGTGTGTGGGTTCTTAGTACTTACGATGCAGCTAGGGGCTTGTTTCGAGGGCGTCACTCTGGGCTGCTGTCGACGTCCCACGTGGTGTTATCCGCAAGGGGACCCTTCCCCCTCTTGGGTGCCTCCGCCTCCACATTGGTGGAGGCCGCCCTCTTCTTCCTCCCACCGTCAGGGGGAGAGGTGCTTTCCTCCTCCTCGTCGTCATCGTCTTCGGCGGCGGAGGAGTGAGTCTTGTCTTCGGACGATACCTCCGAAGCTCCCTTGCGGCGGGGGCCACTCCGGACCCCCTTGGTCTTCTTCTTGATCTTCGCCAGGAGTGGGATGACTGGTTCCTTGGGCAGCGGAGCCGAACATCGAATCTGTTCTGCTCTATCCGTCCATACCTGAAATAATAATGTTTAGATATCTTCCTTGCAACAAGAAAGTAGAGGATGCGTCTAGAGACATTAAAGGCTTACCTCGTTGGCAGAATGGGTTATGTCGTGCCCCCGGTCCGAGTCTATGGCTGGCGGCGTCTCGTTGCCCTTAAAGAGAAACTTCCAGGCATCTTCGTGAGTGGTTCTGAAGAGCCTTTCCAAGGTTTGGTGCTTCTTTGGGTCGCATTCCCATAAGGGGCAGCTTCGGCTTTGGCATGGCAGAATCCGGCGAACAAGCATCACGTCGATTACGTCGACGAGCTTGATGTTTTTATCCACCATGCTTTGAATGTGCGTTTGTAGCTGATACGTTCATTTTGCATCATGCTTTTATATCGATATTTATTGCATTATGGGCTGTTATTAGACATTATGTCACAGTACTTATGCCTTTTCTCTCTCATTTTACAAGGTTTACATGAAGAGGGGAAATGCCGGCAGCTGGAATCCTGGGCTGGAAAAGGAGCAAATATTAGAGTCCTATTCTGCACATCTCCAAAAGTCCTGAAACTCCACGGGAATTATTTTCAGAATATATATAAAATATTGGGCGAAAGAAGTACCAGAGGGGGCCACCCACAGTCCACAAGGGTGGGGGCGCGCCCTACCCCCCAGGGCGCGCCTGTAACACCCACAATGCGGATGTATCTCCCAAGTGTCGGGGCACGACTTAGAGGCATAGTCGCATGGTAGGTTTGTCACAAGAGGGGTAATCTTCACACAATCACATGTACTGAATAGAAAGGGACAATGGGTTGGCTTACAGTCGCCACTTCACACAATACATAATTAATCCATACATCATCCAAAGTACAATCAAAGGTCTGACTACGGAACCAAAATAAAGGAAGACAACCCCAAATGCTAGATCCCTGATCTACCCAACTGGACTCCAATACTGGTCATCAGGAAAAGAAACATAGTAATGGCTCGAATCCTCATCAAACTCCCACTTGAGTTCGGTATCGTCACCTGCACTAGTATCCTCGGCACCTTCAGCTGTTTGGAAGTATCCGTGAGTCACGAGGACTCAGCAATCTCACACCCGCGAGATCAAGACTATTTAAGCTTATGGGTAGGAAAGGGGTAGTGAGGTGGAGCTGCAGCAAGCACTAAGCATATATGGTGGCTAACATACGCAAATAAGAGCGAGAAGAGAAGCAACTCACGGTCGAGAAGCTATAAGTGATCAAGAAGTGATCCTGGAGCTACTTGAAGGAAATATGCCCTAGAGGCAATAATAAAGCTATTATTTATTTCCTTATATCATGATAAATGTTTATTATTCATGCTAGAATTGTATTAACCGGAAACATAATACAGGTGTGAATACATAGACAAACAGAGTGTCACTAGTATGCCTCTACTTGACTAGCTCGTTGATCAAAGATGGTTAAGTTTCCTAACCATTGACATGGGTTGTCATTTGATTAACGGGGTCACCTCATTAGGAGAATGATGTGATTGACTTGACCCATCCCGTTAGCTTAGCACTTGATCGTTTAGTTTGTTGCTATTGCTTTCTTCATGACCTATACATGTTCCTATGACTATGAGATTATGCAACTCCCGTTTACCGGAGGAACACTTTGTGTGCTACCAAACGTCACAACATAACCGGTGATTATAAAGGTGCTCTACAGGTGTCTACGAAGGTACTTGTTGGGTTGGCGTATTTCGACATTAGGATTTTTCACTCCGATTGCCGGAGAGGTATCTCTGGGCCCTCTCGGTAATGCACATCACTTAAGCCTTGCAAGCATTGCAACTAATGAGTTAGTTGCGGGATGATGTATTACGGAATGAGTAAAGAGACTTGCCGGTAACGAGATTGAACTAGGTATTAAGATACCGATGATCTAATCTCGGGCAAGTAACATACCGATGACAAAGGGAACAACATATGTTGTTATGCGGTTTGACCAATAAAGATCTTCGTAGAATATGTAGGAGCCAATATGAGCATCCAGGTTCCGCTATTGGTTATTGACTAGAGACGTGTCTTGGTCAGGTCTACATAGTTCTCGAACCCGTAGGTTCCACATGCTTAACGTTACGATGACAGTTATATTGTGAGTTTATATGTTTTGATGTACCGAAGGTTGTTCGGAGTTTCGGATGTGATCAAGGACATGACGAGGAGTCCCGAAATGGTCGAGACATAAGGATTGATATATTGGAAGCCTATATTTGGATGTCGGAAGTGTTCCGGGTGAAATCGGGATTTTACCGAAGTATCGGGAGGTTACCAGAACCCCCCGGGGGGCCTAATGGGCCTACATGGGCCTTAGTGGAAATAGAGGGCAGCAAGGGAAGTGTGGGGCGCGCCCCCCAAGGACCAAACCGAATTGGTTTAGGGCAAGGGGGGCCGGGCCCCTCTTTCCTTCTTCCCCTCTCTCTTTCCTTCTCCCGAATACTATTCCAACTAGGAAAGGGGGGGAGTCCTACTCCCGGTGGGAGTAGGACTCCTCCTGGCGCGCTCTCTCCCTGGTCGGCCGCACCCCCCCCTTGCTCCTTTACATACGGGGGCAGGGGCACCCCAAAGACACAACAATTGATCTCTTGATCTCTTAGCCATGTGCGGTGCCCCCCCCTCCACCATAGTCCACCTCGATAATACTATAGCGGTGCTTAGGCGAAGCCCTGCATCGGTAGAACATCAACATCGTCACCACGCCGTCGTGCTGACGAAACTCTCCCTCAACACTCAGCTGGATCGGAGTTCGAGGGACGTCATCGGGCTGAACGTGTGCTGAACCCGGTGGTGCCGTACGTTCGGTACTTGATCGGTCGAATCGTGAAGATGTACGACTACATCAACCGTGTTGTGCTAACGCTTCCACTTTCGGTCTACGAGGGTACGTAGACAACACTCTCCCCTCTCGTTGCTATGCATCACCATGATCTTGCGTGTGCGTAGGAATTTTTTTGAAATTACTACGTTCCCCAACAGTGGCATCCGAGATTGGTTTTATGCGTTGATATTATGTGCACGAGTAGAACACAAGTGAGTTGTGGGCGATATAAGTCATACTTCTTACCAGCATGTCATACTTTGGTTCGGTGGTATTGTTGGATGAAGCGGCCCGGACCTACATTACGCGTACGCTTACGCGAGACTGGTTCTGCCGACGTGCTTTGCACACAGGTGGCTAGCGGGTGTCAGTTTCTCCAACTTTAGTTGAACCGAGTGTGGCTATGCACGGTCCTTGCGAAGGTTAAAACAGCACCAACTTGACAAACTATCATTGTGGTTTTGATGCGTAGGTAAGAACGGTTCTTGCTAAGCCCGTAGCAGCCACGTAAAACTTGCAACAACAAAGTAGAGGACGTCTAACTTGTTTTTGCAGGGCATGTTGTGATGTGATATGGTCAAAGCATGATGCTAAATTTTATTGTATGAGATGATCATGTTTTGTAACCGAGTTATCGGCAACTGGCAGGAGCCACATGGTTGTTGCTTTATTATATGCAATGCAATTGCCCTGCAATGCTTTACTTTATCACTAAGCGGTAGCGATAGTCGTAGAAGCATAAGTTGGCAAGACAACAACGATGCTACGATGGAGATCAAGGTGTCGTGCCGGTGATGATGGTGATCATGACGGTGTTTCGGAGATGGAGATCACAAGCACAAGATGATGATGGCCATATCATATCACTTATATTGATTGCATGTGATGTTTATCTTTTATGCATCTTATCTTGCTTTGATTGATGGTAGAATTATAATACAATCTCTCACTAAATTATCAAGGTACAAGTGTTCTCCCTGAGTATGCACCGTTGTGAAAGTTCTTCGTGCTGAGACACCACGTGATGATCGGGTGTGATAGGCTCTACGTTCAAATACAACGGGTGAACAGTTGCACACGCGGAATACTCAGGTTAAACTTGACGAGCCTAGCATATAATAGATATGGCCTCGGAACACGGAGACCGAAAGGTCGAGCATGAATCATATAGTAGATATGATCAACATAGTGATGTTCACCATTGAAACTACTCCATCTCACGTGATGATCGGACATGGTTTAGTTGATTTGGATCACGTGATCGCTTAGAGGATTAGAGGGATGTCTATCTAAGTGGGAGTTCTTAGGTAATATGATTAATTGAACTTAAATTTATCACGAACTTAGTCCTGGTAGTATTAGCATATCTATGTTGTAGATCAATAGCTCGCGTTTTAGCTCCCTTGTTTTATTTTTGATATGTTCCTAGAGAAAACTAAGTTGAAAGATGTTAGTAGCAATAATGCAGATCGGATCCGTGATCTAAGGTCTATCCTCATTGATGCACAGAAGAATTATGTCCTTGATGCACCGCTAGGTGACAAATCTATTGCAGGAGCAGATGCAGATGTTATGAACGTTTGGCTAGCTCAATATGATGACTACTTGATAGTTTAGTGCACCATGCTTAAACGGCTTAGAATCGGGACTTCAAAGACGTTTTGTACGTCATGGACCATATGAGATGTTCCAGGAGTTGAAGTTAATATTTCAAGCAAATACCCGAGTTGAGAGATATGAAGTCTCCAACAAGTTCTATAGCTAAAAGATGGAGGAGAATAGCTCAAGCAGTGAGCATATGCTCAGATTGTCTAGGTACTACAATCGCTTGAGTCAAGTGGGAGTTAATCTTCTAGATAAAATAGTGATTGACAGAATTCTCTAGTCACCATCACCAAGTTAGTAGAACTTCGTGATGAACTATAATATGCAAGGGATAACGGAAACAATTCCCAAGCTCTTCGCGATGCTAAAATAGGCGAAGGTACAAATCAAGAAAAATATCAAGTGTTGATGGTTGACAAGACCACTAGTTTCAAGAGAAAGGGAAAAGGGAAGAAGGGGGACTTCAAGAAGAACGGCAAACAAGTTGCTGCTCAAGTGAAGAAACCCAAGTCTAGACCTAAGCCTGAGACTAAGTGCTTCTACTGCAAAGGGACTGGTCACTAGAAGCGGAACTACCCCAAGTATTTGGTGGATAATAAGGATGGCAAAGTGAACAAAGCTATATTTGATATACATGTTATTGATGTGTACATTACTAGTGTTTATAGCAACCCCTCAGTATTTGATACTGGTTCAGTTGCTAAGAGTAGTAACTCGAAATGGGAGTTGCAAAAATAAACAAAGACTAGTTAAGGGTGAAGTGACGATGTGTGTTGGAAGTGGTTCCAAGATTGATATGATCATCATCGCACACTCCCTATACTTTCGGGATTAGTGTTGAACCTAAATAAATGTTATTTGGTGTTTGCTTTGAGCATGAATATGATTTGATCATGTTTATTGCAATACGGTTATTCATTTAAGTTAGAGAATAATTGTTGTTCTGTTTACATGAATAAAACCTTCTATGGTTATACACCCAATGAAAATGGTTCATAGGATCTCGATCGTAGTGATACACATATTCATAATATTGAAGCCAAAAGATGCAAAGTTAATAATGATAGTGCTACTTATTTGTGGCACTGCCGTTTAGGTCATATTGGTGTAAAGCGCATGAAGAAACTCCATGCTGATGGGCTTTTGGAATCACTTGATTATGAATCACTTGATGCTTGCAAACCATGCCTCTTGAATGACTAAAACACCGTTCTCCGGAACAATGGAGCAAGCAACAGATTTATTGGAAATCATACATACTGATGTATGTGGTCCGATGAATATTGAGGCTCGCAGAGGGTATCATTATTTTCTGGTCTTCACAGATGATTTGAGCAGATATATCTAGTTGATGAAACACAAGTCTGAAACATTTGAAAAGTTCAAAGAATTTCAGAGTGAAGTGGAGAATCATCGTAACAAAAATAAAAGTTTCTACGATATGATCGCAGAAGTAAAATATTTGAGTTACGAGTTTGGCCTTCAGTTAAAACAATGTCAAATAGTTTCACTACTCACGCCACCTGGAACACCACAATGTAATGGTGTGGCTGAACATCGTAACCGCAGTTTATTAGATATGGTGCGATCTATGATGTCTCTTGCCAATTTACCAGTATCGTTTTGGGTTTATGCACTAGAGACAGCTACATTCACGTTAAATAGGGAACCATCTAAATCCGGTGAGACGACACCGTATGAACTATGGTTTGGCAAGAAACCTAAGTTGTCGTTTCTTAAAGTTTGAGGTTGCAATGCTTATGTGAAAAAGTTTCAACTTGATAAGCTCAAACCCAAATTGGAGAAGTGTGTCTTCATAGGATACCCAAAAGAAAATGTTGGGTACAACTTCTATCACAGATCCAAAGGCAAGATATTCATTGCTGAGAATGGATCCTTTCTAGAGAAGGAGTTTCTCTCGAAAGAAGTGAGTGGGAGGGAAGTAGAACTTGATGAGGTAACTGTACTTGCTCCCTTATTGTAAAGTAGTTCATCACAGAAATTTGTTCATGTGACTACTACACCAATTAGTGAGGAAGCTAATGATGATGATCATGTAACTTCAGATCAAGTTACTACCGAACCTCGTAGGTAAACCAGAGTGAGATCCGCACCAGAGTGGTACGGTAATCCTGTTCTGGAGGTCATGTTACTTGACCATGACGAACCTACGAACTATGAGGAAGCGATGATGAGCCCAGATTCCGTGAAATGGCTTGAGGCCATGAAATCTGAGATGAGATCCATGTATAAGAACAAAGTATGGACTTTGATTGACTTGCCCAATGATTAGCGAGCCATTGAGATTAAATGGATCTTCAAGAGGAAGACGGACACTGATAGTAGTGTTACTATCTACAAAGCTAGAATTGTCGCAAAAGGTTTTCGACAAGTTCAAGGTGTTGACTACGATGAGAGTTTCTCACTCGTATCTATGCTTAAGTCTGTCCGAATCATGTTAGCAATTGCCACATTTTATGAAATCTGGCAAATGGATAAACAAAACTGCATTCCTTAATGGATTTATTAAAGAAGAGTTGTATATGATGCAACCAGAAGGTTTTTTCAATCCTAAAGGTGCTAACAAAATATGCAAGCTCCAGCAATCCATCTATGGACTGGTGCAAGCATCTCGGAGTTGGAATATACGCTTTGATAAGTTGATCAAAGCATATAGTTTTATACAGACATGCGGTGAAGCCTATATTTACAAGAAAGTGAGTGGGAGCACTACAGCATTTCTGATAAGTATATGTGAATGACATATTGTTGATCAGAGATAATGTAGAATTATTCTGCAAAGCATAAAGGAGTGTTTGAAAGGAGTTTTTCAAAGAAAGACCTCGGTGAAGCTGCTTACATATTGAGCATCAAGATCTATAGAGATAGATCAAGACGCTTGACAAGTTTTTCAATGTGTACATACCTTGACAAGATTTTGAAGTAGTTCAAAATGGAACAGTCAAAGAAAGAGTTCTTGCCTGTGTTACAAGGTGTGAAACTGAGTAAGACTCAAAGCCCGACCACGGCAGAAGATAGAAAGAGAATGAAAGTCATTCCCTATGCCTTGGACATAGGTTCTATAAAATATGCCATGCTGTGTACCAGATCTATTGTATACCCTACACTGTTTTTAGGAAGGGAGTACAATAGTGATCTAGGAGTAGATCACTGGACAGCGGTCAAAATTATCCCTAGTGGAATAAGGATATGTTTCTCGATTATGGAGGTGACAAAAAGGTTCATCGTAAAGGGTTACGTCGATGCTAATTTTGACACTGATCCAGATGACTCTAAATCACAATCTGGATACATATTGAAAGTGGGAGCAATTAGCTAGAGTAGCTCCGTGCAGAGCATTGTTGACATAGAAATTTGCAAATACTTACGGATCTGAATGTGGCAGACCCGTTGACTAAACTTCTCTCACAAGCAAAACATGATCACACCTTAGTACTCTTTGGGTGTTAATAAAATAGGGATGTGAACTAGATTATTGACTCTAGTAAACCCTTTGGGTGTTGGTCACATGCAGATGTGAACTATGGGTGTTAATCACATGGTGATGTGAATTATTGGTATTAAATCACATGGCGATGTGAACTAGATTATTGACTCTAGTGCAAGTGGGAGACTGAAGGAAATATGCCCTAGAGGCAATAATAAAGTTATTATTTATTTCCTTATATCATGATAATGTTTATTATTCATGCTAGAATTGTATTAACCGGAAACATAATACATGTGTGAATACATAGACAAACAGAGTGTCACTGGTATGCCTCTACTTGCATAGCTCATTGATCAAAGATGGTTAAGTTTCCTAACCATTGACATGGGTTGTCATTTGATTAATGGGATCACATCATTAGGAGAATGATGTGATTGACTTGACCCATTCCGTTAGCTTAGCACTTGATCGTTTAGTTTGTTGCTATTACTTTCTTCATGACTTATACATGTTCCTATGACTATGAGATTATGCAACTCCCGTTTACCGAAGGAACACTTTGTGTGCTACCAAACGTCACAACGTAACCGGGTGATTATAAAGGTGCTCTACAGGTGTCTCCGAAGGTACTTGTTGGGCTGGCGTATTTCGAGATTAGGATTTGTCACTCCGATTGTCGAAGAGGTATCTCTGGGCCCTCTCGGTAATGCACATCACTTAAGCCTTGCAAGCATTGCAACTAATGAGTTAGTTGCGGCATGATGTATTACGGAACGAGTAAAGAGACTTGCCGGTAACAAGATTGAACTAGGTATTGAGATACCGACGATCGAATCTCGGGCAAGTAACATGCCGATGACACAGGGAAAAACATATGTTGTTATGCGGTTTGACCGATAAAGATCTTCGTAGAATATGTAGGAGCCAATATGAGCATCCAGGTTCCGCTATTGGTTATTGACCGGAGACGTGTCTCGGTCTTGTCTACATAGTTCTCGAACCCGTAGGGTCCGCACGCTTTACGTTACGATGACAGTTATATTATGAGTTTATATGTTTTGATGTACCTAAGGTTGTTCGTAGTTCCGGATGTGATCAAGGACATGACGAGGAGTCTCGAAATGGTCTAGACATAAAGATTGATATCTTGGAAGCCTATATTTGGATGTCAGAAGTGTTCCGGGTGAAATCGGGATTTTACCGGAGTACCGGGAGGTTACCGGAACCCCCCGGGGGCTTAATGGGCCTACATGGGCCTTAGTGGAATGGAGGGTAGCAAGGGAAGTGTGGGGCGCCCCCCCAAGGCCCAAACCGAATTGGTTTAGGGCAAGGGGGGTCGGCCCCCTCTTTCCTTCTTCCCCTTTGTCTTTCCTTCTCCCGAATCCTATTCCAACTAGGAAAGGGGGGAGTCCTACTCCCACCTACTCCCGGTGGGAGTAGGACTCCTCCTAGAACACCCTCTCCCTGGCCGGCCGCACCCCCCCCCTTGCTCCTTTATATACGGGGGCAGGGGGCACCCCAGAGACACAACAATTGATCTCTTGATCTCTTAGCCGTGTGTGGTGCCCCCTCCACCATAGTCCACCTTGATAATACTGTAGCGGTGCTTAGGCGAAGCCCTGGGTCGGTAGAACATCAACATCGTCACCACACCGTCGTGCTGACGAAACTCTCCCTCAACACTCGGCTGGATCAGAGTTCGAGGGACGTCATCGGGCTGAACGTGTGCTGAACTCGGAGGTGTCGTACGTTCGGTACTTGATCGGTCGGATCATCAAGACGTACGACTACATCAACCGCGTTGTGCTAACGCTTCCGCTTTCGGTCTACGAGGGTACATAGACAACACTCTCCCCCCTAGTGTCGTCGCGGAGGGTTTCTCCGAATCCGGCAGGGGCGGAAGATAGCTATGTGCCCCCCCGAGGTTCTCTGCGTCCGGCCTTCGAAAGAGGTCGTGGGACAAGTCCGGCACCGTCTGGTGCTCGGCCGGAGGAGCTAAAGATTCTGCTGGGGCGAGCTTCTATCTCGGAGGAGCACCATGCATTGATGGGCACGGTCATTGAAAGGATCTCATCCGCGGAGAGCGGATTGCATGAGGCCGTCAAAAGTTTACTGACGGGTTTTGAGGTACATTAGATAATGTACACTTTTGTCAGTTGCGCATGAATAAGATGCGCCCTGTGTAGATAGTAGCCCCTGAGACTCTGCGCGTCGTCAAGAAATGACGGCACACGAAGGATCATAATCCCAGGTCTAAGATGTCGCCTTTGAATGTAGGCGGCAGGGTGTCCGGAATGGAGCCGAACTGATGATTTTGCCGAACTAAAGCAGCAACTGGACGTGGCAGATGCCAACATCGCGCTTGTCAACAAGCGGCTTGATGAGGCTCAAGGTATGTAATTCCTCAGGAGGCATCAGGTAAGAAGAGTTTTATGCCAGTGTCTTACGATGTGTGTGCTTGACGCAGATGGTGCGGCCGCCGTGGAGAGTCTTAGGGCAAAACTTGCCCGAGCTAAAGAACAAGCCAGAGAAAGTGATGCGGCTGCCAAGAAAGCCCTTGAAGAGCTGAGAGCCGAACAGGCTGCTCATTGCCGAAGCAAGGAAGAGATGGCCGAGATGGCCGAAAAGTTAAAGAGTGGTGCAGACCATTGCAGACTTCTTGAGAAAGAAGACCAGGCAAAACAGACGGACTAAGAGAAGGTCGTTGCCAATGCCAAGGACGCGCGCTCTGCGATGAGAGCTGCGAAGGAGGAGCTGCGTTAGGCCGAACAGATTGCGGCTGGAAAGCCCTTTATGCTGCGAAGGAAATTTTGTGATCCAAAGTTTGCTCCGTTGGACCGGATGTGGAGTGTGGAGGATACCTATCTGGATTTGGCAGCGAGTGCTGCTGATGCGACCGAACACTTTCGAGATCAGAAAGATCACGAAGTTGAAAAGCTTTTCTGGTCGCAGTTTCACAATCCAGAGCGTCCACTGGCAGTGGACGATCGTTTGGCTCAATGCGCCGAACTGAATAGGTTGTCCGGACTCGCCATGAAGTACGTCATGGGTCATCTGTGGCCGGGGAGATCGGAGCCGAAGAGTTATTTCAGCTTGGTGCAGCAATTCCTTGACGCAGTGCCGTGTATTAATGCAATGAAGAGGTCAGCATGCATAAAGGGCGCAAGGATGGCTCTTGCCTGTGTCAAGACATACAGGGCAGAGATGGAGACCACCGTTGTTGCGTCCCGAGATTCGGACAAAAGCCGAGTACCCTCCGAGCACTATTTTCAGGAAGTCCTTGAAGGCGCTCGTGTAATAGAGACGCAGTGCTCGAAAGATGCTATGTTATGATAGCATATGTAATTATAAAGTAATATTTTGATAAACTGTAGTGGCCTTTTTATACTTGTGCCTTCAAGTATTGGGAACACCTCCTGTGCGGCCGTTTTAAGATATATACAAAATCTGAAAGATGGTAGTCGTTGGCTTCAGCCCCCACGCACATAGTGTGGGGGTGCTCGCAGAAGACGCATTTTCACACTTAACCCAACGTCTTGGTCCTACAAAGGAGGTGATAGCGCAGCGGGCCAGGAAACCGGACTATAATGCTTTAACACTTTCACTTAGCCATAGGAGCTTGACAGTGAGACTATTTAGGTAGCCCCTTGGTGGCGACTGCGCTCGCCCGAGTTCGGGGCGCGTATGTGCCTGACCGGGAAGCGGCCCTTCGTTAAAGCGAAGGAATCCGATAGATTCCGATAGGTCATCGAGTGGCTGACCAGTCTCACGCTACATCATGACAGTCAGTTTTTGGCTTTCTCTACTGAGGTGCTCGCCCGGCCGCACCGGGGCACAATCGCAGTAGTTCTCCTGGTGCTACCTTAGCCGATAGAGCGGAACGTAAGGTAGCCGAACTCAGGAGCCGGGCAACCTAACATTTGACCAAAGACATGATTCGGAGCTGATGCATATAATGCCAAAACTCGCGACGCCGAACACTCCCTAAGGTGTTCGGTCTTTATGAGTGCGGGCGAAACAACACTCTTTATTAAAAAAGCCCCTAGTGCCCAGGTACGTGCAAAAATTCTGACGTGGCCACATGCCAAGACGCCAGCCTCCTCCTTTGGTTATATCAGAAAAAACCAGGGGATGTGTAGCAACAAGAGACAGTAAAAAAGGTTTACGCAGGGTCTTAATCTAAAAAGAATCCTTTAGGACGGGTCCCTACTGCACGTCTGCGCCTGTGTCTCCGTTGCGCCGTATCCTGGACGGGCGCCGCACGAAGTTCATCTGTAAAAGAGAGGAACTGAGTTGAAAACGGGTCGTGCCGAACAAAAGTTTAAAATAAACAAAGTATAAAGTAAAATATATAAAATTGAGCTTTATTGTCTCTTGTATATGCATGGAGCCCCTAGTGGGGGTATATGGCCACTAAGCCTGCATCAATGATGATTTTGTCCCGAACTCGTCTATCCGCGTTCGTGGTCTTTAATGACCTATTTCGAAGTTTTTTGGCCGGTGAGGCCATTTTACTGTGGGGCTGTCAAAGCGGCCGCACAGTCCTTCGCTTGGGGAGGCGCACTTTAGTGCTTCCCCTTCAAAGAGATGATGCCTCGTGGACCGGGCATCTTAAGTGTGAGAGATGCATAATGCGGTATTGCGTTAAAGTGGGCGAAAGCTTCGCGTCCCAGTAGTGCTTGATAGCGACTTGAGAACGGGACGATATGGAAGGTCAGCTTTTCGCGGCGGAAGTTATCGGCAGAGCCGAATATAACTTCGAGCCGGAGAAAACCCATACAATGGGTGTCCGGACCAGGCGTTACCCCTTGAAAGGAGGTTTTGCTGCGGCGGATTCTTGCTGGGTTTATCCCCATGTGATGGATTGTATCCTGATATATCAGGTTTAGTCCACTGCCGCCGTCCATAAGGACATTTGAAAACCGGAGTCCGCCAATTATTGGATCGAGTATCAAGGCAGTTCAGCCTGCATTCTTGATATTTCTAGAATAATCTAGCTGATCGAAGATGATTGGTTTTGACAACCAGTGGCGGGACCCTTTGGGGATAGGTCGGGTGGTGCGTACCTTTATGGGCGCCGCACGTTTTGTTATGTGAAGTAAGTTCACTGTTTTTACTTCTTGTGGGAAGTTCTTTTGTTTCCTGGTGCTCTGCTTTTGGGGTTCGTCCTCGTCTTCGCTTGGTGTGTCGAGCCCCTTGTGTTCGGCATTGAGTCTGCCGGATTGTTTGAAAACCCAACAATCTCTGTGGGTATGGTTAGCAGGCTTCCCGGGATTACTGTGTATCTGACATATCCTGTCCAAGATTTTATTTAAGTTGGATGGATCGTCCCTGTTATCCTGGAGGGGTGGTTTTGTCTGATTTTGTCGTGAACCTTTGAATCCGGCATTGACTGCCGCGCTCTTCGGACTTTTTTCCTTAGTCCGGCGACGGTCCTTGTTGCGTCGCGGTTTTCTGTTTCCATCCCTAGTTTCGGATGTACCTGGGTCGCTGGGGCTGCACCTTGCCAACCAGCTGTCCTCTCCTGCACAAAAGCGGGTCATGAGGCTTGTTAGTGCGGCCATTGTTCTTGGCTTTTCTTGGCCAGGTGTTTGGTGAGCCATTCATCTCGGACGTTATGCCTGAAAGCTGCTAAGGCTTCGGCGTCCGGACAGTCGACTATCTGATTCTTTTTAGTGAGGAATCTATTCCAGAACTGCTGAGCTGATTCTCCGGGCTGTTGAGTTATGTGACTAAGATCGTCTGCATCCGGAGGGCGGACATAGGTCCCTTGAAAATTTGCTCGGAAAGCGTCCTCGAGCTCTTCCCAACTTCCAATTGTGTTTTCAGGAAGGCTTTTAAGCCAATGCCGGGCTGGCCCTTTAAGCTTAAGGGGTAAATATTTTCTGGCATGGAGATCATCTCCTTTAGCCATGTGTATGTGGAGGATATAATCCTTGATCCAGACTCCTGGGTCTGTTGTTCCATCATATGCCTCTATGTTTATGGGTTTGAATCCCTCTGGAAATTCATAGTCCAGGACCTCATTGGTGAAACATAGGGGGTGTGCGGCGCCCCTGTATTTGGGTGTGCCGGATTCTAATGATGGCTTTATTGCATTGCTTACGAGAGCTTGCTTTCTTGGCCCATAAATGGACCTAACTGGGCCATGATGCGAATCCTTAGGTGGGTCGCATGCCGATTTAAGTGTGGCGCCGCTTGCCGCTTTGTGGGGTCGTCTATCCGACCGTGTGGCTTTCTTATTTTTTGAATGCGAGGGCTCTAGGGCCTCTTTGTCGAATTCAGACAGTAGCTTTCTTTTCGGATAGCTTTTAGTGCGGCGACCGTCGCCGTATTTATCTGCGGTATTGATTACTTTGCTCCATCTAATCCGGAGTGCATGTTCCGCTGTTTTTAGCTTCCGCTTCTGCTTTTTCAGGCTGCGTGCAGTTGCAACGAGCCTCTTGTGGAGATTCTTCTGCTCCATGGGTTTATCCGGCGTGACGTCGTCCGGAATGCCGTTTTCGCCGGAGGAGGGATGTTCGGTTTCTCTATCCGTGTTGCCCTGTTCGGACGGTTGCTCTAAGGCCTGCTCGTCGTCTACCGGCTCGTCCTGCTCTATGGCTGGGTTTTTATCGAGGCGGGGCTTGGATCGGCGTTTACGCCGACGCTTTGATTGCTTTTCGAGGGGTCGATCTCCCGTTCCATCCCCTTTTTCCTCGTTGTCGCTTCCTTTAGGGGTATCCACCATGTACACATCGTGAGATGAGGTGGCTGTCCAATGCCCTATGGGCGTTGGTTCATCGGTATCTCCTGCATCGTCATCCATGCTGTCGATGTCTCCGGAGTCGAAGTTGAGCACACCGTTTAAATTGTCGACAGTGGCTACCAAGTGGGTGGTGGGTGGGCTTTGAATTTCTTCATCGTCCGTATCCCATCCTCGCTGACCGCAGTTCGGCCAGGGCTCTCCTGATAAAGAGAGAGACTTGAGAGAATTCAGGATATCGCCAAAAGGCGAGTGCTGAAAGATGTCCGTGGCGGTGAACTCCATTATTGGCGCCCAATCGGATTCGATTGGCAGGGGCGCGGGGGGTTCGGAGTCCGGAGAGGAGTCCGGATCCTCAGAGTCATGAGTCACACGGAGTGTGGGGCCGGCGTTCAACTCGATCGCCTTAGAGATCGCAGCCCCCGAGGTGACGTGCAACCGCTCATCCTTGATTGACACAACTGGCTCCGAATTAAGGGTCAGAGCTGGTGCGTTTACGGCCTCCGGGATACTGTTCGGTGACAGAGCTAGATCATGCCCTGTGAGACCGTGAGGCGCGCTTGGTTGTGGCTTGAATCCGTCGAAGATCAAATCTCCGCGGATGTCTGCCATGTAATTTAGGCTTCCAAACCTGACTTGATGGCCAGGGGCGTAGCTTTCGATCTGCTCCAGGTGGCCAAGCGAATTGGCTCGCGGTGCGAAGCCGCCGAAGACGAAGATCTGTCCGGGGAGAAAAGTCTCACCCTGGACCGCATCGTTGTTGATGATCAAAGGAGCCATCGGGCCTAAAGGCGACGACACAGAGGAACTCTCAATGAAAGCACCAATGTCGGTGTCAAAACCGGCGGATCTCGGGTAGGGGGTCTCGAACTGTGCGTCAAGGCCGGATGGTAACAGGAGACAAGGGACACGATGTTTTTACCCAGGTTCGGGCCCTCTCGATGGAGGTAATACCCTACTCCTGCTTGATTAATATTGATGATATGGGTAGTACAAGAGTAGATCTACCACGAGATCAAGGAGGCTAAACCCTAGAAGCTAGCCTATGGTATGATTGTTGTATATGGAGTTGATGTCCTACGGACTACAACCCTTTGGTTTATATAGACACCGGATAGGGTTAGGGTTACACAGAGTCGGTTACAATGGTAGGAGATCTTGAATATCTGCATCGCCAAGCTTGCCTTCCACACCAAGGAAAGTCTCATCCGGACACGAGACGAAGTCTTCAATCTTGTATCTTCATAGTCCTGGAGTCCGGCTGAAGGTATAGTCCGGCTACCCGAACACCCCCTAATCCAGGACTCCCTCAGGTGCCTTGGGCATCCCCAAGCTTAGGCTCTTGCCACTCCTTGTTCGATAATCCATCAAATCTTTACCCAAAACTTGAAAACTTCACAACACAAAACTTAAACAGAAAATCTCATGAGTTCCGTTAGTAAAAGAAAACAAACCACCACTTAAGGTACTGTAATTAACTCATTATTTATTTGTATTGGTGTCAAACCTACTGTATTACAACTTTTCTATGGCTCATAAACTCCATTACTAGCCATAGATTCATCAAAATAAGCAAACAACACACGAAAAACAGAATCTGTCAAAAATAGAACAGTCTGTAGTAATATGTAGGTTCCGAATACTTCTGGAACCCCAAAAATTCTAAAATAAATTTATGGACATGATGAATTTATCTATTAATCATCTGAAAAAAGAATTAACTGAATATAGCTCTCCAGTAAAAAAACTGGCAGCAAATCTCGTGAGCGCTAAAGTTTCTGTTTTTTACAGCAAGATCGCAAAGACTTTCCCCAAGTCTTCCCAAAGGTTCTACTTGGCACAAACACTAATTAAAAGAATAAAACCACACCTAAATAGAGGCTAGATGAATTATTTATTAGTAAACAGAATCAAAAATCAATAAACAAAAATAAAATTGGATTGCCTCCCAACAAGCGCTATCGTTTAACGCCCCTAGCTAGGCATAAAGGCAAGGATAGATCTAGGTATTTTCATCTTTGGTGTGCAATCCATAAGTGGCTCTCATAATAGATTCATAAGGTAATTTAATTTTATTTCTAGGAAAGTGTTCCATGCCTTTCCTTAATGGAAATTGGAATCTAATATTCCCTTCTTTCATATCAATAATTCCACCAATCGTTCTAAGGAAAGGTCTACCAAGAATAATAGGAATCGTGGAAACACTAGCACCAAAATCACACAAAGCATAACATTCATGATCTTTAATTTTAATTTTAATAGTAGGTTTCCACTCATCATAAAGTTTTCTGGGGATAGAAACTTCCAATTCATGTTTTTCTTCATAAGATTGCATTAAAGCATCAACGGTATGTTTAGTAAAAGCCTTATTTTGACTATAAGCATGCGGAGAATTTAGCATGGATTGCAACAAGGAAATACAATCTATTAAAGAACAATTATCATAATTAAATTACTTGAAATCCAAGATAGTGGGTTCATTGCTATGTAAAGTTTTGACCTCTCCCATCCCACTTTTATCAATTTTTGCATCAAGATCTAAAAACTCCGAATCATTGGGACGCCTTCTAACTAAAGTTGACTCATCTCCATTCCCATCATTATCAAGATTCATATTGCAAAACAAAGATTTAATAGGAGACACATCAATAACTTTTAGATCTTCACCATTATTATCATGGAAACTAGAAGAACACGCTTTCACAAAGCAATCTTTTTTAGCACGCATCCTAGTGGTTCTTTCTTTGCACTCATCAATATAAATTATCATAGATTTGAGAGACTCATTGACATCATGCTTAGGTGGAATAGATCTAAGTTTCAAAGAATCAACATCAAGAGAAATCCTATCCATGTTCCTAGCCAACTCATCAATCTTAGACATTTTTTCTTCAATTAAGGTATTGAAACTCTTTTGCGAACTAATAAATTCTTTAATATTAGATTCAAAATCAGAGGGCATATTATTATAATTGCCATAAGAATTTTTGTAGGAATTACCATAATTATTAGAGGAATTACTAGGAAACGGCCTGGGATTAAAATTACCTCTATACACGTCATTACCAAAATTGTTGCTTCCAACAAAATCCACATCCATAGATTCATTATTATTCTCAATCAAATAAGACAAAGGCATATCATTAGGATCAGAAGAAACACTCTTATTAGCAAACAATTTCATAAGTTCATGCATATTTCCACTCAAAACATTGATTTCTTCTATAGCATGCACCTTTTTACTAGTAGATCTTTCAGTGTGCCATTGAGAATATTTAACCATAATATTATCTAGGAGTTTAGTAGCTTCTCCTAAGGTGATTTCCATAAAAGTGCCTCCCGCGGCCGAATCCAAAAGATTTCTAGAAGCAAAATTCAATCCGGCATAATTTTTTTCTATAATCATCCAAAGATTCAAACCATGTGTAGGGCAATTACATATCATTAATTTCATCCTCTCCCAAGCTTGTGCAACATGTTCATGATCAAGTTGCTTAAAATTCATAATATCGTTTCTAAGAGAGATTATCTTAGCGGGAGAAAAATACTGAGAGTTAAAAACATCTTTGCACTTATTCCATGAATCGATACTATTTTTAGGCAAATACGAAAACCATGTTTTAGCATGATCTCTTAGAAAAAACGGGAATAGCTTCAGTTTAACAATATCAACATCCACATCTTTCTTCTTTTGTATATCACACAAATCAACAAAGTTGTTTAGATGGGTAGCGGCATCTTCACTACGAAGGCCGAAAAATGGATCTTTCATGACAAGATTCAGCAAAGCAGCATTAATTTCATAAGATTCAGCATCTAAGAGGAGCAATCGGAGTGCTAATAAAATCATTATTGTTGGTATTGGAAAAATCACACAATTTAGTATTATATTGAGCCATCGTGACAAGCAAGCAATCCAACACACAAGCACACAAGAAGCTAGCAAAAAGAGACGAACTAGAAAAGAGAAGGGGAACGGAAAAGTAGGGTGAATAAAACGGCAAGGGTGAAGTGGGGGAGAGGAAAATGAGAGGCAAATGGCAAATAATGTAATGCGAGGGATAAGAGTTTGTGATGGGTACTTGGTATGTCTTGACTTGTGTGTAGACTCCCCGGCAACGGCGCCAGAAATCCTTCTTGCTATCTCTTGAGCATTGCGTTGCTTTTCCCTTGAAGAGGAAAGGGTGATGCAGCAAATTAGTGTAAGTATTTCCCTTAGTTTTTGAGAACCAAGGTATCAATCCAGTAGGAGGCCACACGCAAGTCCCTCGTACCTACACAAACAAATAAGAACGTCAGAACCAACGCGATAAAGGGGTTGTCAATCCCTTCACAATCACTTACGAGAGTGAGATCTGATAGAGATGATAAGATAATATTTTTGGTATTTTTTATGATAAAGATTAAAAGTAAAGATTGCAAAATAAATGGTAATAGAAATAACTTGTTGATGGGAGATTAGTATAATGGAGAATAGACCCAGGGGCCATAGGTTTCACTACTGGCTTCTCTCAAGATAGCATAAGTATTACGGTGGGTGAACAAGTTACTGTCGAGAAATTGATAGAAAACCGAATAATTATGAGAATATCTAGGCATGATCATTTATATAGGCATCACGTCCGTGACAAGTAGACCAACTCCTGCCTGCATCTACTACTATTACTCCACACATCGACCGCTATCTAGCATGCATCTAGAGTATTAAGTCCATAAGAACAGAGTAACGCATTAGGTAAGATGACATGATGTAGAGGGATAAACTCAAGCAATACGATATAAACCCCATCTTTTTATCCTCGATGGCAACAATACAATACATGTCGTTTCCCTTTCTGCCACTGGGGTCGAGCACCGCAAGATTGAACCCAAAGCTAAGCACTTCCCCCATTGCAAGAAAGATCAATCTAGTAGGCCAAACCAAATTGATAATTCGAAGATACTTGCAAAGATAACCAATCATACATAAAAGATTTCAGAGAAGAATCAAATATTGTTCATAGATAATCTTGATCATAAACCCAAAATTCATTGGATCTCGACAAACACACCGCAAAAAGATAATCTTGATCATAAACACAAAAGTCCTCTGGATCACATTTGTTCCAAAAATCACGCTCCCGAAGGTTTGATTCCGTTTGGGCTCCGTTTGATATTTTGTTTGCACTAGGCCTTGGGTTAGTAGGTTAGTCCCAAAAATAATATAAATGTGTATAATAAATCCCATTAAACATCCAAAATAGAATATATAATAGCATGGAACAATAAAAATTTATAGATACGTTGGAGACGTATCATCGGTGTACATCCATTTGTTAGAGGCAAATAAGGCCCAGCGAGACAGATAGACAGAGATAATGGAGCTAGGAGGTGGTGCCAGATGTTGAGCTACTAGCTAGATAGGGCGAGGAGTGTTCGTTTGTGAGATCGATGAAAAGAGGGGCGAGAGTTTACACGTGTGTGGGACCGTATGAGAGACACGAGGCATGGACACAGAAAGGAGGAGATGGAAGGTGCGTGTGTATGTTGGAGGCAGACATCCCTGGAGAGGTTTATCGACCGGTGTGTGTCGGAAAGGAGTTGTGGAGACTATGGGAGAATGACCTAAAAAAGAATGTGCGTGATGGATAGAATGTTGTGGGAGGGGTAGGGCGAGGAGGGTGTGTGCATGCACGAGTGAAAGTTAGTGCTAGCTGCAAAGGTTAGAGGATAGTGTAGGTGTAAGAGACTAACAAAGATGATATTTTGATATGAAAGTGGATTCATATATTTGAATATGAGATCATAGTGTTATAAACATATGCATGCATGAATATAGTGGTGATATGCGTGCTGTGGTTTTGCACATGTTATACCATAACGTGATAATGCATGGCGTTTGCAACTCACAACTAAATGTCGAACAATCTAAACCATACTATACATCGAACAATCCCACATTTTATTTGAATTTGTGGTAATGTGTGACATTTGCAGCTTACAACTAAATATTGAACAATCTAAACAATATTATATATCGAACAATCTCACATTTTATTTGAATTTGTGGTAATGTGTGGTGTTTGCAACTCACATCTAAATACTTGTAGGATTAGGGGGCGGGGCACCATACATTATGTGATAAACATATTATACATATGAGAAATGGTCTAGATTATGAAGATCTAGCCAGAGCTTGAAATGTACTATGATTTGAAATCAACATAAAGTGGAATCAAAAAATCGAGTTCGAGTTCATATAGTACACATAGTTCATATCTAACTCGACAATAATCATGTGGTGTGCTATGAAGATAATACACAAACAATGGTTTAACTTGACAACAATGATGATTGTAAATATTATTAGAATAGAGAAATGAATTCAAATGGTTTGACTTAACAGCAATCATTATTGTAGATCTTATTCAAATAGAGAAACGAATTCAAATTTAGTTCATATTGAAGCGGTAGTATATACGTTTGGAATACACTAAAACGTTCATTTGAGTAGCAGGTTGCATGCATTATACACGTAGCGAAATATTTTAATTCAACATAACATGAATTCAAAGTTTTGAATGGCATTTGTAGTGCGAATTGATTTGGTACAGTACACGGGACTAGACTCTCTTGTGTGGTGTGAATTGATTTCTTTTTATTTTTTCGACGATGGAAGTGCGAATTGATTTGCTACAGTACACGTTAGGCTTGTCTGGAAATTTCAACCCGCGTCTTGTTACCCCAAAATATTTAAGATACTTCCGTGTCTCGTTGTGCTCCGAAAACTCCCTCCATCTCAACCCGTGCCTTGCTATCCCAAAATTACAATGTGCGCGAAAACTCCCACCTCCTGCGAAATCCCGACACGCGAAATGCCCGTGATATACCCCTGAACCAAAAGAACCGCCTAGCACACATCGGTGGGGGTATTTCCGTAACTTACCCCACATTTCGGACAAGCGCATCCCTAAGCCATGCTTCCCCACTCCCATCACATCAGCCCACCCATTCGTACACCGAGGCCGCGAAAACCCATGAAGCCCCACACCCTCCCCCGTCCGCCACTCAGTGGGAGCCTCTTCCCCGATGACAACGTGCATAGCAACACCTCGACGTCCCTCATCCACCGTACCGGATGAGGATCCATCGTCGATCTCGTCGTCCCACCGGTTCAGCCACCCCGTCCTCCACCTCCAAGGAGCTTCCCCGACCTCCCCCTCATCTTTCGCGCCACCTCCATTCCCACACCGCTGTCTTCACTTGCACCACTTGAAGAGTAGCATCATCACCGTTTCCTCGGATGAAGCTGAGGCCTAATGGGCGCCACCAAAGAGGTTGTCCACTAATCGCCGCATTTTCTTCTTGATTCGATCTCACGGTGCTACTGGCGCTCGGTCCCGAGCCGACATGGTGCGGCTCCATCCACGGCGGCGTCGCCGCCACTTCCTCCACGGCATTGCTCCCTCTGTGGCGACGTCCACATCAGTAGGAGCTCCTGCTGCTTTAGCTCTCACTCACGTTGCTGCTCTGCTCTTGCTCTCAGTCCCCTGCCTGATCTGCTCGCGCTGCTGCTCTTGCTCTTGCTCTTGCTTGTGATGCTGCTTCGATTTGGCTACACTTCAGTCGACTAAATCGACTTTTGGGTCAGTCTATTTTCAGGGGGTGGGGGTGCTCGCCGGAGTTAAGGAAGAACTAGCCGCAGCAGGGAGGGGGCTCGCTGGAGAGGTACCCCACTATCTATCTTAGGGTTTAGGGTGGGGGCGGTGGTCGCCGGTGGTGGTGGGGGGATTGCCGGAGAAAAAGCTCAACACGGGGCGGGGGGCTAGAGGGATGGCCGGGGCGGCGGCGGACCGGCAGTGGGGAGTGATTTCGGGGCGGGCGGGGCGACGCACCGCGGGCCGCGGGCCGCGGGGGCGGCGGTTTGGCCGGTGGTGTGAGTCGACTGATGCTGCTACATGACCAGCTGCCTCGGCTCTCGCACGCGCTGCTGCTATTGCTTTTCTACTACTAGTGTGTTCAGTTTCGACAGTAAAATTCAGTTTCGACAGCAAAATTCAGTTTTGACAGTTAAGTTCAGTTTTGACAGTTAAATACAGTTTCGACATTTAAGTTCAGAGATGAGTGGCAGATGTATTTTACATCTAGCACTTTGTGGATATGTATTTTATGTCATCTATTGGAGATGCTATTACAATTCCACTCAAGTTAACGTTGTCTCTCTTGTCCTGCTTCAGCCTCGGCATCGTATAACTCACTGGAGCTGCTCCAACGACGAAACCCTCCATCACAGCGGAGCAGTACCCCGGGCTCCATCTCAAGATGCCTAAGATGTTCTTCCCCTCTGTGATGGCCTGGCTTATTAGAGATGATAGACTACTCATATCAATAAGGAATTCCTTCTTTTCCGGGAGCCCATTCTGACAAAACTCCAAAGTTAAGCGTGCTCGACTTGGAGTAGTTTCAGGATGGGTGACCGACCGGGAAGATGCTCCCGGGTGCGCACGAGTGAGGACAAAGTGCGCAGAAAAGACTAGTATTGATATGTGGGGCCAGTCTAGCTCCCGCCAGGAGTAACGACCACCGGCGGGTGTGTCTAGGGCGTTACAAGTTGGTATCAGAGCCGGCCCTCGCGGTTACATGGATGTTTGCGGACAGGTGTGCGGTCATGTTGTTCATGACATTTCTGACCCGTCGTGGCACACGACATGGCACATGTACCGGACTGGAAGCACAGATGTATGTGCCAAGAGGGAACGTTCCTGTGGCCCGACGAGGACGTCGGTTCCTCTGAGTGGGGGTGTATGTGATGGCCTGGCTTATTAGAGATGATAGACTACTCATATCAATAAGGAATTCCTTCTTTTCCGGGAGCCCATTCTGACAGAACTCCAAAGTTAAGCGTGCTCAGCTTGGAGTAGTTTCAGGATGGGTGACCGACCGGGAAGTTGCTCCCGGGTGCGCACGAGTGAGGACAAAGTGCACAGAAAAGACTAGTATTGATCTGTGGGGCCAGTCTAGATCCCACCAGGAGTAACGACCACCGGCGGGTGTGTCCGGGGCGTTACACCCTCCTCCGACAGCCAAGTCACCTGGATCATCCTCACTGACCAACCCAATCACGCTGATATCGGCATGGCTTCGCCAAAGAGGTTGTACGCTTGTTGCATCTCTTTTTTACTCTACATGTTATATATATTGTTCACTGAGCACACGTAGTAACGTGACATACGATTAGTTTATCCTACTATATGACAAGCACTAAGGTACCAGGCAACTTAGCTATCCGTGATGGACTCTCTTGAACGCAATCATTATTTATCTCTACGTGTTTGAGCTGTGCATTTGTCGATGGGCCTGGGAGTTGAGATAGAAGGGTAGTGGCCTGGGTCCAAAGTAGTAGAAGTAGCACAAAAACATTTTTTGAGTGTAGGTTTTTCCTTGCTCAAGCCTGCCTACTAGAATCGCAAGTGCTTGAAAGGAAAAGTGAAGGAAAAACATAGGAATTGGAAAGTTTCCTATGGTACTACTATTCATGCATTTGGTTCAAAGGAATGGAGCAAAGGAAAACTGTAGGATTTGTTCCTTTAGTGTCTCTTTGAAAGAAAAACCGTAGGAATTTTAATATCCACTTTTCCTCCTTTTCAAATTCCTATTCATGAAGCACAAGACTAAGAGATAGTAGCATAATAGCATTATAACCGTACGTTTTCTTGTGGTTTGACTTAATCTCACCATACTCCTTTGCATCCTGTGATCTTCCAATTCTTGTGAACCAAACACCCAGATTGGCAGAGATCCTGTGTTTTTAAATTCTCTGTTTTGCAAGTGCATTCCTATCCTATTACTGTGTATTTCCTAACCATGCGTTGTTAGAATCCTCCAATTCAAACGAGTCCTTACAAAATTACTTCTCTTACAGATATTTGTCAAAGAAAAGCTTGTGTGGTTTGTCCTGCTCCTACTGCGCCGTCGTCCACCCCAGCTCAGCTGCTCCAACGACAGAAGGGTCCAGCACATGTAACATCCGAAATTTCCAATTTGGAATGTTATACATAGATCATTCCTGCATATCATATTTTGCTGCATTTCATTTCGCGATCCTCGAAATTCACAGCAACTCAAGGACCCTCGGAGAGAGTTGGGGAGTTCACTGTTTTCATATTTGAATTCTATGAAATATTGAAACGAGGATTTTTGGTTTTAATTATTTTTCTCTCTGAAAATATTTCATATTAAAATATATGAGAGGAGATAATATGACTTCTCCAAAATAAATGAAATATTGGAGGAAAAATATTAAAATCAAATATTTGAATTTATTCAGAGTTTATTGCTATTTTATTTGAATTAGAAAAATTGCACGTGTTTCAAAATTGCATTTTAGGGCCAAGAAAATGTTCATCTTGTTCTAAATATTTTATTTAGACTGTGAAAATTTGTTTTGGCGTTTTTAGATATTTATTTATTTATTTAGGATTTATTTAAGTTTCGGTGAAATTATTTAAAAAAAACTTCTCTCCCCCAACTGGGCCGAAGCCCAGCCAGCCGGCCCAGCACAGCCGTCCCGTCCGCCTCGTCCCCGATGCGGGGGACCGCCGCCGCACGCCGAGTCCGACCAGGACACTGCCCCAAGTCGCCCCTCCCCCTCATATACGCCGCCCCGACCCCCCACCACCACCACCCGAGCCGCCCCGCCAACCCCGCCGCCTAGCGCCGCTGCCACCTAGCGCCGTCGCCGCCTGCCCTTGCCACAGCCACCGCCAGCCATCGCCGCCCTGCCACCACCCGGACCCCGCCGGAGGCGCCGGAGCCCCTCCGAGGTAGTCACCTCACAGCCGCCGGTTTTTTTAGACAAAACTGATCCGGTTTTTTTAGAAAACCCTAGGTTCATTTTTTAGAATAGATCGATTTTATTTTTTCCGGTTTAGTTTATTTAGCGGACGTTCGTCCGTAGGTTCGTTTTAACGAACGGTGTTCATCCGTTAGCCGCAGACAGCGAACGTTCGTTCGTTAGCCTGTTCGTCAGTTTTTCTTTTTCTCGGATTTTCCGCGATTATTTTTGATTGCGATTTCTGATTCGATTTTCGTTTTTGCTCGTTTACCGGAATCAGGCGATTATCGGAATCAGGCGATTATCTTTTTGCTCGTTTATCGGAATCAGGCGATTCAAGCGCCTAGATCTTCGTCTCGAAACCCTCTTTCTGTTTAACCAACTTGGACAAAATTTTGGTACTGTAAAATTTGACTTTAGTATAGATTAGTAAACGGATCTTGTTTCTCTCGCAGTTTGAGTTTCGTTGCTCCGTTTGATTTGATTATTTTTGCAAATCAGAGTTCTTAAGTTGAACTTCCTGGTTAGATCTTCTTATTTGAGATTTACCCATGCTTCTTTGCTTGACTGCTTATGTATGCTATTGTTTGTTTGCGATAAAACACCCGGAGTGCGAAGCGTGCTACTACGAGTCTCTAGGTTTTGCGGATCATCAGCAAGGCAAGTAACACTTTGATCATACCCTTTATCACCCAGTTTTTATGCATTAGTTTCAACCCTCGAACATTTCATGGTTAGGATTTGATAACATGTGGGATTGGGAAGTAGTTGATGAGGTAGAACCTATTGCCCTGTTATTATCAAACCCTTGGGAGTTACTTCTACGTATTGCTTATATTGCTATGCTATGCTCGTAGACGTGGATTGGGTTTGAGTGAAACCATGACAGATGTGAGATTGTTAATTAATGGTTCAACTTAAGGTGGCAACTTAAATACACATCTGGGTGGATTTCTTGTCGAGCACTTGGAGAATCCAGTGTTGTCCTAGGATATCCCGGAGTACCCGTGTGATAATCCTACGGTCCGCCACCCAGGCTCAAAGGGAACTAAGATATTTCATCCTAGAAACTTCCGTGTGCAGCCACAAGCTATTATGGGCTCTAGCATAGTTGAGTAAGTTGCGTGAAGCTCTTGAAGAGATAGACTAGCAGGTAGTGGGTTGTAGGTGGTATAGTCTATCCGGAGTAGAGAGTTAATGCTTCTGAAAGACTGTGTCTCAGTCATCTATTTCTGAAACATCATGTCGTGCGAGAAATCTAACGGAGGAGATCGAGTCTTGTGGGGAAAAGTGTGCAAACCTCTGCAGAGTGTATAAACTAATCATGGTTAGCCGTGTCCCCTGTTATGGACAAATCTTGAGTATGTAGTACTTGGATTACCATATGTATCTCATCACTTTAAAATTAATATTGTTGGGTTGATAATTACTTTTAATTGGGATTGAGTTGGAGGAACCTTCTCAATGATGTTTCAACTACCATGATAGTTAAATGAAATTATATTCCTTTGTTGTAGGCAAAATTGGCTTTTCGCAAAAACTATAACCGTAGAGCTTTCCACCAGCCAAATATGCATATAGTGATAGCATTATTCTGTTCTTGCTCTACTGTGTTACTTTGCTAGCATATTCCATGTGCTAACCTGTTTCGGGCTGCAACGTATTATGTTGCAGACTTTTCAGACAAAGAGTAAGGTTCATTAGGTCGTTGTCATGCAGCTCAGCTATGCCGTTGGAGTTGACGGACTCACTTTATCTTCCAAGCCTTCCTCTGTTATCGTATTAGATGGCCTTAAGCCATATTTATTGTAATAAGTTCTCTTTTGAGACATTCGATGTAATAAGTGTGTGATTGCTACTCTGTTATAAATCCTCAAGTACTGTGTGTGTCAGCATTACCGATCCAGGGATGACACTGAAGCACAGAGACTTGACCGTTTGAGGTAGGGTCGCTAGAAGATGGTATCAGAGCACATGCTGAGTGTAGGACACGACCACTAAGCTAAAGCCCTAGATCATTTTTCTCTTCTCATTTCTGACTCCTCTCCATTTTCTACTCTTTAGGATGGCGGACGCAAGGAACAAGTTTGCACAACCGGATGAAGAAGCACCTTTTGGACGGCACTTGAAGGAAGTCACTAAGTACCTGAACATTGGAATACCAAGCTTCACCGGGACTTACAACGCCACTTTACCAGAAGAGGAGCGATGGATGATTCAAGTTCAAGTTCCAGGAAGGACATTCGCGCCAGTCACTAAGCCCATAGAGTTTTCCTTTGATGCACCAACCTGGAATCTCGGAAAGAGTATGGCAGCTCACATCACCATGGGACGCATTGGAGAAGTTTACCATAAGGAGCTTAAGGATACTATCGATCAGATTTGTGGGCGCCGAGATGAGCAATGGGAGATGATCAGTGCCAGGAAGGATAGATCAATCGCCGCTTTCATCCAGGAGTTAAACCATCACATGCATCGCCAGGAGAACCAGATGTGCGCAGGAATGATAGATCTAAAGAAGGCGATGACAAGGATCACGGAATTGGAGAAAGAACTCAAAGCTACATGCGAAGATTATGAGGAGGAAATCACCGTACTAGTGGAAAAGAATGACGATCTGGGAAGGAAGCTAGGAGTATTCATGGGAGACCCCGCGCCAGGAGGAGAAGATGAAGAACCCAAGGAGATTCATTCTAAGGACTACATCATCATCGATGACATCGACTCGGACCCCGACGATAGCGATGATGACTATGAAGACGAAGCTGGAGCAGACATCATGGAGTCTTCGGCCGATCAATATTTCTAGTAGACCACCACATCGGTAGTAGTATTCCACCATGTATATAGTATAGTCCAAGAACTTTTGTAACGATAGTTAGATCGATTGTATGCCCTTGCTTGATTGATTGAGTGAAATGATTGTGTTTGTCTCATGGGCATATGGGTAGTGTTTTTCTCATTAGACCTCATTCTATTCTATTCTCTTCCCTCTAAACCCTCAGATGCCTCCAAGACGTGACCCCGGATTTACTTTCCCACCGGAGCTCACTCAGTTGATCCAGCAGCAGAATACCCTGATGCAGTTGTTAGTACAAAACCAAGGCAACAACAACAACCCACCGCCACCACCACCAGTTGATAACCTAGCCCGCTTTCTGATGTTGCAGCCGCCGGTGTTTTCCTGTAGCACCGAGCCGATAGTCGCAGAAGATTGGCCCCGCAGGATTGGAAGGGAGTCAATCACTGCAGGATGTACCAATGCTGAGAAGGTGCGTTTTGTCGCACATCAGTTGGATGGACCAGCAGCCTCATGGTGGGAGAATTACACTGTCACCTACCCTATAGCCACTGTTACATCGGACCAGTTTTAGCAAGCTTTACGTACGGCCCATTTCTCAACTGGAGCTATGAGTATGAAGAAGCGTGAGTTTCACAACTTACGCCAAGGGAACCGTACTGTGGCTCAGTGCGTGGATGAGTTTAGCAAATTATCTCGCTATGCCCCTGACGATGTGGCCACAGATGCCGCGAAGCAGGAGAAGTTTATGGAAGGGCTGAATGATGAGATGAGCATGTAGTTGATGGTGGCATCATTCAACAACTACCAGGAGTTGGTAGATAAGGCTCTTATGATTGAAGGGAAGCAGCAGCAGATTAAGAGACGTAAGAGGAAGTATGGACACGGAAGGTATAATTCAAGAGCTCAGAAGAAGCCTCGCCTAACCCCGAACTCGGGAGGACTTGTTCATAACCATGGAGGCCACACCCACAATGGAGGAAGTACCCATAATCATACTGGCCCAATGAATGGGAATGGGAATGGAGCAAGCAATAATCAGAACCGCCCCAATCCAGCCACACCCGCCAAGAGAGACCTAAGCCACGTTACTTGTTTCAAGTGCGGGAAGACTAGACACTATGCCACGGAGTGCCCTGAAGCGAAGAATGGAAACGGTAATGGGAGCGCTGGGAAGAAGCCCAATCCATTCAACAAAGGACAAGTGAACCACGTTAATGTGGAGGAGGTTGAAGAGCAGCCAAACACGGTTATTGGTAAGTTTTTGGTTAAGTCTTTTATCACCCTTGTTCTTTTTGATACTGGTGCATCTCATTCATACATATCAAGGGGATTCGTGGATAAGTTTAAACTACCAACCCAAACCCTTAGGACTCCTCTGTTAGTAAGTTCACCTGGAGCAAAGTATATGGCTAGTCGATGGTGCGACTAGATACCCTTAACCATTGGTAGCCTTGTTTTTCCGTCAAACCTAATAATTTTGGAGTCACAAGGATTGGATGTGATATTAGGCATGGACTGGATGTCAAAGCATGGAGGAAGCATTGACTGTGCTAGTAAGTCGATATATCTCACCACCCCTGAGGGAAAAAGGATTAAGTATGTATCTAGGCATGCGCCTAGGAAGAGCCAAGTAAATACCCTAAAGGGAGTTGTTCAGGAGGAAGTGCCTATAGTGAAGGATTACCCAGACGTTTTTCCAGAGGAGTTACCAGGCATGCCACCGGATCGAGACATCAAGTTTTCGATAGAGCTATTGCCAGGTACAGGGCCAATATCAAAGAGACCCTACCGGATGCCCGCAAACGATCTGGAGGATATTAAGAAGCAGATCAAAGAGTTATTGGAGAAAGGTTACATTCGACGGAGTTCATTGCCATGGGGAGCCCTGGTGCTTTTGGTTGAGAAGAAGGATAAGTCTCTAAGGATGGTTGTTGATTATCGTGCGTTAAATGAGTGATGATCAAGAACAAATACCCACTGCCGATGATCAATGATTTGTTTGACCAGCTGCAAGGAGCTAAGGTGTTTTCAAAGATCGATCTACGATCAGGATATCACCGGCTGAAGATCCGGGAGAAGGATATACCTAAAACCACATTTACCATAAGATATGGGTTATATGAGTATACGGTCATGTCATTTGGACTGACTAATCCCCCTGCCTATTTCATGAGCATGATGAACAAGGTGTTCATGGAATATTTGGATAAGTTTGTTGTGGTGTTCATTGATGATATAATGGTATACTCGAAGAATGAGGAGGAGCACAAGGAGCATTTGCGTTTAGTTCTCGAGAAACTCAGGGAACATCAGTTGTATGCCAAGTTCAGCAAATGTGAGTTTTGGTTGAAGGAAGTCGGATTCCTTGGACATGTTATATCAGGAGAAGGTGTAGCAGTAGATCCCACCAAGGTTCAGTCAGTCACTGAATGGTTGGCACCCACTTCAGTTAGCGAGATCCGCAGTTTTCTTGGACTCGCAGGATACTATCGGAGTTTCATCGAGAATTTTTCCAAGATTGCGGAGCCAATGACGGAGTTATCGAAGAAGGATACCAAATTTAAATGGACGGAAGAATGTGAGGCGAGTTTTTAGGAGTTAAAGAAACGTTTGACTACAGCCCCAGTGCTGATTCTGCTGGATATACGTAAGGAGTTTCAAGTGTATTGCGATGCCTCTCGCCTAGGACTTGGAAGTGTGCTTATGCAGGACGGAAGAGTTGTTTCGTATGCCTCATGACAACTGAAACCGCATGAGTTAAATTATGCCACGCATGATTTGGAGTTGGCTGCCATAGTGCATGCGTTGAAGACTTGGAGACATTACCTTATTGGAAACCATTGTGATGTGTACACGAATCATAAGAGTTTGAAGTACATTTTCACACACAAGGAGTTGAACCTTAGGCAGAGGAGATGGTTGGAGCTAATAAAGGATTATGACATGAAACTTCACTATCATCCAGGCAAGGCCAATGGTAGCCGACGCTTTGAGCCGGAAGAGTTATGCTAACATCCTCGTAAGCATAGGATTGCCAAAAGAGTTAGCATAGGATCTCAGGGAACTTCGATTGGAGATTGTTCCTAGAGGTTTTGTTGCAACAATGGAAGTTCAGTCGACATTGTTAGGAAAGATTCGAGAAGCTCAGAAAGATGACAAAGAGATTGCTGAGATAAAGGAGAGAATGGGAAAAGGAAACGCCAAAGGTTTTCGTGAAGATGAGCATGACACATTATGGTTTGAGGACCGTGTTTATGTGCCCAATAACACAGAGATCAGGAAGTTAATACTTCAGGAGGCTCATGACTCACCATACTCGATACACCCTGGAAACACCAAGATGTATTTAGATTTGAAGGAACATTTCTGGTGGATTGGAATGAGGAAGGATATTGCCGGGTATGTAGCTATATGTGATGTATGTCAGAGAGTGAAGGCTGAGCATCAAAAGCCCGTGGGATTGTTACAGCCTATGTCGATACCCAAATGGAAGTGGGATAAACTTGGCATGGATTTCATCACCAGATTGCCTAGGACCAGATCAGGATATGATTCTATATGGGTAGTAGTAGATCGCTTGACAAAAGTGGCTCACTTTATCCCAGTGAAAACCACCTATACAAGTGCGAAGTTCGCCAAGATATACATGACCAGGATCGTATGTCTGCATGGAATTCCGAGAACCATCATATCAGATAGAGGAACACAGTTTACCTCAAAGTTTTGGCATTAACTGCACCAGACTTTGGGAACGAGGTTGGAGTTCAGTACAACATTCCACCCGCAGACAGATGGACAGACCGAGAGAGTCAACCAGATTCTGGAGGATATGTTGAGGGCATGTGCGCTAGATTATGTATCTAGTTGGGATGACAATTTGCCCTATGCAGAGTTCTCATACAAAAATAGCTGTCAAGCCAGTTTGAATATGGAACCGTTCGAAGCCCTTTATGGATGAAGGTGCAAAACACCATTGATGTGGGATGAAGTTGGAGACCGACAGTTGTTTCGACCAGATCTGATCAAGGAATCAGAAGAGAAGGTTAAATTGATTAGAGATAGACTGAAGGTAGCTCAGTCCAGGTAGAAAAGTTATGCAGATTCGAAACGCAAGGAAGTAACCTATGAAATTGGAGATAGAGCATATCTGTGAGTGTCACCTCTGCGAGGAGTGAAACGTTTTGGAGTTAAGGGAAAATTAGCCCCGAGATTTGTAGGCCCGTATCGAATTTTGGAACATATGGGAGAAGTTGCCTACAAGTTGGAGTTACCTAAAGGACTGTCAGGAGTTCATGATGTGTTTCATGTTTCACAGTTGAAGAAGTGTCACGCTGAGATGGCCGATATACCGCTAAGAGATACGGTGCCCTTGGAGGAGATTCAGTTGGACAGTGATCTGACCTATGAGGAGAAGCCAGTCAGGATTCTTGAATTTGCCAGCCGAGTCACCGGCAACAAGGTTATCAAGTTTTGCAAAGTTCAGTGGAGCCACCATACCGAGGATGAAGCCACCTGGGAACGAGAGGATGTTCTTCGCAAAGACCAACCACACCTATTTTCTAGACAACCCGAATCTCGAGGGCGAGATTCATCTTAAGGGGGGTAGGTTTGTAACATCCCAAATTTCCAATTTGGAATGTTATACACAGATCATTCCTGCATATCATATTTTGCTGCATTTCGTTTCGCGATCCTCGAAATTCTAAGCAACTCAAGGACCCTCGGAGAGAGTTGGGGAGTTCACTGTTTTCATATTTGAATTCTATCAAATATTGAAACGAGGATTTTTGGTTTTAATTATTTTTCTCTCTAATAATATTTCATATTAAAATATATGAGAGGAGATAATATGACTTCTCCAAAATAAATGAAGTATTGGAGGAAAAATATTAAAATCAAATATTTGAATTTATTCAGAGTTTATTGCTATTTTATTTGAATTAGAAAAATTGCATGTTTTTCAAAATTGTATTTTAGTGCCAAGAAAATGTTCATCTTGTTCTAAATATTTTATTTAGACGGTGAAAATTTGTTTTGCCATTTTTAGATTTTTATTTATTTTTCTAGGATTTATTTAAATTTTGGTGAAATTATTAAAAAAAACTTCTCTCCGCCGACGGGGCTGAAGCCCAGCCAGCTGACCCAGCCCAGCCACCCCGTCCGCCTCGTTCCCGACCGGGACTCTGCCCCGCGCCGCCGCCTTGCCCCCTCCCCCAAGCCGTCCATCCCCCTCCTTATATACGCCGCCCCGACCCCCACCACCACCACCCGAGCCGCCCTGCCAACCCCGCGGCCTAGCGCTGCCGCCGCTGCCGCCTAGTGCCGTCGCCGCCCCGCCGCCTGTCGTTGCCGCCCCGCCACCTCCGGACCCCGCCGGAACCGCCGGACCTCGCCGGAGCCCCGTCGAGGTAGTCGCATCGCCGCCACCGGACCTCGCCGGAGCCCCGCTGAGGTAGTCGCCTCGCCGCCATTTTCTTAGAGAAAACCGATCCGGTTTTTTGAGAAAACCCTAGGTTCATTTTTTAGAATAGATCGGTTTTATTTTTTTCTGGTTTACTTTATTTAGCGGACGTTCGTCTATACGTTCATTTTAATGAACGGTGTTGATTCGTTAGCCGTAGATAGCGAACATTCATTCGTTAGCATGTTCGTCAGTTTTTCTTTTTCTCAGATTTCCCGCGATTATTTTCGGTCGTGATTTCTGATCCGATTTTCATTTTAGTTTATCTTTTCGCTCGTTTATCGGAATCAGGCGATTCAAGCGCCTAGATCTTCGTCTCGAAACCCTCTTTCCGTTTAATCAAATTGAACAAGATTTTGGTACTGTAAAATTTGACTTTAGTACAGATTAGTAAACGGATCTTGTTTCTCTCGCAGTTTGAGTTTCGTTGCTCCGTTTGATTTGATTCTTTTTGCAAACCGGAGTTCTTAAGTTGAACTTTCTAGTTAGATCTTATTATTTGAGATTTACCCATGCTTCTTTGCTTGACTGCTTATGTATGCTATTGTTTGTTTGCGATAGAACACTGGAGTGCGAAGCGTGCTACTATGAGTCTCTAGGTTTTGCGGATCATCAGCAAGGCAAGTAACACTTTGATCATACCCTTTTTCACCCAGTTTTTATGCATTAGTTTCTACCCTCAAACATTTCATGGTTAGGATTTGATAACATGTGGGATTGGGAAGTAGTTGATGAGGTAGAACCTATTGCCCTGTTATTATCAAAACCATGGGAGTTACTTCTACATATTGCTTATATTGCTATGCTATGCTCGTAGACGTAGATTGGTTTTGAGTGAAACCATTATAGATGTGAGATTGTTATTTAATGGTTCAACTTAAGGTGGCAACTTAAATACACATCTGGGTGGATTGCTTGTCAGGCACCTGGAGAATCCAGTGTTGTCCTAGGATATCCCGGAGTACCCGTGTGATAATCCTACGGTCCGCCACCCAGGCTCAAAGGGAACTGAGATATTTCATGTTAGAAACTTCCGTGTGCAGCCACAAGCTATTATGGGCTCTAGCATAGTTGAGTAAGTTGCGTGAAGCTCTTGAAGAGATAGACTAGCAGTTAGTGGGTTATAGGTGGTATAGTCTATCTGAAGTAGAGAGTTAATGCTTCTGAAAGACTGTGTCTCGGTCATCTATTTCTCAAACATCATGTAGTGCGAGAAATCTAACGGAGGAGATCGAGTCTTGTGGGAAAAAGTGCGCAAACCTCTGCAGAGTGTATAAACTAATCATGGTTAGCCGTGTCCCCGATTATGGACAAATCTTGAGTATCCAGTACTTGGATTATCATATGTATCTCACCACTCTAAAATTAATATTGTTGGGTGGATAATTACTTTTAATTGGGATTGAGTTGGAGGAACCTTCTCAATGATGTTTCAACTACCATGATAGTTAAATAAAATTCTATTCCTTTGTTGTAGGGAAAAATTGGCTTCTCGCAAAAACTATAACCATAGAGCTTTCCACCAGCCAAATATGCATATAGTGATAGCATTATTATGTTCTTGCTCTACTGTGTTACTTTGCCAGCATATTCCATGTGCTGACCCATTTCGGGCTGCAACGTATTATGTTGCAGACTTTTCAGATGAGGAGTAAGGTTCATTAGGTCGTTGCTGTGCAGCTCAGCTATGCAGTTGGAGTTGATGGACTCACTTTATCTTCCAAGCCTTCCGCTGTTATCGTAGTAGATGGCCTTAAGCCATATTTATTGTAATAAGTTCTCTTTTGAGACATTCGATGTAATAAGTGTGTGATTGCTACTCTGTTATAAATCCTTGAGTAATGTGTGTGTCAGCATTACTGATCTAGGGATGACACTGAAGCACAGAGACTTGACCGTTTGAGGTCGGGTCCCTATAGCACAACAGGGATCCGGCCTCCAGACTGTATTTCACCGCCTCAGATCTTCTTCCCCGCCGCGGGCAGCCATGACAACTACCTTACCATCATCAACCGAGCAGATGACCTCAAGGACTACACGGGTCCGCAAGAGAGGTCGCACTCTTTCGTGTCTTCTTACGTTATGCATTGCTTGATATTACATGCTACTTTATCATCCTGTTCACCGATTAGAGTCTGAGTCAGCTCCAAGCTAATGGTCGAACTTGAGTTTTTAAAATGGTTGTGGGGTACATATCGGAGCCGCAATCAATAGTATCTATCTACTATCTGGTTAATCTCTAGTGTCTACTATGAGTTTCATGTTGGGTAGGAAACAAACAGTAAAGAAGCCATTATCTGTATTTTTTAACTGACGACATTATCTGCCTGTTATCATTGGTTTTGGGTCTATCCACAGGTTGCTACCATCACTCTGGATTTCTGCATGCACTCCTTACATAATCTCACTATCTTTTATTCCTATGCATGTCAGTTATTGTACACAATGGAACTAAACATGTAGAGCAAAAGAGACGAGCCTTGCATGGCAATAAAATTTCATGCAGACGTCGCTCCATGGTAGGCGCAAAGGCAGCCCCCCTCCACCCATTTCGGATTGTAATTGAGAGGAAGATATCTGTTATGAGGCAGATTTAGAAGGAGAAGACCACTCCTATTTACCCCCTGAGGTCTTCACTCTAACTTTGGCATACTGATGTTGGTTATATCATGCATATGGTGCCTTGCATTGATTACTTTATACATCAAATATGTCATCTGCTTAGTTTAGACATGCTTTGTGTGAATGTCATCTGTTTACTTTATTCATCATTTATGTGAATTATGCAACACCATCTTGTTTAGCCAGGCATCATATACGTGAATTTTGCAATGCCATCCTGCTTAGCCAGTCATCTTATATGTGAATTATATCAGGCCATCATTTTTTCGTTACGTATTACATTTGTCAACAATGTTAGTACATTCAACTACTCTTCGTGTGCATCAGCCATTTGACATGGTGATGGAAAATTCTGGAGTGAAAACAAGATCTTCGGAGCAGACTATGCTATCTAATGAAGCGCATATCTTGCTGGTTACGGATAGCTCCTCAGAGGAGGATTCAGAGACAGATGACCAGTCATATCCCCCCCAGGTGTATGCTCTAACTTGGTAGGGTTATGTTGCTCATATCGTGCGTATGGTGTCTTGCATTGCTATGTCAGTTGATTAGTTTAGACATGCTTTGTGTGAATGCCACATGTTTAGTGTCTAATTACCATATATGTGAATTATGCATTGCCATCTTATTGCAAGACATTATATATGTGAATTATGCAATGATATCTTGTTGCAAAGGCATTATATATGTGAATTATGCAATGCCATGCTGTTTAGCCAATCATCAGGTATGTGAATTATATCATGCTATCATTTTTTTATTATGTGTTCCAATTGTCGACAATGTTTGTATATTCAACTACTCTTCCTATGCATCAGCCATTTGAAGCAGTGATGGAAGTATCCGGAGTGAAAACAACGTATTCAGAGCAGACAATGCTACCTGTTGAATGATAGGTCCATTTTGCATCATGCTTTTATATCGATATTTATTGCATTATGGGATGTTATTACACATTATGTCACAATACTTATGCCTTTTCTCTCTTATTTTACAAGGTTTACATGAAGAGGGAGAATGCCGGTAGCTTGAATTCTGGGCTGGAAAAGGAGAAAATATTAGAGACCTATTTTGCACAACTCCAAAAGTCCTGAAACTCCACGAAAATCAGTTTTGGAATATATTAAAAAATATTGGGCGAAGAAAGCACCAAAGGGGAGCCAGCCATCGTCCACGAGGGTGGGGGCACGCCCCCTGCCTCGTGGTCCACCTAGCAGGCCCCTGATGCCCATCTTTTGGTATAAGGTGTCTTTTGCCCTGGAAAAAATAAGGAGTAAGCTGAGGGAGTCCTGGACTAAGGGGTCCTCGGGCGTCCGACCTATTAGACATGGGCCGGGCTAATGGGTTGTGAAGATACAAAGACCGAAGACTCTGCCCGTGTCCGGATGGGACTCTCCTATGTGTGGAAAGCATGCTTGGCTTCTGAATATGAAGATTCCTTTCTATGTAACCGACCTTATGTAACCCTAGATCCTTCTGGTGTCTATATAAACCGAAGGGCTAGGTCCGTAGAGAGATCCTCATAATCATAGTCAGATAGGCTAGAATTTTAGGGTTTAGTCATTACGATCTCGTGGTAGATCAACTCTTGTAATACTCATATTCCTCAAGATCAATCAAGCAGGAAGTAGGGTATTACCTCCATAGAGAGGGCCCGAACCTGGGTAAACATTGTGTCCCTTGTCTCCTGTTACCATCGGCCTTAGACGCATAGTTCAGGAACCCCTACCCGAGATCCGTCAGTTTTGACACCGACATTGGTGCTTTCATTGAGAGTTCCATTGTGTCATCGTCAAAAGGTTTGATGGATCCTTCAATCATCTACAACGACGTTGTCCAAGGGGAAGTCTTCCTCCTCAAACAGATCTTCGTGTTCGGTGGCTTCGCACTGCGGGCCAACTCGCTTGGCCATCTGGAGCAGATCGAAAGCTACGCCCATGGCCAGCAGGTCATATTAGGAAGATTGAACCACGTCCCGGATAACCGTGGACACTTGATATTCGATGGATTCGAGACCATGGCAGCCGCTCCCTGCCACCACGATGAACATGACATAAATATGTCACTGGTCCATACCCAGGAGATAGTACCTATAGCTGTTCCGGCCCTAGATCTAGAGCAGATCGCGCCATCCGAAGACGGGAAGCTCAACCCTGCCGCGGAAGCCGCAGACTCAGCGGTGTTGGAGCCACACACAAACCTAACTTCAAGTGACATCTGTGCCGCCGAAACCATGGACTCATCTCCGGCTACAGGATACGAACCTTGTGCGTCCGCATACATCGAGCTTGGTTGGTCATCAATTGTCGAATTCAGCTCCGTGGACATCTTCCGGCACTCGCCTTTGGGAAACATGTTAAACTCGTTAAGAGCACTATCCTTAGCAGGGGGCTCACAGATGAATTATACTCGGTTCGAATGGAGGCTGATGATAGAGAATTTCGCTTTGCACCCACCGCCCACTTCATAGCCACTGTCAAAGACTTAACCGACACACTCGGTTATGGCTCCTACGACATTGATGGTAAGGAGGACGATGCCGGAGAAGAAGAGGCCCAAAACCCGCCATTTACGGGACGCTGGACTGCCACTTCCTCGTATGACATATACATGGTGGATGCACCAAAAGAGAATAGCGACGATGACAAGGAGGATCCGATTGAGGATAAACCTCCCGAGATACAACCAAAGCGTCGGCGTTAGCGGCGCCGCTCTAAGTCATGCTGCAGCAAAGACAGCAACACCGGCACAGGAGAAGACAACACTCCGGACAGTGCCAAAGACAATTAAGACCCGGTTCAGCCAACTTCCGAACAGGATGAACGGGAAGATGGGCAAGTTAGCCCTGGTAAACAGGCCACGCACGAAGACTCGGAGGATAGTAATTATCTTCCGCTCTCCGAGGACGAGGCAAGTCTCAGCACCGAAGATTTTATCGTGCCCGAGGAACCTCTCGAACAGGAGCGCTTCAAGCGCCAGTTAATAGCCACCACAAGGAGCCTGAAAAAGAAACAGCAGCAGCTTCAAGCTGATCAAGATCTGCTCAACGATAGATGGACTGATGTCCTGGCACCCGAGGAACACGGCCTCAAGCAACCACTCAAAAGTTACCTGAAGCGCAAATTGCTACATCAATTCGATGACGAGGCGTTGGAGCCCAGGCCGTCAGTACACAATGCAGCTGACCGACCACCATGTGGTCGGGACAAATCGGCAACACAAGCCGAACACCAAGCCGCCTTACCTCGCCGTAAAGGCAGAGACAAAACTGCTCAGGGATACATGTATGATCTCTGGCAGGGCTTGAAGAATAAAACATGCCCGGCCAGATCGAACTACGGATCATGGGGGCGTGCCTCGACGCGCGACGACGGCTATCAAGCCGAGCATGACAAGCCTAGTCATACGCGGGCCGAAAACTACAGACGGACTCCATCGGAGCAACGTCGCGATGTGGCTCGATATAGAGGTGTCGACACCCTCCTTGCTTCACTGATGAAGTAATGGAGCATGAATTCCCAGAAGGGTTTAAACCCGTGAATATAGAATCATACGATGGAACAATTGATCCCGTGGTGTGGATTGAGAATTTTCTTCTCCATATCCATATGGCCCGTGGAGATGACCTCCACGCCATCAAATACCTCCCGTTAAAACTCAAAGGGACAGCTCGGCACTGGTTAAACAATCTTCCTGAAAACTCTATTGGCAGCTGGGAGGATTTGGAAGACGCCTTCCGTGATAACTTCCAAGGTACATATGTTCGGCCACTAGACACCGATGACTTAAGCCATATAGTTCAATAACCCGGAGAGTCAGCAAGGAAATTCTAGACTAGGTTCCTAACTAAAAAGAACCAGATCATCGACTATCCGAATGCCGAAGCCCTAGCGGCCTTCAAACACAGCATCTGCAACGAATGGCTCACCCGCCACCTCGGCCAAGAAAAGCCGAAGTCCATGGTAGCCTTCATGGCACTCATGACCCGCTTTTGTGCGGGTGAAGATAGTTGGTTGGCCCGTACCAAAAACAATGCAAGCAACGCCAGCACCTCTAAAGCCAGAAATAGCAACGACAAGTCCCGACGCAACAGACACAAGCGTCGAAACAACAATGAAAACACCGATGATACAACGGTCAATGCCGGATTCAGTGGCTCTAGTCCGGTCAGCGGAAAAAGTCTTTCAAAAAGAACAATTCGGGCTCATCCAGATTGGACCGCATACTCGATCGTTCATGCCAGATCCATGGCACCCCAGACAAACCACCCAATCATACCAACAAAGATTGTTGGGTTTTCAAACAGGCCATCAAGTTAAATGCCGGAAGCAAGGAGAAGGGATTGCAAAGCGAGGATGACGACGAGGAGCCCTGACCACGAAACACAAGGGGACAGAAGAAGTTTCCCCCTCAGGTCAAAACGATAAACATGATATACGCTACCCACATCCCCAAGAGGGAGCGCAAGCGCGCACTCAGGGACGTCTATGCGATAGAGCCAGTCACCCCAAAATTTAATCCATGGTCGTCATACCCGATCACTTTGGATCGTCAGGACCATCTGACTAGTACCTGTCACGGCGGTTCAGCCGCACTGGTCCTGGACCCAATAATTGATGGGTTCCACATGACGCGAGTCCTGATGGACGGTGGCAGCAGCCTCAACCTGCTCTATCAGGATACAGTGCGCAAAATGGGCATTAATCCATCGTGGATCAAGCCCACAAAGACCACCTTTAAAGGAGTCATACCAGGTGTAGAGGCCTGCTGTACGGGCTCAATCACACTAGAGGTTGTCTTCGGATCTCCGGACAACTTCCGAAGCGAGGAGTTAATCTTCGATATCGTCCCCTTTCACAGCGGCTATCACGCACTGCTCGGACGAACCACATTTGCTCGATTCAACGCGGTGCCGCACTATGCTTATCTCAAGCTCAAGATTCCCAGACCACACGGTGTCATAACGGTTAATGGAAACAAAAAACGCTCCCTCTGCACCGAGGAGCACACCGCTGCCTTAGCAGCAGAAATACAGAGCGGCCTTTCCAAGGAGAACCTTAATTCGACGGCCGAGCTCCCGGACACTGTTAAGAGAGTCCGGACTATTCTGCAGCAAGACAGCTCGGCTCGTTAAGAGCTCGACTAGCAATTCAGCCTCCGTCCCAGTCCCGACCAAGTGGCGGCAGTTGTACGACGCGTACATAACTACGCACTCAGAATACCATGGGCATGGATGGAGGCATAACTAGCTTGTGATCCACAATACGGCTCGACCGCCCCCTGAACACACATACTTTCACTGTTTCCATTTTTCCTCCTTTTCATGTTTCTTTTTCATAGGCCTTCCCTGACGGCTTGACCATCGACTCTTTTCGAAGGACAAATACACCAAGACGACAAGAAGCATGGATGTAGTGGGGAATTTTCAGGTGGTTTCTTTAACGATCCCTTTACCTGTTTTCAGGACCCACACGCAGCTCTCCCTTGGTTAAGGCATATCAAATAGCCTTCTGCTTATTGCACTACTTTTATAAATGCGCTTTAACGCACCAATGAAATTATATTGGAAACAGTTTGCGGCCCAAATTTTACGGCTCTAGCTTACTACCTTTTCTTATTTTTCTTTTTTGATAACTTTATCAAATAGCATCCGTACACTCTGGTACGTTTCAAATTTCCAGGGGCTTCATAGCGCCCCACAACATGGCACCAAAGTCCGAACACTTTTTACAGTATAGTTCGGCACCTCTAATTTAGCACTATATGCATTGGCTCCGAATCATGTCTTTGGTCAATAGTTGGGTTGCCCGACTCCTGTGCTTGCTACCTTACGTTCTGCTATATCGGCTAGGGTAGTAAAGGGAGAACTACTGTGATTGTGCCCTGGTTTACCCGCATGAGCACCTCACTAGAGAAAGCCGAAAACTGACTGTCATGATGCGGCGAGAGCCGATCAGCTCTTCGGAGGTCTCAAATCCTTAAAGATTTTTTCCGCATTACGCGAGGGATCGGCACTTACCCGATCAGGTGTTTACATCATCCTAGTCCGGATACTAGGGGCCGCGCCTATATTCTTATTTTCAAACTCCTATGGCTAAGTGTGGGTGCTAATGCCGCGTAGTCCGATTGCCTGGTTCGTCGCGCTAAACACATCCTTCAAGGACCAAACAATTGGCTCAAGAGTGTTTAGATTACATCCAGAACACCCCATACTACCTACGTGGGGGCAGAAGCCGACGACTGGCCAACTCTCAGATTTCACACAGCATGGCCAAATAGGAGGTGAATTTTTTTAAATAACAAACATTATATTACATAACGACTTTGTTTCATCATACAAGGCACAGACAACACGAATGCATTCATTCGAAAATAATGTCTTGCACACATTGCGTTGCCACAATACGAGACCCCTCCAGGACGTCTTCAAAGTACCGCTCGGGCGTGTGGTGCTCCTTGCCCTCTGGCGGTCCCCCGGTCGTCAGCTTGATGGCATCCATCTTCGCCCACCACACCTTGATGCGGGTGAGGGAGTCCTTGATTAGGGGGTGTCCGGATGGCCGGACTATACCTTCAGCCGGAATCCTGGACTATGAAGATACAAGATTGAAGACTTCGTCCCGTGTCCGGAAGGGACTTTCCTTGGCGTGGAAGGCAAGCTTGGCGATACGGATATATAGATCTCCTACCATTGTAACCGACTTTGTGTAACCCTAACCCTCTCCGGTGTCTATATAAACCGGAGGGTCTTAGTCCGTAGGACAACATACAGAACAACAATCATACCATAGGCTAGCTTCTAGGGTTTAGCCTCTCCGGTCTCGTGGTAGATCTACTCTTGTACTACCCATATCATCAATATTAATCAAGCAGGACGTAGGGTTTTACCTTCATCAAGAGGGCCCAAACCTGGGTAAAACTTTGTGTCCCTTGCCTCCTGTCACCATCCGGCCTAGACGCACAGCTCGGGACCCCCTACCCGAGATCCGCCGGTTTTGACACCGACATTGGTGCTTTCATTGAGAGCTCCTCTGTGTCATCGCCGTCAAGCTTGATGGCTCCTACGATCATCAATAGAGATGCAGTCCAGGGTGAGACCTTCCTCCCCGGATAGATCTTCGTCTTTGGCGGCTTCACACTACGGGCCAATTCACTTGGCCATCTGGAGTAGATAGAAAGCTATCCCCCTGGCAGTCAGGTCAGATTTGGAAGTTTAAACTACACGGCTGACATCCGGGGGGAGTTGATCTTCGACGGATTCGAGCCACTGCCGAGCGCGCCGCACTGTCACGTCGAGCATGATCTAGCTCTGCCGCCGAACAGTGCCCTGGAGGCCGCACCCACATCAGCTTCGACCCTTAATTCGGAACCAACTGCGCCGATCGAGGATGGGTGGTTGGACGCCGCCTCGGGGGCTGCGATCCCAACGGCGATTGGGCCGAACACCAGCCCCACACTCCGCGAGACTCGTGACTCCAAGGAGCCGGACTCCTCTCCAGACTCCGAACCCTCCGTGCCCCTGCCGATCGTATCCGATTGGGCGCCGATCATGGAGTTCACTGCCGCGGACATCTTTCAGCACTCGCCTTTCGGCGATATTCTAAAGACATTAAAGTCTCTCTCTTTATCAGGAGAGCCCCGGCCAGACTACGGTCGGCAAGGTTGGGATACGGACGATGAACAAATTCAAAGCCCACCCACCACCCACTTTGTAGCCACTGTCGATGATTTAACCGACATGCTCGACTTCGACTCCGAAGACATCGAAGGTATGGACGCCGAGGAAGGAGACGATGAAGAACCAGCGCCTATTGGATCCTGGAAAGCCACCTCGTCATATGACGTATACATGGTGGACGCATCAAAAGATGACGACGAGGAACATAAGGACGCACCGAAGGCTTGTTCCGTCGAGAAGCAGTCAAAGCGGCAACGCAAGCGCCGCCCCAAATCCCACCTCGACAGAAATAACGATCACACAGACCTAGCGCTGGAGCAGGGCGAACCGCTGCCGGACAACGACAATCCGGATAATCAAACCGAACAAACTAATTCTATCAAGGATAATGGTCCGGACGACATAACGTCGGACAGACACCCGGAGCAGCAGAATGCCCGTAAAAGGCTTGTTGCCACCGCGAGGAGTCTTAAAAAGCAGAAGCAAAGGCTCAAGGCTATGCAAGACACACTCCAAATCAGATGGAGTAAAATACTCAACACAGCAACGAGGTACGCCGACAATCGCCCCTCCAAGAGCTACCCAAAGCGGAAGCTGCTACCTGAATTCGATGAGGAGGCCTTAGACCCCCCACAACCAAATATCAAAGCAGCCACCTAGCCGGATAGACGACCCCTCTACCAACACAGAGCGGCATACAACGCCACTCACAATACAACATGCGACCCATGCGAGGGCTCGCACCCAAAGGACGGTGCAACAAGATCCATCTATGGACCATGCAAGCGCGCCCCAGCATACAATGCAACACAACAAACATCCGAACAACGCGGTACACCCAGCTACAGGGGTGCCGCACACCCCCTATGTTTCACCGATGAGGTGCTGGACCATGAATTTCCAAAGGGATTCAAACCTGTAAACATAGAGACATACGACGGAACAACAAACCCTGGGGTCTGGATTGAGGACTACATCCTTCATATCCATATGGCTCGAGGAGATAATCTCCACGCCATCAAGTACTTACCCCTCAAGCTCAAAGGGACAGCTCGTCACTGCCTTAAAGGCCTCCCCAAAAGCTCCATTGGAAGATGGGAAGAGCTCGAAGATGCCTTTCGGGCAAATTTTCAAGGGACTTATGTCCGACCTCCGGATGCGGACGATTTGAGTCATATAACTCAATAGCCCGGAGAGTCAGCCCGAAAGCTTTGGAACAGGTTTCTTACTAAAAAGAACCAGATTGTCGACTGTCCGGACGCCGAAGCCTTGGCAGCTTTTAAGCATAGCATCCGTGACGAATGGCTCGCCAGACACCTCGGCCAAAACAAGCCGAGAACGATGGCCGCATTAACAAGCCTCATGACCCACTTTTGCGCGGGTGAGGACAGCTGGCTAGCCAGAAGCAGCACCAGCGACCGCAGTACATCTGAAGTTAGAGATGGAAACGGGAAATCACGGTGCAACAGCAATAACAGACGCCGGAATAAAGAAGACAGCACGAAGGGCACGGCAGTAAACGCCGGATTCAAAAGCTCTCGGCCAGGTCAAAAGCCGCCCTCTAAAGGCACCAGGGATGAACTGTCCAGCCTCAACAAAATTCTGGACCAAGTATGTCAGATCCATAGTACCCCTGGTAAACCTGCTAATCATACCCACAGAGAATGTTGGGTCTTCAAGTAGTCCGGAAAGCTCAACACCGTACACAAGGGGGAGGATACACCAAGTGAAGACGAGGACGAGCCTCCCAAGCAAGACACTGGGGAACAAAAGAAATTTCCACCAGAAGTCAAATCAGTAAACATGTTACACGTGATCAAGGGAAAAAACAATGCAGCACTCCCAGGAAAATATACCCAAGTACCTGCCACCGCGAAGTCCTGCCACTGGTCATCTCAACCGATCACTTTCGACCATTGCGATTACTCAGCAAGTATCCGACGCGCAGGATGGGCTGCCCTGGTATTAGACCCAGTAATTGGCGGATATCACTTCACACGAGTCTTGATGGACGGTGGCAGCAATCTAAACCTAATATATCAGGATACAATCCGCGGGATGGGGTTAGACCCAACAAAAATTCGCCATAGCAATACTACCTTTAAAGGAGTAACGCCAGGCCCAGGGGCTCGTTGTACGGGCTCCCTCCTACTACAAGTTATATTCGGCTCCCCCGATAACTTCCCTCGCGAGCATTTAACCTTCCACATCACTCCGTTCCAAAGTGGCTATCAAGCACTGGTCGGACGCGAAGCTTTCGCTCGCTTTAATGCAATACCACCGAAGAGAGTGCGGCTGCCTTGGCAGCCGCACACTAAAGGCACCCGGACCAGTGAAAGCATCCAATAGGTCGTCAAGACCTCACACACAACTAATCAAGTCTGGCGCCGCTATTTATACCGAATAAATGGTCACACCCCTATTTGTCCATACAAGGGGCTCAACACGCGCAGACAAGTGGCAATTTCTTCTCATCTTGAATTATACATGGTTTCTTTAAAAACTATATTTTTGCACGACAACTTTTTCACCTAAATTCCTCTCTTTTATAGACGATCATCGTGCTACACCCGTCCAGGATATGACACAACAGAGACACAGGCGCAGACGTGCAGCAGGGACCCGCTCCAAGGATTCTTTTTAGATTAAGACCCTGCGTAAACCTTTTTTACTGTCTCTTGTTGATACATATCCACCGTTGAGAAGGATGCTGACGTCTTGGCATCTGGCCACGCCAGAACAATGCACGTACCTGGAGACAAGGGGCTTCATACAAAGGCCATTATTTAGGCCCGGTTTATACCACAAAGACCGAATACCTTAGGGAGTGTTCGGCGTCGCGAGTTTGGCCTTATATGCATCAGCTCCGAATCATTATCTTTGGTCAAATGTTGGGTTTGCCCGGCTCCTGTGTTTTGGTGCCTTACGTTCCGCTTTACCGGCTAAGGTAGCACCAGGAGAACTACTGCGATTGTGCCCTGGTTCATCCGGACGAGCACCTCGGTGGAGAAAGCCAAAAACTGGCTGTCATGATATAGCGTGAGACTGGTCAACCACTTGATGACCTATTGGAATGTTAGAATTCCTCCGCCTTAACGAAGGGCCGTTTTCCGGCCAGGCATGTACGCACCCCGGGATCGGGAGAGTGCGGAGCCACCAGGGGCTATCTACTAGCCCCACTGTCAAACTCCTATGGCTAAGTGAAAGTGCTAAAGAATTATAGTCCGGTTGCCTCGCTTGCTCCGCTATCACCTCCTTAATATGACCAAGACGTTGGGTTAAGTGTGAACGCGTGTTTTTTACGAGCACCTCCGCATTATATGCGTGAGGGTTGAAGCCGACGGCTGCAATCTTTCAGGTTATACACATGTATACATAAACGGCCGCCCAGGAGGCATCATATTACTTTCAGGAAAAAGTATAAAAATAGCCTTATAAAAAATTATAAAATCATTTCGCTTACAATGAGATTACATATCACTCAAACATAATACTTTTCGAGCACTGGGTCTCTATCAAACGAGCACCCTCAAGAACTTCTTCAAAGTAGTGCTCAACAGCCATTCGACCTATGGCCGAATCCCGCGCTGCAACAGTGGTAGCATCCATCTCTGCCCAGTATGCTTTAACATGGGCAAAGGCCATCCGTGCGCCCTCTATGCACGCAGACCTCTTCATCGCATTAATGAGCGACACCACGTCAAGGAACTGCTGCACCAAGCTGAAATAGCTGTTCGGTTTTGGCCTTTCCGTCCATAGCTGATCCACAACAGACCTCATGGCGAGTCTGGACAACCTATTCAGTTCGTCCCATTCGGCTAATTGGTCAGTCAATGAAAGCAGACGCTTGGGAGAAAGGAATTGTGTCCAAAACAGCTGGTCCACTTCACGATCCGTCTGACCCTGGAAGTACTTGGCCGCATCAGCAGCGCTCGCCGCCAAATCCATATACACATCCTCCGAACTCCACAGCCGGTCCAGAGAGGCATATCGTGGATCTCTGAACTTCCTCTGCAACATAAAGGATTTCCTATCTACAATATCCCCAGCTTCCCGCAGCTCCTCCTTCTTCGCCCTCATAGCAGAGCGGATGTGTTTCCTCGTCGCAGCAGCCTTCCCAAGGTCCGATGCCTTCGCTAGGTTTTCCTTTTCAAGAACCCGGCAACGGTCGGTGGCGGCTTTTAATTCTATGGCCATCTTGGCCATCTTATCTCGGCTCTCGCCATGCGCGGCCTTCTCGGCTTTTAACTCTTCGGCCGCCTTCAAAGCAGCCGCATTATCAAACCTCGCTTGTTCCTTGGCTCGGGCAAGTTCTGCCCGCAAGGCTCCAACAGTGGCACCTCCATCTGCAGTCACAACATATTAAAGATACTGGCATCATGCTGCTCTTACTATGTGGCGTTTACCAGATAATGACACTTACCCTGTGCCTCGTCAAGCCTTTTATTAACAAGATCGATGTCAGCATCTGCCGCATCCGACTGTCGTTTTAAATGGGCAAACTCGCTAGTCCGGCTAGCCACCGGAGCTTCCATCACCTGCACACAGAGGCAGTATGGTTATTACCTGGGAATATGATCCTCTGTTCGTCATCGTTTCCGACGACAACCAGAGTCTCAGGGGCTACTATCTACACAGGGCACACCTAGCACGTGCTGGACTATCATACATTATTTTACGTACCTCAAAGCCTGTCAGTAGACTCATAAAAGCTTCATGCAATCCACTTTCGGCGGACGAGATTCTCTCCATCACCATATTCATCAGCACACGGTGTTCATCTGAGATGGCCGCTCGCCCCACCAACTCCCTCAGAACATCCGATCGCACACCAGACGGTGCCGAACTCTTTTGTCCGCTCTCTTTGGGAGACGGACACTGGGAGCTTTGGGGGTCAATGGGATTATCTTCTGGCCTCACCGGACTTGGAGAGGCCCTCCGCGACGACACTTCGGGGTCGCCCGCTTCTGGAGCGGAGGAGTCCGGAGGAGGCATTTCGCTCTCCATCATCTCTGGAAGAAGATCCCCCGAAGACGAGCTCATTTGAGAGCGGCTAAGGTCCGAACTACACAGATATATGCGGTGGTTATTTTCTCAGAAGAAAAAGATGGCATACCTATACTATTAAAGTATTTGGGGTCACTTACGACTCGCTGGAGAATTGATCCCCCGTGGACTTTGTGCGGCAAAAGCACCCCCCAAGGTAGGACCCTCTGTGGGAGACTTCTTCTCCTGTTTGGAAGAGATCTCGAATGCGGCTTTGCAGTATAGGCACGTCCTTGGCTGGACCCCAGCTCTTTCCTCTACTGATCCATGACATCAGTTGTGGTGGAGGGCCCGAGCGGAAAACAGGGGTGGCCGCCCACTTGGCACTTTTAGGAGCCGTGATGTAGAACCACTCATGTTGCCACAATTCAGACACCTTTGGAATGGAACCTTTGGGCCATGGAGCTCCCGTCATCTTGCGTATTGAGGCACCTCCACACGCTGCATGTTGCCCCTCGATCATCTTCGGCTTTACTTCAAAGGTCTTGAGCCATAGGCCAAAGTGAGGGGTAACCCGGAGGAAGGCCTCGCACACGACAATAAATGTCGTCATATGAAGAAAGGAGTCCAGAGCTAGATCATGGAAGTCTAGCCCGTAATAAAACATCAAACCCCTGACGAAAGGATCCAGAGCAAGGCCCAGACCTCGGAGGAAGTGGGAGACGAACATGACGTTCTCGTTGGGTTCGGGGGAGGGGACGGCCTGCCCTCGGGCAGGCAGCCGATGCAAAATCTCGGCGGTCAGATATCTGGCCTCCCTCAACTTTTTGATGTCTTCTTCCGTGACGGAGGAAGGCACCCATCGGCCTTGAAGGCTAGATCCGGACATGACTGAAGGTTCGGAGCACCTGACCTGAACTTTGGGCGTTTGAGCTTGAGGTGGGGGAAGGATTCGATTGAGCACGGGAGGGAAAAAATAAAAGCCTTGTCCCTTTACAAAGAGGGTGAATATCAAGCGTCCTCTCCGTGGCCGTTTGGACTTGCCTATAGTCTAGGAGTCCTAGAAGCGGTTGGGTTACCCATGCCCATATTAATGAGAATCCCGGAATAAGGGGACACGATCTCTGCTTTAACAAGACGTGCCAAGGAAACCGCCTCGCATGACACACTGAGGTGGGACAATAAAACGATTCGAATAAAGGCTTGGCCGTGGTGCGATATCACATTATGGAATACGTCAGCAGATTAGATTTGTGTAAATATTATTCTCTCTACGGCAATATGTGGAAACTTATTTTATTCATGATATTTCTCTTTTAGCTCATAGAATCAAGTGTCAATATAGAGATAGCCTAACTTCTTGGATAGCCTCCTTACCCTAATCTCTCTTTGTAAGTAGCCGCTTCTCTTTATTTGTTTCTATCTTGTAACTTTGTATTATTTACCTCTTGGTTTTAATAAAGGGCTGTGAGGCTATTGCCTTGCATTATATAGTCAAAAAAATATGTGGAAACTTATTTTTGCAGAGCCAGACACTATCTTTGTGTTCAAAATCTTCTATGAAGTACTTGGAGGAGGAACCCGCCTTGCAATGCCGAAGACAATCTGCGCGCCGGACTCGTCGTCATTGAAGCCTGGTTCAGGGGCTACTGAGGGAGTCCTGGATTAGGGGGTGTCCGGATGGCCGGACTATACCTTCAGCCGGACTCCTGGACTATGAAGATACAAGATTGAAGACTTCGTCCCGTGTCCAGAAGGGACTTTCCTTGGCGTGGAAGGCAAGCTTGGCGATACGGATATATAGATCTCCTACCATTGTAACCGACTTTGTGTAACCCTAACCCTCTCCGGTGTCTATATAAACCGGAGGGTCTTAGTCCGTAGGACAACATACAGAACAACAATCATACCATAGGCTAGCTTCTAGGGTTTAGCCTCTCCGATCTCGTGGTAGATCTACTCTTGTACTACCCATATCATCAATATTAATCAAGCAGGACGTAGGGTTTTACCTCCATCAAGAGGGCCCGAACCTGGGTAAAACTTCGTGTCCCTTGCCTCCTGTCACCATTCGGCCTAGATGCACAGTTCGGGACCCCCTACCCGAGATCCGCCGGTTTTGACACCGACAGCGGGCGAAGGCCATGTGCGCGCCCTCGATGCAGACCGGCCGCTTGACAATGTCCAGCCGAGGGCAGGCATTCACCAGCCACTTCACGAGCCTGAAGTATCTGCCGGGCATAGCTTCAGCAGGCCACAACCGGATTATTAAATCCTTCACGGCCAATTTGGCCACCCTATGCAGCTCGACCAGCTGTTTTAGCTAATCGCTGAAGGGCACTTGATGTTCTAGCGCAAGATATTGTGACCAGAATAGCTTCTTCGTCGAGCTCCATTCTTCAGCTCGGAAGAACTCCGCAGCGTCAGACACACTGCATGGCAGATCGGCAAACGCCCCTGGAGAACTCCAAATCCAGGTTAGTAAGAGATACTTCTTCTTCACATATTTTCTTTGCATACTAAACACCTTACCCGCCGCGATTTTCTTGGTCTCCTGGATCTCCTGGAGGGCGCCTTGGGCCTCAATCCGGGCCTCTTCCGTGCTTTGACGGGCCGTAGCAAGGTCGGTCTCTCGAGCCGAAACGTCGTGCTCCAAGGATTCACATTTCTTTACCGCATCATGGAGCTCTTGTTGGACCTCATCCAGTCGGGCCTCGTGCTTCTCACGGGCGGCTTTTTCCTTGGCCGCTTTCTCCTCGGCCTGGGCCAGGGCCTGTTTGAGGACCTCGACCTCGGTCGCCGCTCCTACACATATCATGGCACTACAGTCAATACGCCTTATTTATTC